>NW_024070203.1:49264500-49839914 GCF_014754425.2 Oryx dammah | reverse complement strand
GCATCGGACCTTGCTTCTATCACCAGTCACATCCACAACTGGGTATTGTTTTTGCTTTGGCTCCATCCCTTCATTTTTTCTGGAGTTATTTCTCCACTGATCTCCAGTAGCATATTGGGCACTTACTGACCTGGGGAGTTCCTCTTTCAGTATCCTATCATTTTGCCTTTTCATACTGTTCATGGGGTTCTCAAGGCAAGAATACTGAAGTGGTTTGCCATTCCCTTCTCCAGTGGACCACATTTTGTCAGACTTCTCCACCATGACCCTTCCATGGTCCATGTGATCAGATTGACTAGTTTTCTGTGATTATGGTTTCAGTATGTCTGCCCTCTGTTGCTCTCTTGCAACACTCACCATCTTACTTGGGTTTCACTTGATTTGGACGTGGGGTATCTCTTCACAGCTTCCCCAGCAAAGCACAGCCGCTGCTCCTTACCTTGGATGAGGTCGCCTCTCCTGACCTTGAACGCGGAGTAGCTCCTCTTGGCCCTCCTGCGTCTGTGCAGCCGCAGCTCCTTGGACGTGGTGTTGCTCCTTTGGTCGCTGCCCTTGACCTCTGAAAATGCTAGTTTTCAGCTAGAATTTCTTAAAATAAGATTCCTCCCCCTTTATGTCTCCTTCTGGGATCCCACAATGTAAATACTCATTCACTTTATGCTCTCCTTTAATCACAGAGACTTTCTTCACAGTTTCTTCTTATACTTGGTGTTCCTCTAATTTCAAATGATCTACCTTCAAGTTTTCTGACCCTCTCTTCTACATAATAAAGTCTTTTGTTGAAGCTCTATTAAAATTTTCAGTTTTGCATTGTATTCTTCAGCTCTAGTATTTGTTTTGTTCTTTTCATGATTTCTTCTTTATTAAACTGATTTTGTTCATGCATTGTTTTTATTATTTCATTTAGTTATCTGTGTTCTCACATTTCATTGAGTTTCTTTAATATTATTTTGAATTCATTGGGAGACAAGTCAGATTTCAATTTCCTTACGTTCAACTATTCGAGCTTTATTAGTTCCCTTTGGGGATAATGCATGCTACCTTGCATTGATGTCTGTGCATATGAAGGGACAAACACCTCTTCCAATATCGTCACTATGATTTTGGGAGATAAGGACCTCCTTTCAGTTCTTCAGGCTGATGGGATTACCTCCAAAGTTGCAGTTGTGCTGAGCTGGAGCCAATTTCAAGACTATCTCTTGGTCTGCTGTGGAGTACACAATTGACAGACTTCTTATCAAATGTTTGATCTGGTGTGGATCCTGTCTGGTCCCTCAGTAGATGTGACCATCTCCAGAATCTTATTAAGTATGATGGCACTGGGACAAGGGTATGGCTTCAGAATACACACTTTGGTCCTCATGGGTTCTATTACCAAGTACACAGGTAGATATAACTCCCACAAGATCCCTGGGAGTACTTTCACTGGGTTGTTGGGTGGACCCCTGAGTAAGGAGGACTGGCACTGGACTGTGGCTGAGATGAGCTGGAACCAATCACCAGGGATGTTTTAGGTTCCATAGCCCAGATGAGGTCTGCAGATCTGGACCTAGAGGCATTAAGAGCATTTCTCCCACCATATCTCTTGGCCTCGACCGCACCAGGGTATCACAATTTGGATCCTAAAGTTCCCATAAGACACTTTTTGAATGAATGTCAAATTATTGTTGTTCACAGGGAACACGAGAGGAAGATCTCTTACCTGACATCTTGCTGATGCCAGTTTCCTAAGTAGTCCTATAAAGCAGATAAATGCATGCAGAAAACATACTGTTGCTTCCTGAAACATCATGTCCTGTAACCATTCATAATGGAAATGTAGGTTTTACTATATTGAACCAGATAAGTCTTCAGTGGGATTTAGTTCCAAGATTAAGCACTGAGTAAATGTTACACGAGTTGCCAAACTACTTGAAAATAATAGGACTCAAAAAAAACTTGAAGATGAAAATATATTGAGATTATTTTCTAAGAGCTCCAGATTATTTTTGACAGAATATCAGCACCAAGATATGTTATAAACTGTCAAATACTACATATTAGCAACAGATTACTCTTACCTATGGCTCAGCTATGACTTTATGCACAGATTGTGGTATACAAATTTTTGCATTGTTTTCTATGCCTAATGATAATGAACATGAACATGATAATGATAATTCTGGTAATTTGGGCCTTCTAATTCTGGAAATTGGTCATTCTTGTCAATCCTTGTGCCTTCTCAAATCTGTAGTCCCTTAGCTGAACACTGACTCCAGATAGTATTAGTCCCTGATGTCTCCAACACCATACTCTTCCAACCTTTTAGAAAACTTAAATGTAAAAAGCAAGTTGTTGTTGTTCAGTTGCTAAGTCATGTCCCAATCTCTGTGACCCCATGGACTGCAGTGTGCCAGGCTTCCCTGTCCTTCACTGTCTCCAGGAGTTTGCTCAAACTCATGTCCATTAAATCAGTAAACCCATACAACCGTCTCATCCTTTGTCACCCACTTCGCCCCCTGCCCTCAGTCTTTCCCAGCATTAGGGTCTTTTCCAATGAGTTGGCTCTTCAGATCAGGTGGCCAAAGTATTGGAGCTTCAACATCAGTCCTTCCAAAGAATACTCAGGGTCAAATACTACATTACATGGCAAAATGTCAGTCAAGCTTACTACACCTTCAGTTCAGTTAAGTGGCTCAGTCATGTCTGACTCTTTGCGACCCCATGAATCACAGCATGCCAGGCCTCCCTGTCCATCACCAACTCCCAGAGTTCACCCAAACTCATGTCCATCGAGTCAGTGATGTCATCCAGCCATCTCATCCTCTGTCATCCCCTTCTCCTTCTGCCCCCAATCCCTCCCAGCATCAGGGTCTTTTCCAATGAGTCAACTCTGCGTGAGGTGGCCAAAGTATTGGAGTTTCAGCTTTAGCATTATTCCTTCCAAGGAACATTCAGGACTGATCTCCTTTAGGATGGACTGGTTGGATCTCCTTGCAGTCCAAGGGACTCTCAAGAGTCTTCTCCAACACCACAGTTCAAAAGCATCAATTCTTCAGTGCTCAGCCTTCTTCACAGTCCAATTCTCACATCCATACATGACCACTGGAAAAAGCATAGTCTTGACTAGACAGACCTTTGTTGGCAAGGTAATATCTCTGCTTTTGAATATGCTATCTAGGGTGGTCATAACTTTCCTTCCAAGGAGTAATCATCCTTTAATTTCATGGCTGCAGTCACCATCTTCAGTGATTTTGGAGCCCCAAAAAATAAAGTCTGACACTGTTTCCACTGTTTCCCCATCTATTTCCCATGAAGTGATGGGGCCTAATAAAATGATTTATATGCTGTCTCTCCCATTAGACTTCTAGATCAAGAAAGGAAGTGTGTCTGTTAATAATTATTTGCCCCCGCCAACTTATTTAAAGGGGCATGGCACATCCAAGATGTTTTTATTGCTTGATGAATGAATGAATGAGTAGCTACATTAACCAGCTTATAAATATACAAATCATCTGTAAGTTTACAGAACATCATCTCTCCATTATGTTCTTTATTCTTCAAGGCTTGTACGCACATCTCCATGTCATTTGTGTATGATCTTGTGTATTTCTTTATATTTCCAATGGGCCTGTCAGGACAATCAATAAGAGAAGCTTAAAACAAATTTATTCCCATTAGTAAGTAGAACCCCAATGGGCAGTATATATGCAATCACATATCCAGAAAGATACAAGAAAATCAGCATACTCTGGACCCAGGAAACAAGTTTTTCTAAAGTGTGTCTGACAAATCAGAATGCCTAAGTAATTCCACTAGGGTTATCACAATGAATAGTAATATGAAGATGGCCCCAGAGGAAGATATATTAAAGTTGAGCCCAGATTGCACAAATTAATGTTGGGAAAAGGTAAGAGCCAGGCAACAGATCAAAGAACTGGAGAGTAATTGGTTGCTTCCAAAAACAGACTATTTTTCTAGATTCCATATATATGCATTAATATACAATCTTTGTTTTTTCTTTCTGACTTACTTCACTCTAAATAACGGCTCTAGGTTCAGCAGCCTCACTAGAACTGACTCAAATTCATTGTTTTTCACAGCTGAGTAATATTCCATTGTATATATGTACCAAATTATGTTGATAAATCTATTTGCAGGGAAGAAATGGAGATGCAGATGTAGAGAACAGGCTTGTGGACACAGTGGGGGAAAGAGAGAGTGGGACAAATGGAGAGAGTAGCATCGAGATGTACACACTGCTGCTGCTGCTGAGTGACTTCAGTCATGTCCAACTCGGTGCAACCCCACAGACGGCAGCCCACCAGGCTCCCCCGTCCCTGGGATTCTCCAGGCAAGAACACTGGAGTGGGTTGCCATTGCCTTCTCCAATGCATGAAAGTGAAAAGTGAAATCGAAGTCGTTCAGTCATGTCCAACTCTTAGTGACCCCATGGACTGCAGCCTACTAGGCTCCTCTGTCCATGGGATTTTCCAGGCAAGAGTACTGGAGTGGGTTGCCATTGCCTTCTCTGGATGTATACACTATCATTTGTAAAATAGATAGCTAGTGGGAGTTGCCACACCCCATGCCAGTACTCTTGCCTGGAAAATTCTATAGAAAGAGGAGCCTGGTGGACTGTGGGGTCACAAAAAATTGGACACAACTGAGCACACACATATTTTGCTTTAGGTGTACCTGGTTACTTTTATTTTTTCTTTATTAAATTTAATTATTCCTTTATATTGAGGTATAGCTGATTTACTTTTTTTCATTTTTTATTGGTGTATAGTTTATTTATAACATATTAGTTTCAGGTGTACAGTAAAATTGTACAGTTATACGTGTAGCCATTCTTTTTAGATTCTTTTCCCATATAGGTTACTACAGAATATTGAATAGAATTTCCTGTGCAATATGGAAGGTTTTTCTGGATTATCTATTTCATATGTACTAGTATGTGCATGTTAATCCCAACCTCCTAATTTATCCCTCCCCAACTTTTCCCCTTTGATAACTACAAGTTTGCTTTTGAAATCTGTGAGTCTGGTTACTTTTAAATATAGATGAAAGAATGTAAGTAAGTATATTGAACTCGAGAAAATCACTGAATCTCTGAGCCCATTTTCTCATCTTTGATTTAATGAAGATAGCAAGATAGTTGGTCTAAGGATCAAATGAGGTGTTGTACATAAAGTGCCTCACAGAATGGCTGACTTATAAGTGCCACCAAATGATAATACCACAACACTCTCCATTCTTATTTGTCAACTGTTGGTGTAAGATAAAATAGAGCAGATTGCTAAGAAGATGCAGATGGCTGTCTTTTCACCTTGCTTATAGTTTCCTTTGTTTTGCAGAAGCTTTTAAGCTTAATTAGGTCCCATTTGTTTATTTTTGCTTTTATTTCCAATATTCTGGGAGGTGGGTCATAGAGGATCCTCTGTGCTTTATGTCAGAGAGTGTTTTGCCTATGTTCTCCTCTAGGAGTTTTATAGTTTCTGGTCTGACATTTAGATCTTTAATCCATTTTGAGTTTATTTTTGTGTATGGTGTTAGAAAGTGTTCTAGTTTCATTCTTTTACAAGTGCTTGGCCAGTTTTCCCAGCACCACTTGTTAAAGAGATTGTCTTTAATCCATTGTATATTCTTGCCTCCTTTGTCAAAGATAAGGTGTCCATAGGTGCGTGGATTTATCTCTGGGCTTTCTATTTTGTTCCATTGATCTATATTTCTGTCTTTGTGCCAGTACCATACTGTTTTGATGACTGTGGCTTTGTAGTAGAGCCTGAAGTCAGGCAGGTTGATTCCTCCAGTTCCATTCTTCTTTTTCAAGATTGCTTTGGCTATTCGAGGTTTTTTGTATTTCCATACACATTGTGAAATTATTTGTTCTAGCTCTGCCTTATGACCCAGCAATCCCACCACTGGGCATACACACTGAATTGAAAGAGGCACATGTACCCCAATGTTCATCACAGCACTATTTATAATAGCCAGGACATGGAAGCAACCGAGATGTCCATTGGCAGATGAATGAATAAGAAAGCTGCGGTACAAATACACAATGGAGTATTCAGTTCAGTTCAGTCACTCAGTCGTGTCCGACTCTGCGACCCCATGAATCGCAGCACGCCAGGCCTGCCTGTCCATCGCCATCTCCCAGAGTTCACTCAGACTCACATCCATCGAGTCCGTGATGCCATCCAGCCATCTCATCCTCAGTCATCCCCTTCTCCTCCTGCCCCCAATCCCTCCCAGCATCAGAGTCTTTTCCAATGAGTCAACTCTTTGCATGAGGTGGCCAAAGTACTGGAGCTTTAGCTTTTGCATCATTCCTTCCAAAGAAATCCCAGGGCTGATCTCCTTTAGAATGGACTGGTTGGATCTCCTTGCAGTCCAAGGGACTCTCAAGAGTCTTCTCCAACACCACAGTTCAAAAGCATCAATTCTTTGGCACTCAGCCTTCTTCACAGTCCAACTCTCACATCCATACATGACCACAGGAAAAACCATAGCCTTGACTAGACAGACCTTAGTTGGCAAAGTAATGTCTCTGCTTTTGAATATACTATCTAGGTTCGTCATAATTTTTCTTCCAAGGAGTAAGCGTCTTTTAATTTCATGGCTGCAATCACCATCTGCAGTGATTTTGGAGCCAAAAAAAATAAAGTCTGACACTGTTTCTACTGTTTCCCCATCTATTTCCCATGAAGTGATGGGACCGAATGCCATGATCTTTGTTTTCTGAATGTTGAGCTTACTCAGCCATTAAAAAGAATTCATTTGAATCAGTTCTAATGAGATGGACGAAACTGGAGCCTATTATACAGAGTGAAGTAAGCCAGAAAGAAAAACACCAATACAGTATACTAACGCATATATATGGAATTTAGAAAGATGGTAACAATAACCCTGTATGCGAGACAGCAAAAGAGACACAAATGTATAGAACAGTCTTTTGGACTCTGTGGGAGAGGGAGAGGGTGGGATGATTTAGGAGAATGGCATTGAAACATCATATTTGAAACATCATATCATATATGAAACAAATCGACAGTCCAGGTTCGATG
The DNA here is from genome assembly GCF_014754425.2 of Oryx dammah. Taxonomy (NCBI): domain Eukaryota; kingdom Metazoa; phylum Chordata; class Mammalia; order Artiodactyla; family Bovidae; genus Oryx; species Oryx dammah. Next base: position 49,832,862 of record NW_024070203.1, on the reverse strand, counting down.
CATGATACTGGATGCTTGGGGCTAGTGCACTGAGACGACCCAGAAGGATGGTATGGGGACGGAGGAGGGAGGGGGGTTCAGGATGGGGAACACGTGTATACCTGTGGTGGATTCATGTTGATGTATGGCAAAACCAGTTCAACATTGTAAAGTAATTAACCTTCAATTAAAATAAATAAATTTATATTAAAAAAAAAAGAAGATGCAGATGCTATGATACGTTCTCCATAACTCATTGCCAGGAATTTTCGGCTGACATTTTCTCCTTTCATTTCCAGGCTGCTTGTTTCTGAAAGCTAAGTTGTATGTTTTCTCTAGCTTTCTATCCCTAGAGGATTGCTTATCATCAAAGGTTTGTAAGCCGAAATGTCCTTTGTTTTTTCCTCCTAAGAAAAATAGTTTTTACACATTTGTCCTCTCTCTAAAGATTCCTTCCTCTTTTTGCAAAGCAAAGGCTTGACCAGGTTTTCTTAACCAGTTCCTCTCAGCTCCTCCCCTTCTCTGTGCATGGACTGAAAGGTGGACATTGGCAGATATCAGGATGTCCCTGCCCCTACCAACCAGAGCCAGCAGCAGTCTACTGCCTGAGGGAGAAAAGGGGAACTTGACTTTCTGTTAGTTAATTTATCTCTTGGAAACAAAATGGGTAGGGAGGAGAGGGTTCTTGAGGGCTTATCTAGAGTGTCCATTTTGAGCTGTGCAGGACAAAAAATAACTGTTTTGATTTATACTAAAAAATTAATGTGTTAATTATTACTATCAGATACAACCAGAACATTTCACCTTTTTGTCATCCTGATCAGATTAGAACTGCCAGTATAAATTTATTGCCCCAGTTTATCCTCCCTTCCTTCATGCCTCTAAACAACTTCTTTCCTCTGCCTATAATGTGCTTTTCCTCCTCCTTCAGCTGGATAAATCCTAGTACATTTATTCACTCAACAAGCCTTTATTCAGGGAGATGCCTGGCTGGATGTGTGGGTGTGTGAATCTCCAGGACACAGAAGGTGGTGATGAGTTACAGCTGAGAATAGCAGACATCGCCTGGAGAGAAATGTCAGTTGTGAGAATGAGACCCAGGATGTTTCCTGGGAAACATCCTTATTCAGGCTTCTTGAAAGAGAGGTCAACACTTGATGTCTCTATTACTCATCTCCCTGCACCCCTGTGGTCAACTGATACTGACTTTGCACATCAGCCAGACCGCCTCCTCCAGGCCAGCGCGCTAGCCCTGGATTCTGTGTGTGTTGGCTGCTGAAAGCTCACAGCTGCTTCCATTTTCCAAAGAACTGCCCTGCAACCGACAGGAGTCACTTTGCTCCCTGGGGTTTAAACTGACACCCTCAAGGAGAAGCCCACATCCTATGACTGATGCTACACAAAAGCTTGGCCTCCTTTCAGTTCCAGGTTTCCAGTCTTTTTTTAAACTCTCTCATCTTCCTAGACTTACCTTCACCACTCCCCATCCACCCCAGGTATCACAGCTAAAGAACACATTCCTGAAAAGGAACTTAACCACCGAGGCTAAGTTCCCCCTTCTGTGTTCCTTGGCGCCCTTCTCTCCCATCTTCTCTCATTTCTCTATGTTGCATCATGGGTTTGTCTCTATATTAACCTGGATGTGCCTTGATGGCAGGAAAGTGTGATTCACCTTGGAATCCCTAAGTCAGGAATACTTCATGGCTCATGCCATTTGTTTAATCAAAATTTGCCAATGGCACCAGCCCTAAGCCCCTCCCCAGCTGCCCTGAGACCCAGTCCCACAAATCAGCAGGCCAGCAGCCGCCACAAAAGGCAGAGTCTGTCTGTCAGAAAACTGGGTTGGGGGCCAGACCTGGCTACCAGCATACTCACAGTAGTTGCCTCCTCCATAGCAAGGGCCTACACAGTCTTAACAGGGCACCACTAGAGCACACAGCCTTAGTGATCAGGGGAATGTGCTTCATTCCCCATAGGATGTTTCCTACATAATGCTGCTTCTCCAAGATCAGGAAATGTAACTAATCTTCCTAATACATGTTAAAAAAAAAAAAACTCAAAAAATTAGACAAAATTGGGAGACATGGGAATATGTTTCAAATGAAAGTGTTAACTGCTCAGTTATGTCTGACTCTTTGTGACCCCATGGACTGTAGCCCATCAGGCTACTCTGTCCATAGGATTTTCCAGGCAAGAATTCTGAAGTGGATTGCCATTTCCTCTTCCAGGGATCTTCCCAACCCAAGGATTAAATCTGCATTTCATGCATTGGCAGGTAGATTCTTTACCACTGAGCCACTTAGGAAGCCTGATATAGGATGAACAGCATAGGGAATATAATCAATAATATTGTAATAAGTTTGTGGGGTGACAGATGATAACTAGACTTATCATGGTAATCATTTTGTAATGTAAAAAAAAATGTCAATTCATTGTTTTGCACCTGAAACCAATATAATATTGTATGTCAATTATACATCAAAAAATTTGCTGGGCCAGGAATGAGGAAATAAGTGATTCTTTGCTAAAGTGTTGTGTACATATTTAGTAGCTTACTGCTACTGCTGCTAAGTCATTTCAGTCGTGTCTGACTCTGTGTGACCCCATAGATGGCAGCCCACCAGGCTCCCCCATCCCTGGGATTCTCCAGGCAAGAACACTGGAGTGGGTTGCCATTTCCTTCTCCAATGCATGAAAGTGAAAAGTGAAATCGAAGTCGCTCAGTCGTGTCTGACTCTTAGCGACCCCATGGACTGCAGCCTACCAGGCTCCTCTGTCCATGGGATTTTCCAGGCAAGAGTACTGGAGTGGGGTGCCATTGCCTTCTCCATTTAGTAGCTTACTTTGGCCTAAAAGACACAGAGTCTCTATCATTAGATAAAGTACTTGACAACATCTTTAATTTTTTAATGTTTATGTGATGTTTAAATGAGAGAGCATGCTAAGGCAGTAAATTAATTTAATGAGAAAATGCATATGATCACAATGAAGATACTGGCTGACATAAGAACTCAGTGTCAGTTGAATAATTCACTGAACTGGAGGTGATTCCCCATAAAAATCTTTCACAGAATTTTTTTTCAATTAAAATATATGTGGGATTATTGGAAAATTATGTAGCCCCTTCCTATATCATCAAATGAGATACAGATTTTTTTTTCTTTCCCACAAATTCTTTGCTTCCTGGGTATCCATAGTCTACACTGTACATAATTGAGACAATTTTTAGAGAGAAATCATCACCAAAGATTCCATCACATTTATACATTACCACCATCCCTGAATTGTGCCTTATGCTTCTCTAACTATAACTGTACTGAAAAACTTTCTTATCTCACTACTGAACTCCTCAAAAGAAACTTCCATTCTCATAGAGCTGATAATCCTTATTCATCACCCAAGACTCAAAAATACCTTCTAAGCATTTTGGAACCTGAATTGTAGAGATTGAGACAGTGAGGAGATTTGCTGATACTGAACACCTTTCATGTTGTTGTTTAGTTGCTTCAGTTCAGTTCAGTTCACTCGCTCAATCATGCCCGACTCTTTGCGACCCCATGAATTGCAGCATGCCAGGCCTCCCTGTCCATCACCAACTCCCGGAGTTCATTCAAACTCATGTCCATTGAGTCAGTGATGCCTTCCAGCCATCTCATCCTCAGTCATCCCCTTCTCCTCCTGCCCCCAGTCCCTCCCAGCATCAGAGTCTTTTCCAATGAGTCAACACTTCACATGAGGTGGCCAAAGTACCGGAGTTTCAGCTTTAGCATCAGTCCTTCCAAAGAACACCCATGGCTGATCTCCTTCAGAATGGACTGGTTGGATCTCCTTGCAGTCCAAGGGACTCTCAAGAGTCTTCTCCAACACCACAGTTCAAAAGCATCAATTCTTTGGCACTCAGCTTTCTTCACAGTCCAACTGTCACATCCATACATGACTACTGGAAAAACCATAGCCATGACCAGACGGACCTTTGTTGGAAAAGTAATGTCTCTGCTTTTTAATATGCTACCTAGGTTGGTCATAACTTTTCTTCCAAGGAGTAAGCGTCTTTTAATTTCATGGCTACAATCACCATCTGCAGTGATTTTGGAGCCCAAAAAAATAAAGTCTGACACTGTTTCCACTGTTTCCCCATCTATTTCCCATGAAGTGATGGGACCAGATGCCATGATCTTCGTTTTCTGAATGTTGAGCTTTAAGCCAACTTTTTCACTCTCCTCTTTCACTTTCATCAAGAGGCTTTTGAGTTCCTCTTCACTTTCTGCCATAAGGGTGGTGTCATCTGCATATCTGAGGTGATTGATATTAGTCATGTCCAACTCTGCGACCCCATGGGCTGTAGCTCCACCAGGCTCCTTTGTCCAGGGCATTTCTCAGGCAAGAATCCTGGAGTGGATTGCCATCTCCTTCTCCAAGGAATCTTCCCAGCCCAGGGATTAAACCTCTGTTCACCTGCATTGGCAGGCAGATTCTTTACCACTGAGCAATCAGAGAAGCCTACCTTTCATTTTTAAAGATCCGCAAAATGGAAACAACTAAATGCAAACTTTCTCTGACCCAAGCAGTTCACAGAGCTAGGTTGACAAGAGGTTCCCTCTACCATTTCAACATTTCACATCCACTAGTTTTTGACAAAATATTTTTTAATTCTGACTTTCATCTGAGCCATGTGAACATAACTTTATATTTTAACCTTCATTAAGAGAATATCATGTTTCTCTTCCTCTCATTTCTCAAAGTAGTTCAGTTTTATTACTTTGGACCATCCAAGTCCTTAAACAAGTGCTTAGTTTTACTTTCCTACAAAGGCCATTGTCAAAAAAAGAGTTCTTGTGTTCTCCAGATGCCTTATTTCCTTTGGTTTTATGTATCCATCATCTGTTCTTTCTCCAGTGCCCCAAGGCCAAATCTTTTGTAACAGATTCACTCTAATTTTTAACTGATCATTAATTCAAACATGAGTTATTCTCTTTCTCTTGACTGGCAACAATGATAATAAGCAAAACAAGGCAACCTGAAGGCATTACTCTCCCTTTAACAAGAGTCACATAAATGGACAGGAAGGGAGCAGTCCTTCTCACCATGTGGAAATTTAAGCCAGCAATCAACTCAATCTCTTGGCAAAGTTGCATGGCTATTAAACTTGATAGATCTAACCTTAAAGGCTTTTCAAATCCTTCAGATCCCTGATTGTAATCATGTTAACATGTAAACAGATCACTAGGAAATTGGAGATTTAATAGTTTTACTGAGGGTTTTAATTTTTAAAATGCTTATTCCTTACTTTAATTACATTCAGATGCCATGGTGGATTTCTAGTGTACTCAGACATGTCTGAGACAACAAACACAAAACCACTCAGTTACATCGACACTCATGCTGGTAAATGAATAACTGAAACATTTTTCAGGTAGTACTGACCAAATTCACTTTTACCTCTCCCTGTCATTGGGGCTTCCCTGGTAGCTCAGACAGTAAAGAATCCTCCTTTAATGCAGGAGACCCAGGTTTGATCCTGGGTTGGAAAGATCCCCTGGAGAAGGGAATGGCTACCAGCCCCAGTATTCTTGCCTGGAGAATCCCATGGTCAGAGGAGCCTGGTGGGCTGTGGTCCATTGGGTCGCAAAGGGTCAGACATGACTGAGTAACTAACACTTTCTCTCTGTCATTAACTATGTCATTTAAAATTAGAATATGACTTTTTTGAAATCTGTGATCTGAATTGCCCAAGTAATAGCTTCGATTTTCATTTTTGAAATCTGACCAAAAAACAAAGGTGTTTACTCAAGTTTTCAAATAGTCGTTAAATACACATTCTACTGGCTTCCCTTGTGGCTCAGCTGGTAAAGAATCTGCCTGCAATGCGGGAGACCTGGGTTCGATCCCTGGGGGGAGGAGATCCCCTGGAGAAGGGAAAGGCTACCCACTCCAGGATTCTGGCCTGGAGAATTCCATGGACTGTACAGAGTCACAAAGAGTCGACACCACTGAACAACTTTCACTTCATTCTACTGGCATTTTTTCAGGATGCTTCTGGAATATACAAATTATTTATATAATAATTCACTCTGGTGGACATTTTGTATTCTCAGTTATTCAACAACATTCACCAGCCACTGGTAAGATTATATATAAGTGCCAGTTCTAGAGATAGAACGATGAGTAAAAAGAAGAAATTCTCTTGTTCTCATGCAGTTTATAGTAGAGAGTGGGAGACAAATAATAAATGTATGATGACACAAATTAATGTATACTGATCAACTGTGATGTTTCCTGAAGAAAAGGCATATGTCTTCTCCAAGATATAAAACAGAGGAACCTGACTAAATTGGGGATTTTTCTAACATGGCATTTGTTCTGAATTCTAAAAGATGCATGAGAATTTAATGGACAGTGGCTTGGGACTTCCCTGGTCATCCAGTGGGTAAGACATTGAGCTCCCAATGCAAGGGGCCTGGGTTCAATCCCTGGTCAGGGAACTAGATCCCACATGCCACAAAGAAGCCCCAGTACAGCCAAATAAGTAAGAACAAATAAATATTTTAAAAAAGAACTGTGGGTGAGGGGAGAGGCAAAAGGGGGGAGCAGGTCATAAAATTAAAAAATTTAAAAAGGCCTGACAGATCACTGTGGCTATAGAACAAAGAGAAAGAAGAGTGGAATGTGTTTAGCAAAAACTGAAATGTAAAGACCTTAAAGCCATGTCAATATCTGTAAAAGATCTGGCTAGCTGCAGTGTAGAAAATGTGTTGGGTTGCAGGGTAAGATTTGGGATTTGGGTCTGTAAATGTGTGAAAAGATGGATGGTGACCTTGGCCTCATTAGCAAGACTTGAAAATACTGATGACTCAAAAAATATGGATGGGGATGTCTCCAGATGGTCACAAGACCTTTCCTATCATGGGCAGACAGTGGTAGTAGTAGTTGATAGAGAAAAGTACCTCTCCTCAGTGCTTAGAACCCTGAGACTCAAACTTATATTCTGGAACATTTGTAATAAATCTGAATCCAGTTTTCTATTCTATAACCTGAAGACTTTCTCTACACTCTCAAGGAAACTATACAACTTTGCAGGCACTTTGCCTGGGAATCTTCTTCATTTCCATCCACAGAGGAGGTATTCCTAATTGGGAATGGCCAGTATCTATAGTCTAGCAAACTAGTGTGCCATGAATGAGTTACAGTCTGTTGCAAGGAAATGATCCGCTCAGCCCTTCCTGGCCAAACCAGGATCTGGAAGGGTGAGAAGTAAGGGCAAAATCATGTTGATGCTAGCACTCTCATCTGATGATCGTATGGGAGCACCCAAGAGGGGTGGTTTTAAAGGGGTGTCTAATGATTCCTGCTAACAGCAAAGTGGAAGCAAAGTCCAGCACTTGCTGCTTCATGTTAAGGTTCTGAGTGAACCAAAAGCTGCTGTTCTACCTGGGCACCCATTTCAGCAGCCAGCTGCTCAGTACTGCCATTGTGTACAAGGGGTCATGAAGTTGCTGGAGAAGTTCCTGTTTCAGGTGTCCAAGGAATATGCATACAGCCCAAGAAGCGTTAGTCTGGGGCTAGGCAGAATGAAGGAAGCCTCATTTGGCCCCCTGTAACAATGATTATGGGCTTCTCTGGTGGCTCAGACAGTAAAGAATCAGCCTGCAATGCGGGAGAACCAGGTTTGATTCCTGGATCAGGAAGATCCCCTGAGAAGGGAATGACTACCTACTCCAGTATTCTTTCCTGGATAGAGGAGCCTGGTGGTCTACAGTTCATGATGTCTCAAAGAATCAGACATGACTGAGAGACTAATGGTTATAGGAGGTAGACCCAAATATGTATCTTTGCATTTTATCTAATTTTAGTATTTAAAGTCATCCAAGGCTGATGTAGGGTAACTGTTCTATAATATCTGTGTGAAAATTATGAGTTCATCACTAATTTGAAATACTTGATGTAGAAGAGGTCAACTGGACCCAAAATCAATTTGTATTAATACAAGAATCTTTAACATGGTGTTCATCAATGGAAGGAAAAGAAGTTATAATAACAGGTAAAATATAGCATCAGGTTTTATTTTATTTTTAGATGATTCCAAGAAAATTTTTTGTATGTTAACTGATTTTGCAAACTGTTTTTCAATACTGATATCATTGTAGAGATAATCACTGAAATAGGAATTATCTATTTAAAATATCTAAATGGTCTATATAACCTATCTAAAATTTAAACAGAAGAAAGCTCAATTTTCTCCAAAATTTGTGATGTTTTATCAAAATCTCATAGCTACATATTCCTTAAATTTTGTAATTATTTTTGTAATTATATGTCAGTCAGTTCAGTCACTCAGTCATGTCTGACTCTTTGTAACCCTGTGGACTGTAGCATGCCAGGCTTCCCTGTCCATGACCAACTCCCAGAGCTTGCTCAAACTCATGTCCATCGAGTTGGTGATGCCATCCAACCATCTCATCCTGTCATCCCCTTCCCTCCTGTCTTCAATCTTTCCCAGTATCAGGGTCTTTTCCAATAAGTCAGTTATTCACAATAGGTGGCCAAAGTATTGGAGTTTCAGTTTCAGCATCACTCTTTCCAGCGAATATTCAGGACTGATTTCCTTTCAGTTCAGTTCAGTTCAGTCGCTCAGTCATGTCCGACTCTTTACGACCCCATGAATCACAGCACGCCAGGCCTCCCTGTCCATCACCAACTCCCAGAGTTCACTCAGACTCACGTTCATTGAGTCAGTGATGCCATTCAGCCATCTCATCCTCTGTCGTCCACTTCTCCTCCTTCCTCAATCCCTCCCAGCATCAGACTCTTTTCCAATGAGTCAACTCTTTGCATGAGGTGGCCAAAGTACTGGAGTTTCAGCTTCAGCATCATTCCCTCCAAAGAAAGCCCAGGGCTGATCTCCTTCAGAATGGACTGGTTGGATCTCCTTGCAGTCCAAGGGACTCTCAAGAGTCTTTTTCAACACCACAGTTCAAAAGCATCAATTCTTCAGCGCTCAGCGTTCTTCACAGTCCAACTCTCACATCCACATGACCACTGGAAAAACCATAGCCTTGACTAGGTGGACCTTTGTTGGAAAAGTAATGTCTCTGCTTTTGAATATACTATCTAGGTTGGTCATAACTTTTCTTCCAAGGAGTAAGCGTCTTTTAATTTCATGGCTGCAGTCACCATCTGCAGTGATTTTGGAGCCCCCAAAATAAAGTCTGACACTGTTTCCACTGTTGCCCCATCTATTTGCCATGAAGTGATGGGACCAGATGCCATGATCGTTTTCCTTTAGGATCAGCTCAGACAGTAAAGCATCTGTCTACAATGCGGGAGACTCGGGTTTGATCCCTGGGTTGGGAAGATCCCCTGGAGAAGGAAATGGCAATCCACTCCAGGACTATTGCCTGGAAAATCCCATGGACAGAGGAACCTGGTAGGCTACAGTCCATGGTGTCGCAAAGAGTCAGACATGACTGAGCGGCTTCATTTCACTTCAAACACTATATAGAGGCCTCAAATTTCTTTCAGCTTACCTCAATGTGCTCTATCATTTTATGCACTTCCAAAAGTTTGTTTAGATCCCTTAATGGAAGATGGTAAGGTAAAACAAACAAACAGAAACCAGTTTTTATTCCTGGACCCATATAGTTTGAAAGTACGTGTATTTGTCTTTGCTACTTCCATCTATGCTCACCCAACGTTTGTCGATTTCCTTCCATAGGTCCCTTAAACTCCAAAAAGAGTTTAAACTCCATAGCTTAAACTCCAAAAAAGAGAATTATACTTCGATCTTCCTTCACATTTCTGATCAAATTATATTTTAGTGATTGAGAAAAGTGTATGAAATCCCATCGGCAGCTACAATCAGAATTGAAGTCAGAAATATATAACACAAATGCAATGCAAATACAAAAGTTTCATGATGGCTACAAAGGAATTTTTAAGGAAAAATGCTTTATAAATGTGAGTCTAAAAAAAGAAATATCAACAGATTATTCAGATGCTTTTACTAACATTTTTGTGAATGAATAAATAGTAGTTTTCAATATAAATATTGGAGTTTGTCAAGTATACAAGCTCAAGAAAATTCGTCACTCTTACAGAAGTTCAGGTAGGAAATAGCTGGAGATCTGAATTCTAAAAAAATATAAGTGAAGAGCCAGTTGTGTCCTTAATAGGACACAACTCATTAGTACCAAATACTTCATTTCAATAACAGACAGGTTCCACAAAAGTACTCCAGTGCATTTAAAGTGAGCCAATTTAATCACACCATACTGGTTGCCCAGTAAGAAAGATCAAGAACGTGACTGAAGTGAAATCAACCTCTCTTGGAACTTTGGTCAAAGTGACATAAGCCCAGGAATTTGGCTGTGGCAACAATGATGTTGAAAAAAATGATACGCTTTCAATGTGAAGAGAAACATTTGGCCATTGGATGGTACCCTAGAAACTATATAAAATGTTTGTGGCTAATTGTTCCCAGAACAAAATGGAAAATCAGATGGACCAAAATGTTCATGATTTTCCTCTTTGCCAAAGTTCAAGTATATATTTTTCTCTACTAAACATTGCCAATTAGTCACAAGCTGGATCTTTTGGATAGTGCTGTAAATAGTTTTTGGAAAGGTAATACAGCCAGAGTGCCAAACATAATGAGTATAACCAGAGCAGGCAAGGCTTGGCTCTGGTGCTTCTGAGGTGGTTGAAAGGAAGTGCTATTCTAATTTTATTATTGGAAATTGTACTTTTCTAATTTGATAACTCAAGCAACCTTGAGTAAGATTTCTCTTTCCCTGGCTTGATCAATGTTCATATAGATCACCAAGCAGTTCATTTAGCAGTTGAGATAAATCTCTCCTATAAAGAATTCTTGGAGAAGGAAATGGCAACCCACTCCAATATTTTTGCCTAGAGAATCCCATGGACAGAGCAGCCTGGCAGGCCATAATCAATGGGGTCACAAGAGTTGGACACGATTTAGTGACTAAACCACCACCACCACCATCATAAAGAATTCTATTCCAAGACCCAAAATAAATGAGTCAGAGACCCAATTTATTTCTTTTCACATATTTGTGCTGTTAACAACAATCTCTAACTTCCCTCAAGTTTTTGATTACTTATCATATTTAGAGTATGTTGGCCACAATCCTAGAGATATGGCAAGTTTTATGTTAGTACCTAACTTCAATGAAGGATATGATGTGTATAAGATCCTAAAAGATGAGGAAAATTCTGATGCACAGAAATGTAGAAGAAAGTTATTCTTAAAGGAAGCTTTGAAACTTATGAACACAAATGGTGAAAAAAGAACCAGTGGTCTTGCTTGGTTCTGTTGGATCCAGAAGACTTTGTCTTTGCAAAGAAAAAATTAAGAAGTGAAGATGGAAAAGAAGGATAAAGCTATTTTGAACCAAGTTCTGAAATCACCAGGCTAAGGAATTCATTCTTTAGGCTTTGAGAGATAGTTTTTACATAAAAATTAACAATGATTAAATCATATTTAAAAGGCTGATTTGGCAGAGATATGTAGGATAGATAAAAAGATAAACTAAAAGCAAGAATTTAAGTCAGAATGTGTTCTTTAAAAGTCCTTACATGATACAATGAAAGTCTAAATTAGAATAGCATAAACACTAGAGAACAAACATCGGTTGCAGAAGAGATTTGAAGTAAGAAAATCAACAGGATGTAGCAACTGATTGGATAAGATGAAGACATAAAGAATAAAGCAGGATAGGTATTCAGCCTAAGAAGCTGGGAAATTGGTGAAACACAATAAAGAAAATCAAGGGATCTGGTTTGGGAGATATTAACAAGGTGATGACTCTTCCAGAGACTCTAAGTTGAAGGTGTCAGTGCCCAGGAAGGTGCTTAGTAGGTAGCTAGATATTTATACCTGTAACTCAGAAAAATGATTCTGCTGCATTAAGGTAGTGATCACTGTTTTGAACTGGAAGGGATCCCTCAAGGATACAGCCTTGACAAACATTTATTTGGATCAGGAAAAAGTAGAGCTATGGAACATTACAGAGACACTGTGATCAGGAAAGATGCAGAATTCATTGTAGCAATACCTATAAATTCAAGAGGCAATGGACTGAACAGTGAGGAAGCCAGACAGCATGAGGCTAAGCTTAGGTGTGTACCAGAGAGTAATGAAAAATCCCAGATATAAACTTCTCCTTCCAGAAGTTTGGAAAAGGGGAAAAATTGGGATAGGGCAGGGTTTGAGGAGACAGCAAGTAAGTGAAAAAGTTTTGGAGTGATTTTTTGGAGAAAGAGAAAGAAATAAGGATTGAGAGATATTTTATTATATATCCCCAAAAAAGAGTTGAGAATGTCCAAAATTGACATTCATGGGTAGCTCCATCACCTTATAAGCAGGTACTTCCCTCCATCACTCTGTAAGCCCTGTTGTTTTGTATAACTCCTTGTCTCAGTGAAGGTGAATGTAAAGTTGCTCAGTCGTGTCCTACTCTTTGCGACCCCGTGGACTGTAGCCTACCGGGCTCCTCCAACCAGGGGATTCTCCAGGCAAGAATACTGGAGTGGGTTGCCATTTCCTTCTCCAGGAGATCTTCCCAACCCAGAGATCGAACCCAGGTCTCCCGCATTGCAGGCAGACGCTTTAACCTCTGAGCCACCAGGGAAGCCAAAAACCTAGTTGTCATTATTGGTATTTCTCCCTCGTTCATTTCACATATCTAACTCCTCGTTGTCACATATACCTCTTAGATAACTCTCAGATTCATCTATTTCTCTTTTTCATCACACATCCCAGTCTCTATGATCATAATTTTTCTTCTAGGCCATCTCAGTATTGTCTTAAATAGTTTCCCTATGTTCATTTCTATCCATCTCTAGTTTGTTCTGTATACATCAGTAAGAGTAAATATGAAATCCAACTCTAACTGTGTCACTCAGATGCTTAAGATACCTAAATAGATTTAGCTTTAGAATAAATTCTAAAATTAAAATTTTAATTTCATCTACCAAGTCCTGAGTAGTGTATCTTCTTGCCTGTCTCTTAGTCGCACCCCATTCTCCTCTCCCCAACACCCTGTGTGCTCCAGCTACATGGGCCTGTCTTCTGTTATTCATATTGATCGTTCCTTTGCTTGCCATATGGCCTTTGCACATCTTCTCACTGTGTAGAATGCCCCCAGTTTGCCTAGTTGTTGCCTCTCCATCCTCAATTTAATTATCATTCCCTCAGGGAAATTTCACTGATCTTTCCAAGTCAAACATAACTTTTATAGTACCAGAAGCCTCTCCCTTCTGGCTCTTATTGATTATTCATTCTTTCAACAAATCTCTACAGAGTGCCTAATATTACCAAGTGCAATTCTGAGGACTTGGGACTTAACAGTGAACAAAACAGAGTCCCTGTCCTCCTAGAGCTTTTATTCTGATAGGAGACAGAAATTAATAAATTGGCAAATTGCTATGTAAGAAGAGATAATGCTATGAAAAAATAATAATAGGGTCAAAGGATGGAAAATGATAGGAGCACTTTTGGGTAGAGTGGTCAAGGAATACTAACTGATAAGAAACAATTGAGAGAACTCTGAGGGAAGTGTCTAGATAGTACTTTAAGCTATAGGACTGTGTTTTATCTCCTGTTAAATAAATGCAGATGAAGGAACAGAGAAGAGGCCCCTAAGGAATAAAAACTAAGGCCCTCCTCTGCTTAGAAATGGAGAACATGAATCTTGAGCAGCAAGTGAAATTGACAAACAGAAAGGTAGGAGAAACAAAGTCATATTCCAGGAGCAAGAATTAATAAGACAGTATAATCGACTGTTTCAAATAATTCTTATGTAATGCAAACTTCATAAGGGCAGGAATTTATTATCTCTTTGTTTACTTTTCTAGCCCCAGTCTTGAAATGGAGCTGGCACATGGAATTTTGCTCAATAACATTTGTGAAATGATAAACTGTCAATAGGATGAAAACTGAGATAAGGCCATTGGATTTAGCAACATGGAGGTCAGGTCACACATGATCAGGTCAAGTGCAGCTTAGGTAGTGTAGTAGGATCAAAAGCCTAAACGGAATGAGTCTGAGACACCTTGGGAGGGAAGAAAGCAGAGAAATTGTCTTTATCTGTGACCTTCAGTGTGTTTTTCCTTCCTTAATTACACAAAGGCTTGCCATGTATTCACAGTGCCTGGCACATAATAGGCATTAGATTATATTAATATTTTTATATGAATCAAATACAAAACTCAGAAACAGGGACAGAAAAGAAGACAATTCTGCACTTACATAAGCATAAAATACTCAGAACATACAGGAAGGTGACACTGAAAAAGAAAGAAAAGTAAAATATGGTATAAGCAAATAACTTAGCAGACATGGTAGATAATTATGTATATGAAGAAAAACATAATAGAGGACATATGAGAATTACGAAGTTAATAACATGAAAAAGTGTAAATGAGAAGCTGGTTATTAGAGAAAACATAAATTATCTTTTGAATCACCGAGTTTAATGGATGCCATAAGATGTGACTTTAAAAAGAGCATGGGACCAGTTGAAGAGAGGCCTGGATACTATGTCCAGCTCTGTCATTAATTTGCTGTTTGACTTTAGGACAAACATTCCGCCAGACCTCGGGTTTCATCATCTATATCATATGGTGAGGCAAAGTGGAATCTGCTGCTTCTCGCTGCAATTATCTTTGATTCTATGTGTACGTAAGATGACCTACTCTCAGGCCAAGTTAGTGCTAGAGTGTAAATGTGGGCATAATTATCGGGAAGGTAATAGTTGGAGTTCAGAGACTGAGTGTGGATGGTGGCTAGAGCTCCCTGTGTCATTCACTGGCTCCACAGGGAGGTCCAGCCACACCCTAGGCTTCCTTCCCACTGTTCTCTGACCTATTCACTTGGCCGGTGCTGACAAAGAGGAAGCCCATGGTCAGAGAGCAGCTGTTCTCAGGAGGGGTGGGGAGACCACAGCAATGACTGAAGGAAGTAAGGGAATAGGGAATGAACACTACACCTAAAAAGCAGTAACATCGAAAATGGTTCTCCCTTGAAAGATTTGAGCTATAGAGGAATTTTTAAACCTTAAGGAGAACTTAATAAGAATATTTAGCCTCATGGCAAAAATCATATTCAATCTGTTCCCCAAAAAAGATGAAAATATCTTTTCTGTATATGTGTCATTGAGATACCCATAGGATTTTCTATTACAGAGAATTTGTGGATCTTGGTTTGATGTATATTTCTGTGACTGAAAAGGATGTATATTGAAATTTGATGAACACAGATATAGACTAGAAAATTTTTCAGGTTGTAGCAGCCTGGTTTTCTATCAGTAATTGAAACCCAGCTAGTAAGTAAAGTGAGCAATAAAATGAAATGAGGACAATAACAAGGATAGAAAGGAAGGGAGATGTAGAGAACACCCTTGGAATAACTAAGGATTGCCTGCATTACATGACTCCTGACAGTGCATTTTTCCAGTTCACTGTGTTCCATTAGTAATTATGTTTATGTATTGAAAATGGAAATAACCAGCTGATAGATAATTGTAACTATTCACTAAAGTATATTTTAATAAATTATATTTTTCATATATATATATATGTGTGTGTGTATATATATATATATGTATATATATATATATATAGCTTTGATGTTCCACATTCAGAGAAGCAGAACCAGTAGAAATAAAAAGGAATAGAAAGCTTCTCTGGGAAATATGTCATGTAATTGATTTCTTTTTTTTTTTTTTTAGGAAAAAACTATTGAGTATCTGCTCTGTGGGAGGTGTGTGAAAGATGTTTGTGGGAATTAATATAACAGACTCCATCCCAAAACATTACCTGCACATATAAATAACTGGAAACAGTCACTTGCAATGAGGTTACTGGACGAGATGAGCAGCCAGGAGCTTTCCTTATTACAACTTTTATTATACTAAATTAATAACTCACAGGGGTTCCCTGCTAGCTCAGCTGATGAAGAATTCGCCTGCAATGTAGGAGTTCAGTTCAGTTCAGTCGCTCAGTCGTGTCCGACTCTTTGTGACCCCATGAACTGCAGCATGCCAGGCCTCCCTGTCCATCACCAACTCCCGGAGTTCACTCAGACTCATGTCCATCAAGTCAGTGATGCCATCCAGCCATCTCATCCTCTGTCATTCCCTTCTCCTCCTGCCCTCAATCCCTCCCAGCATCAGAGTCTTTTCCAATGAGTCAACCCTTCACATAAGGTGGCCAAAGTACTGGAGTTTCAGCAATGTAGGAGACCCTGGTTCAATTCCTGGGTTGGGAATATCCCCTGGAGAAGGGATAGGCTACCCACTTCAGTATTCTTGGGCTTCCTTGGTGGCTCAGTCGATAAAGAATCTGCCTGCAATGGGGGAGACCTGGGTTCAATCCCTGGGTTGGGAAGATCCCCTGGAGAAAAGAACAGCTCCCACTCCAGTATTCTGGCCCAGAGAATTCCATGGACAGAGGAGCCTGGCAGGCTACAGAGTGACTTTCACTATAAAAAGGGGCTTCCTAGGTGGCACTAGTGGTAAAGAACCTGCCTGCCAACAAGAGGTATAAGAGACTTGAGTTGGATCCTGAGTCAGGGATCCCCCTGGAGGAGGAAATGGCAACCCCTTCAGTATTCTTGCCTGGAGAATCTCTATGGACTAGGGAGCCTGGTGGGCTATACAGTCCATGAGGTCGCAAAGAGTCAGACACGACTGAGAGAGTAAGCACAGTAGCTTATAACTACAAAAATAATAGTAAAATGATTAAAATTCAAATGATTATTAAGATTAAAGAGAAATTTTGAAAAATACGGAAATGAGATTAGAGAGAGCCCTGAGAAACAAAGTTATTCATGAAAAGTAAAGATATCAGGATAAAAGAGAGCATGGGAAAATTACGGTTCACCTCAACATCTCTTTATTCAGCAAACATTTATTAAGCATATATTAAGTTCTAACCTCTGGCTAGAGGCTGAAGTTGCAAAGATGAACAAGATACAAGTTCTACACTAAGGAAAATAAGATTTAGTACCTATACTGAGTACAGCCTCAAAAATATTGCTAAGATAGAATTGAGAAGCCCTAGAGAAAGGCAACCACTGTCAATCTTTTTGGACACAGAAGAAAAATCTGGATACCTATAGATTTAAGAACTGAAGATTGACTTCTGAGTAGAATTGGCAGAGTGAATCTGGGTCACAGAAACTCCTCCCAAGAGCTACTGAAAACTAAAACAAAGCTGTCACAATCCACAAGCAGTTTCTAAACAGTGAGAAGGTCAGAGTCATAGTCTTTGGGGAGAGATGAAAGAGGTTCAGCTCCTTACCCAGCACCTATCACTTTGAAGAAACACTGGAGAGAGAAAGTGAGTTGACAAGATTGAGAAGTTTCACCCATCCCCTCTATCTGAAAGAAAACTACAGTAGAGAGCAGCAGTGTTGGGAAGAAATATTGAAAAACCATCATGAGAATAGAAATATCTATAAATCATTCTGGAATCTCAGCAAAGGCTGGAAGGGTACAATGCCTGGATTTCATTTTCCAGGGCTCTATATTAAACTGAGAGAATTTGTCAAAGCCAGTGAGAGTAGGTTATACCCCACCTTCAGGGAGTGGTCTAGAATATAAAACATTTGAAAGGATCCTGTGAGTGATCAGACAGGGACCTTCTCAGTGGGCTCACTCCACACCCCCAGAGACGTGATATGTACAGTCTCGATCCCTAGTGTGCCCCGGTGTACCTTGACTTCCTTGAGAGCAGAGATTTTGTCTCTACTTTTTGTTGTACTTGTATTCAGTTAACCTGTTGAATATCACCCCTAGACTCAAGAAATAGTTACCTATACTACGTTGAAACAAATAGTTGGTCTGGAGAATTCCCATTCTTAAAATATGGTAGATTTTTTTAAGTGATGTATATTTTATGCACGGAAAAGAAAAGAAATGAAAGAAAAGAATAGGAATCAGAATAGGAATAAGGAAAAGACATAAAAATAAAGGAAAACACTGCAGAAAGAATGGAAACACTGCACCATGCAGAAAAATTACCCAAGGAATAGAAGAAACTTGCCCTTGAGATGTTCAAGCTATAAATAAACTTAATGAAAGTGAATTCAATACATCTGAACTCAGATATATTATTTTTAAAATGATAGGATGATAAATTGAGCGTTTAAAAGTACCATTATGTATCAAGTAAATCAATTAGAACAGCAAAGAACAAGATATCCCATAAAAACTTAAATTACTGCCTTGGATAATAGGTGAAAGATGGTAATTGTGAATGTGGAGAAAAAACACAAAATGATCAAAATCATTAGAGAAAAATGATAGACATAAAATGCCAAGAAAGATTATGTGGCAGTACAATTGATGTTTTTATGGTATAGAGCCCAGTTGCTAGATAAGAAAAAAGATTCAATGATAAAACACATAGTTAGTTCTCTTAAAGTTATATGCACCAGTTTTGAAGCCAAAGAAGAGAAAAAAGTAATTTAAAATGCTAGGCAATTCAGTAAAAGCACAAAATTTAAATCGTTGGAACACCTATTTCAATCCTCTACTTCACTTTGAAGAAAATAGGAAATTATTTGTTTAGACGTATCCAGCGCTTTCACGACCCCAGGGACTGAAGCCCACCATGGTCCTCTGTCCGTGGGATTTCCCAGGTAAGAATATTGGAATGGGTTACCATTTTCTTCTCCAAGGGATCTTCGTGACCCAGGGATCCAACCCATGTCTCCTGCATTGACAAGGAGGTTACCACTATCCACCTAGGAAGCCCAATTATTTTTTAGGATGTCTCAAATTAGAACAAAAAATTAGATGATAAAGATTGAAGACCAAGTATCTAAAACTACTGTCTCCATCAACAAAATGTAAATATCTAAAATTCAGTGACTAACCAACACATTCTTAATCACAGGCTGGAACTACTGAATAGATCTGACCAATAGACTTTTTTTTTTTTAACCTTCAAAACCAGATCAAATCCTGTCAATGGCTTGAAAATCAGATCACTGCCATCAAGTCTCTATCCCTCACCTCTTTCCACTCAGCCTATTGCCCCATATAGATGAGAAACATAGTCATTGCTGCTAACCTAAGCACATGTCCTTTCTCTTCATGAATGTTAAGGAATTGTTTTGCGCTTAAAATAAATGAACACAAAATAATATTATTAATCATCATTTTATTTCTTACAGCTCTTGAATACTGAACTGAGATTAATGGCTTTCTACAATACTATGTAGAATTCATACAGTGAAAGTGAAAGTCTCTCAGTCATGTCTGACTCTTTGCAACCCCATGGATTATACAGTCCATGGACTTCCCCAGGCCAGAAGACTGGAGTGGGTAGCCTTTCCCTTCTCCAGGGGACCTTCCCAACCCAGGGGTCAAACACAGGTCTCCCACATTGGAGGTGGATTCTTTACCAGCTGAGCCACAAGGGAAGCCCAAGAATACTGGAATGGGTAGCCTATCCCTTCTCCAGGGGATCCTCCTGACCCTGAAATCAAACTGGAATCTCCTGAAGTGTAGGCAGATTCTTTACCACCTGAGCTATCAGGGAAGTCATATAGTACCAGTTATTAAAAAGTTGCTTAAGTGTATTGTGAGACCCAGGAGAAATACAGTTGCTATATTTGAAGATCTCAGACTCCCGTCCTTCAAATATCAAACTAACAGTTTCCATCTAAGCTTTCACAGACCTCTGAACTGAACTTTTACTCAAGAAACCAGCCATAGCCTGTTTCATCAGCAGTGGTCTCCTTTGGCTCCCTTTTCTGAGATTTTGCCATCTGATTCCAACAGCTGTTTGTCCTTTATGAGACTTTCCTTCCCACACAGCTCAGCTGGCTCCCAGATCTTTCCAACCTTCTGCCCCGGCTCTGAATCTTTCTCTTGGCTCTCCACTGGATCCAAAGTCTGCACCTGTGTCTTTGGACCTTGGGATCTCACAGGAACTGAAGGGGAACATTTTATTTTTAATAACTACATCTTAAATTATTTTCCTGCTTCTTTTATTCCATTGCATGGGAAAAAATAACAAAGCCATGTCAAGAGAAATATGTTTTAATACCTTGAAATGACTCAATACTTAGATAGAACTAATAATTAGATCATTTAGACAAACCATTTCTTTTCCAAACTTTCTAAAGGGCAAAGAGGTTAAGAAGAAATGCTTCTCTTTTCTTTTATGGCTAGCCAGAGCATCATTCATGCTTACAACTGCATGGTGGTTTTTCCAGACCAATTTATGTATTATGTGTATATGATACAAATATCACCTAGTAGTGAGCATGGCCTGTGTCCACATAGAAGGTAATTAATTAGAGGAGATCACTCATCTACCCAACTGTAATTATTCTCAAAACCCAAGCTAAGGTGTTTCAGCTCACCATTAGAACCCCAGCCCTCTCTCTTCAGAGTAAGTTTAGACAGGAATGGCAGAGCCAAAGGCAATAAAATGCAGTGATAGGAGAAATGCTGAAACAGACACCTCAAGAAATATCTTCTATTGGCTGTCAAAATTAGTTGAAAGTCCCATCAACCACTTCCTAAATTTTCCTAGTTTTTGATGATTCTATCAAAACAGCATATATGAAAATATGAATACACAATTTTTAATTTTACTGATTTGAGAAACCCAAGACTGGTGAACTGATTTTGAATCAAATTTTATCAGGCATAACAACTACCTGGTAGGATTTTTTTTTCCTTTCTTACACTTCTATTGAGATATAACTGACAAACATTGGCATGTTTAAAGTGTGCAATTATGCTCATGTATGTATAGATTTACACATATGAATACATGTACATATATATATATATATACTTACATATATGTGTATGCTGTGTTGTGCTTTGCCTGACTCTGTGGACTCAGCACAGCATAGACATATATACACATATATATATTGTGTGTGTATATATGTGTGTGTGTGTGTGTGTGTATGTGGCAACCCACTACAGTATTTGTGCCTGGAAAATTCCATGGACAGAGGAGTCTGGTGGGCTGCAGTCCATGTGGTCGTAAAGAACTGAACACAACTGAGCATTCACACTTATTTTACATTCCTACCAGTGATGTATGAAATTTCCACTCTTCCACCTCCTTTCCAGTACTTTACATGATCAATCTTAATACTGGACATCTGTAATAGATATGTAGTGGTATCTCATAGTGTTTTTATTTTGCATTTACCTAATGATAATTGACATTTAGTATTTTAATATGTTTATTTGCCATCAATAGATCTTCTTTGGTAAAGTGTATATTCAAATATTTTGCTCACTTTTAAATATTTTGAGTTTTGAAAGTTTTTTTTATATGTATTGAATATAAATCTTTTATCAGATGTGTAATTTGAAAAAAAATTTCTCCCAGTCTGTGCTTGTCTTGTCCTTTGAGTCTCTTAAATAGTGTCTTTCTAAGAGCTTCATTCTTCATTTTGTTGAAGTTCAACTTACCAATTTTTTTTCATGGAGCCTGTCTTTGGAGTTGTGTTTAGGAAATCTTTCACTTAACATAATGTTTTCTTCTAGAAATTTTAAAATTTTAGGTTTTATACTTTGATCTATTCTCCATTTTGAGTTAATTTTTGTACATGCTATAAGGTAGACATTGAAGTATTTGGATTGTTTGCGAAAGAATAGCCCAGTTGTTAGTCAACACTTATTGAAGAAACTATCCATTCATTGAATTGTCTTTGCATCTTTGTCGAAAATCAATTAACTATGCATATGTGTGTCTGTTTTTGGACTCATCTTTTTTTATCCTGATGCCAGTACCACACTGTTTTGATTGCTATGGTTTTATAAAAATTATTGAAGACAGGAAGTGTAAGTCCTTCAACCTTGCTTTTCCTTTTTAAAGTTGCTTTTGGGTATTCCAGCTTGTTTGCATTTTCATATGAACAGAATAAACATGCAAATTTCTATTTAAAAAAAAATCCTTCTGGGATTTTGATAGTGATCACACTGAATTTATAGATTAAACAAAAAAGACATCTGAAAAATATTAAGTCTTCCAAACTATGAACATGATAAAGGTGGCTATCCAAAAAGTTTGTCTGGGTTTTTCTGAAAGATCTTATGGAAAACCCAAATGAACTTTTGGCCAACCTAATATCTCTCCATTTTTAAGTTTTCTAAAATTTTTCTCTCAGCAATACTTTATAGTTTTTATGGTAAAGACCTTAATTTACAAATATTGGTTCTGAGCATATAGAAATTCAATGAAAATTTGTATATTAATCTTGTATCCTGCAAACTTGCTAAACTTGCTTACTAACACTAGTGTCTTTTGTAGATTATATAGAATTTTTGGTGTTTATTTTGTCTGCAAATAAAGACAGGTTTACAACTACTTTTTCAACCTTAGCACCTATTATTTTTTTGTTTTAGTATGCCAGCTAAAACTCAGTACAATGTTGAATATAAATGGTGAGAGTAAATATTCTCACCTTTTTCCTGATCTTATGAAGAAAGAATTCAATCTTTCACTGTTAGGAATCATGTTACCAGTAAGTTTCTCATAGATGTGCAGAGCAAGTTGAAGATGTTTCTTTCTCGTCCCACTTGATGAGAATTTTTACTCAGGAAAAGACTTTGTATTTGTCAAATGTCTTTTCGCATCTAGTAAGAGACTATATTGTTATTTTTTTGTCTGATTATTTGATAAATTAGATTGATTTTCAAATTTTAAACTAACCATACATTCTTGGGATAAACTGTATGTGCCCTCAATGTATTATCAGTGTTACAAGCTGTTGAATTTGATTACAATATTCTTAACATTTGTTTTATCCATGAGGAATATTGGTATGCAATTTTTTCCTTGTAATGTCTTTGTCTAGTTTCAATGTCAGAATAATGCTAAAATTGTGGAACATATTGGGAAACTTTCTCTTTTTTAAAAAACTTCTGGATGGATATTTACACTACTGGTATTATTTCTTCCTTACATGTCTGACAGGATCCATAGTGAAGCCATCTGGGTCAGGAGTTCCTGTGTGGGAAGTATTTTAACTTCAAATTCAACTCTGCTGCTATTTTTCAGTCACTAAATCATATCTGATTCTTTTGTAACCCCATGGACTAAATTCAGTTACTTTACTCATTTTGGGACTATTCAAGTTATCTATTTCTTCTTGAGTAAACTTTTGTAGTTTTGTCTTTCCAGATATTTATTCAGTTCCTGTAATTTGTTAAATTTATTAACTTACTTTTAAGATAATACTCCTTTATAACACTTTTAACATTGATAAATTCTGTGGTGATGTCATTTCTCTCATCTTGATGCTGGTTATTTGTATCTTCACTCTAATTTTCCTGATGATCCTCGTAAAAATTTAATTTTCCTCATTTCATACAATCAGCCTCTGATCCCCGGGTCTGGAAAATCTCCTGGTGATTGGAATGGCAATCCACTCCAGTATTCTTGCCTAAAGAATCCCATGGACAGAGGAGCCTGGCAGGCTATAGTCCATGGTGTCCCAAGAGTCAGACATGACTAACTAACACACACACACGTTTTAATTTTTTCATTCTTTTATTTTTGCTCATCTTTATTACTTATATTTCATAGCATAAACAGTACTTAAATCAGTTTTATTTTCTTCTATTCTTCTATTTTCTTAAAATTAAACCTGAGATCATTGATTTGTGTTCTTTATTCTTTCTAATATAGGTAGATAGTACCATAAATTTCCCATTTACTATTGCTTTAACTGAATTCCACAAGGTATGACACACTGCATTTGCATTTTCATTCAGTTAATAACACTTTCTAGTTTCCACTGTCTTTTTCATTGACACACACTTTTTTGAAAACTTTTAAATTTCCAAATATTCAAAGGTTTTAAGAGATTTTTTTTCTTATTGATATCTAATTGCAGTCTGACAACATATGCTATGACTTTAATCCTTTAACTTATGACTCTTGAAAAGAAGGTTTACACTGATTTTTTTTTTTTTTTTTGGCATGGAGTGCTCTATAAGTGTCAATTAGGTTGATCTGCTTGATAATATCATTAAGACTCTGTATTCTTACAGATTTCCTTTTGTCTCTTTATTCCATGAAAATAAAGGAGAAGAATCAAATCCCTGAATGAAATTGTGAATTTGCCTATGTCTCCTTGCTATTCTGTCAACTATGGCTTTCTATATTTTGAAATTCTGTTATTAGGCACATAAATATTTAGGATTATTATGCCCTCCTGAAGAATTTACTCTCTTTATCATTGTTATATAGTGATCTTATCCCTGGTATTATTTTTATGCTCTGAGTCTTCTTTGTCTGACATTAATATAGCCACTCCAGCTTTCTTTTTATTAGTGTTAACAGGATAAACATTTTTCCCTTTTAATCTACTTTGATCATGATATTTAAAGAAATCATGATAGACTGTATATAATTGAGTTTTGCTTTTTTTATCCATTTTTTTGCCTTTAATTGGGATTTTTAGGCCATTTACTTTTACTGAAATTATTGAAGTTCAGTTCAGTTCAGCCACTTAGTCATATCCAACCCATAGACTGCAGCACACCAGGCTTCCCTATCCATCACCATCTCCCAGAGCTACTCAAACTCATGTCCATCGCGTCAGTGATGCATCCAACCATCTCATCCTCTGTCATTCCCTTTGATCAAGTTTAAATATATCCTTTCACTCTTTGTTTTCTTATTGTCCCATCTGTTGTTAATTTTTCCTATTTTCACTTTCTTTAGGATTGATTGAGGATTTTCTTTTTAATGATTTTATTGAATCTCTCTTTTGTTCCAAGTAGCTATATTCTTTGTAATTTCAGGGGTTACTTTAGAATTTATGATATAAATTTTTAACTTATCACAGTGTACCTTCAAGGGATATTATACTAATTCACATATAACATAAGAACCTTATAATAGCATTCTTTCACTGTTCCCCTTTTGACCTCTGTGCTTGTTGTCATGCATTTTATTACTATATCTTTTATGAGTGGCACAATACAGTAATACAATTTATTCAAATAATTGATTATCCTTAAATGGATATAAATATTTAAAAAGTAACTTTATATAATTTACTCTCATTGCTACCATTTTCAGAGCTCTTTTCTTTGAGTGAGTCCAGCTTGTGATTCATTCAATTCTTAGTTTTTGACTCTTAAAAATGTTTTTTTTTTGTTGTTGTTGGAGCTCTCTTTTGGTACAAATTACTTAATTATTTACAAAGTACTAAAACATTTTCTTCCAAAGTCATGTTGCAGCTATTTTCTTCAGCATGGCTTCCCCAAAACAAAGATGTTATTTTCAAAGTGTCTTATTTCCAATTGTTTTCTTCTCAAATAGCCCTACTTTAGATTTCCTTATAAAATTCATGGAGAAATCATACTTATAAAATTAGAGGGAAACTCTTAAATAGGAAACTCACAAGCCTATTTCTCTCCCAAATGTCATAAGACCACAACAAATGGGAAATGTTTCAATGATTCATTGTGAAATGCCCTAAGGAATCAAAGCAGTAAGCAGTGATGTTATGCATTCCCCTGCTTAGCTCCAGGTTAACTCCCATCTTTCTTCTGAGTCTGTATTTTGCCAATAATTTTGAAGTGAAGTTCTTGTTTCAGATTACAGGTTTCCTCCCTCAGCAAACTTTGCTGCGTCTGTGCCGTATCATCAGTAATTAATATTAAAATCCTGTCTGATTGTATAGTATCTAGTCAATTAAAAATAGTATATGTCATGGTAACAGAAAATGTAGACTATGTATCTTTAGAGAGTAGAGAAATAATGGTCCTAAGGGACCCAGAAGGAAGAGTTGTCCTCCAGAGCAATAAAATTAGGATGCAACAAGTGTTTCATGTGACTGAAGATCAGGAGAATCAGAATGTGGGTATTAAGTCAAGGTGACCAAAAAGACAAACTGGTTTCAAATATGAACTGATGAAAAGGTACAAAAGCAAAAGTTTCAAAATACAGGTATTCATTTGTGATCAATCTGCTTTTTATGTAGTTAGTGGATGAGAATATGCTGATTTACTCATTTAAATACGATTAATGATGCTCCTGAGTAATACAAGAGAAGTCAGTCAGAACCAAGTCAGAGTTCATATAGCCAGCTAATGCCAGGTTGCAACAAAATCACACATTAAACATATGCTTTCTTCGGCATTTTGCTATGTCCCAAGGGACACAAAAATTATAGTTGAGCTTAGTAGATTTTAAAAAAAAAAAAGGTCTTATGCATATTGTTGTTGTTCAGTTACCCAGTCACATCCAACTCTTTGCAACCCCATGGACTGTAGCATGCCAGGCCTCCCTGTCTCTCACCATCTCCTGAAGTTTGCCCAAGTTCATGTCCATTGCATCAGTGATGCCATCCAGCCATCTCATCCTCTGATGCCCTCTTCTCCTTCTGCCCTCTATCTTTCCCAGCATCAGGGACTTTTCCAATGAGTCAGCTGTTCGCATCAGATAACCAAAATACTGGAGCTTCAGCTTCAGTATTGGCCCTTTCAATAACTATTCAGGGTTGCTTTCCCTTAAGACTTACTGATTTGATCGTCCAAGGGGATTTCAGGAGCCTTCTCCAGCACAACTCAAAGGCATCAGTTCTTTGACATTCTGCCTTCTTTACGGTCCAGCTCTCGCATCGGTACATGACCACTGGGAAAACCATACAGACCTTTGTCAGCAAAGCAATGTTTCTGCCTTTCAACACACTGTCTAGGTTTGTCATAGTTTTCCTGCCAAGAACCAATTGTCTTCTGATTTCAAGGCTGTAGTCATCATCCACAGTGATTTTAGAGCCCAAGAAGAGGAAATCTGTCTCTACTTCCACCTTTTCCCCTTCTATTTGCCAGGAAAATATAGCAGGAGTTAAATGTTTGTCAAAAACTTTAATCAATGTTAGCCAATTTTAGTGTAATATAAATTTTGATCAACATCATATCAGAAGATTTATGGGGAAAAAGAAGTGATAGAGATTTTTTCCAATTGAAAGCACTAAAGTGAATTTCCTGAAGGATATTGAAATGTGGGGTGATTTCACATGTGTCAAAATAGATAAGGCAGTAGGAGAAAGGCAGATGCCTACCCTTCACAGCCAACATTGTGTCGTGGGTGCTCTCTACTGTATAGAACAGCAAGAACAATGGCTCCAAAACGAGAACAGGAAGAACAGTTTCCAGGAGTGGGGAAATCACAGTTGGAATCCTTTGAGACATTATAAAGTTAACAAAGCTCGAATGATTGATTACAGTTGAACAGTAGTAGATTATGAATTTAAGATGAAAAGATTGAGCCTCTACTCTAAAGAAGCTTCAGTTCAGTTCAGTCGCTCAGTCGTGTCCAACTCTTTGTGACCCCATGAATCACAGCACCCTAAGCCTCCCTGTCCATCACCAACTCCTGGAGTTCACTCAAACTCATGTCCATTGAGTTGGTGATGCCACCCAGACATCTCATCCTCTGTTTTCCCCTTCTCCTGCCCCCAATACCTCCCAGCATCAGAGTCTTTCCCAGTGAGTCAACTCTTCGCATGAGGTGGCCAAAGTACTGGAGTTTCAGCTTTAGCATCATTCCTTCCAAAGAACACCCAGGACTGATCTCCTTCAGAATGGACTGGTTGGATCTCCTTGCAGTCCAAGGGACTCTCAAGAGTCTTCTCCAACACCACAGTTCAAAAGCATCAATTCTTCGGTGCTCAGCTTTCTTCACAGTCCAACTCTCACATCCATACATGACTACTGGAAAAATCATAGCCTTGACTAGACAGACCTTTGTTGGAAAAGTAATGTCTCTGCTTTTTAATATGCTGTCTAGATTGGTCATAAGTTTTCTTCCAAGGAGTAAGCATCTTTTAATTTCATGGCTGCAATCACCATCTGCAGTGATTTTGGAGCCCAAAAAATAAAGTCTGACACTGTTTCCACTGGAAGTGGAAACATCTATTTCCCAGGAAGTGATGGGACCGGATGCCATGATCTCCGTTTTCTGAATGTTGAGCTTTAAGCCAACTTTTTCACTCTCCTCTTTCACTTTCATCAAGAGGCTTTTTAGTTCCTCTTCACTTTCTGCCATAAGGGTGGTGTCATCTGCATATCTGAGGTTATTGATATTTCTCCCAGCAATCTTGATTCCAGCTTGTGTTTGTTCCAGCCCAGCGTTTCTCCCAGCCCAGCGTTTCTCATGATGTACTCTGCATATAAGTTAAATAAGCAGGGTGACAATATACAGCCTTGACATACTCCTTTTCCTATTTGGAACCAGTCTGTTGTTCCATGTCCAGTTCTAACTGTTGCTTCCTGACCTGCATATAGGTTTCTCAAGAGGCAGGTCATATGGTCTGGTATTCCCATGTCTGAAGAATTTTCCACAGTTTTGCCTAGACTAAATGCTATTCTGGCTCTTGTTAACAAACTTTAAAAGCAAGACCCATGAGGACCAGATCATTTCTAAGTAGCCTAACTATATATGTATGTATGCTAAGTCACTTCAGTCATGTCTGACTCTTTGTGACCCCATGGACTGTAACCTGCCAGGCACCTCTGTCCATGGGACTCTCCAGGCAAGAATACTAGAGTAGGTTTCCATGCCCTCCTCTGGGGATCTACCTGACCTAGGGATAGAACCCATGTCTCTTAAATATCTCCTGCATTGGCAGGCACATTTTTTTTTACCACTAGTGCCACTTGGGAAGCCCCAGGTATTTAGAGCAAAGCTTAGGATATATGTAAGAATACAAAAGTATCTAGCACCCAGAAAGATATTAATAAAAGTCATAGTGTGAATAAAATCAGAGATTATCATGTTTATTCTTAATTTTTTTAATGAAATTGCTGTTTTTGATAATTACCATTCATATGAATTTTATGTTGTGCTGACCTCATCTTAAAATGTGTTTAAAGTCTTAAACTTTCTGAAATCAGTGATAGTTTTTTTTTAATAATTCTCATCTCTCCTTTTCTTTATGATGTCTTTCATTGCTCTATAGTTCTTTTGTCCAAAAAATTCCTCTTTAGAGGTATCCATTACTTTGCAAGTGTTTTTAAAAATTTTCTTTCTATCAATAACATTGCCTGTCTTACTAACTTCATACAATAACTTCTTATTATTTAGTTGTCTAAATCACAGAATGAGGTAGTAGAAGCTATAACAATCTCATGCTCACATCAAACACAAATTCCATTCTTAAAGCAACTGACCCACCACAGTGGTTCCCAAACTGGACTGCACACTAGAATCACTTGGAGAACCTCTTACAATATGCAGATATTGACACTCTACTCCAGATCAATTAAATCTGAATATTTTGGAGTAATTGTGTCATATTTTTTTAAAGTTCCAAGGCAATGTCCAATTCTGATTAAGATTCCTGAGCCCTAATTCTCTAGTTCTCATTTCAGGATAATAGAAGTGATAATACCTGTTCACTTTCTCATAAGGATCAAAAGATGGAATATATGTCATGCCTCAAAACATTTAAAAGCGTTTCTCATGACTAGTTTCTTGAAAAAGAGAAAACCTTTGGGAATAAGTCATTCCTCTATTTGACAAAAGACATGAATTTTCCTCTTGTCTCCTAAAAAGCATTCAAGTATGTCCAAGAATAGCCAAAGCAGTGATTAATCCTTGAGAGGTGGCAGAAAATTGATAGATTGGACAGGCAGTAAGCAGTTTGGACAGCAGAGATCCAGTTGAGGATCTGAGAAAAACTCTGGATGTTTTTTCAGAAAAAATACATGGACACACACGGCAAACCTTGGCCTAGGCTTCTGGGGTGTTCACATATGCCCTGAAGCCCAGCTACGGTGCAGAGCAAAAAACTTTACCCTGGAGTCCAAAGTTGTGATAGCAAATCTTGTTTTGATCTTTTTCCTTCCTGAATGCCTGAACACCTAAGGCAAATATTAAGACTTCAGGGAATTTTTCACACTTCTTTTATGGTTATTGGAATGTCACTCAAACTAAGCTGTTCATAGAATGCCTCTTTCTCTGGTAAGCAAGCTCATTCCTGATGAAAAGAATTAATACAGCATTCCTTCTCATCAGCCAGAAGGAACAAGAAATGACCTACAGAACACAGCGCTTTGCTTCTAGGGATTGCTTCAAGCTCTAGTCTTGCAATCTGTGTTGTTTTAAGTATGAGCTCTAGTCAGTGAGGAGAGTGAGCAATTCATCATACAGAAGCTTGCCCTCTGCCTTCTCTAGTCATAAAGCACAACATGCGGGCAGTTCTTTCAGAAGAAGCAACGAACAGTAGCTCATTCCCTCCTCTAAGACTAGCAGCAATGTGAACTGTGTGTTGGCAGATCTATAGGCTTTTATGACAAGCTGTTCCTGTACCACAGTAACTACTGCTCTTTACTCATGGTTAAAACTTGTCATATGCTCCTTAGTTAGATTTTTCGATCATGTCGATGTATGCCACACCACCAGTGTTAACCTCTTTTCAATTTTGTGTTTAGTGCAATAGAAGACACTTTATGACTTTTATCTCACCTAATAAAATGTTCTTATTTTCAACCAACTTGAGAAGGCAATGGCACCCCACTCCAGTACTCTTGCCTGGAAAATCCCAGGGATGGAGGAGCCTGGTGGGCTACAGTCCATGGGGTCGCTAAGAGTCAGACACGACTGAGCGACTTCACTTTCACTTTTCACTCTCATGCATTGGAGAAGGAAATGGCAACCCACTCCAGTGTTCTTGCCTTGAGAATCCCAGGGACAGGGGAGCCTGGTGGGCTGCCATCTATGGGGTCGCACAGAGTCAGACATGACTGAAGTGACTTAGTAGTAGTAGTAGTATGTCTAATTAAGTATTTTCTTTCTAAAAGAGTCTCCTTCAAAAGAGTAAAAGCTATATCAACACCTAATAACATAAAATGAGTAATGTTGAGCATCTGGTATTCAAGGCCAGATGGATCTAGCAGTATGTTGGCAAATGTTTAACAACCAGCTTTCTGGACAAACCATCTCTAGTCCTGACTTGTAGCACTTGACAATTTCCATGGTGTAAATACTCCCTCCATCATGGCTGAGTTTAAGCCACCCAAATGATGTCAGCTGTTTAATAAAATTTTCAAAAATTCAACGGCTCTCTCAAGCCAATACCAGCCAACTCTAGCACATCATTGTATTAATCGAATCCAATGTCCTACCTCATCTTCCCATATTTGCTTGAAGAATTTTTCCATTCCATCCCCCCCCCCCCCGGAGAATTCCATGAAATTCTTTTGCCTATTCTGCTTTGCCCATTCCACTTATGTAACTATAAATCCTACTTGTCTCATCATCAAGTAATTGTTTTATGCTTCCAGGTGAATTGAAATCCTCTCTGTTCTGATGTCACCTTACATTTTATGTTACATTTCATTATCCATTTGCATTAATTTTATTGGTACAAGTCTTATTTTCCCTAAATGCTGTGTACACTTTGACAGCAGGATCCATGTCTAATTAATCTGCAGAGTTCTTAAAATACCTAGAAAAGTGTCTTGTTCATAATAGATGCAACACATATCTTTGTGGTTTTTTAAATTTACTGTGTATTTTATTTTATTTTTTTAGTCTCATTTTGTATTAGGATATAGCCAATTAACAATGCTGTGGTAGTTTCAGGTTAACAGCCATACATATACATGTATCCATTCTCCCCCTAATCCGCCTCCCATCCAGGCTGGCACATAACATTAGATAGAGCTCCCTGTGCTATACAAAAGATCACTGTTGGTTATCCATTTTGAATATAGCAGTGTGTACGTGACCTTCCCAAACTCCCTAACTATCCCTTCCCCCTAGCAAACATAAGTTTGTTTTCTAAGTCTGTGAGTCTCTTTCTGTTTCATAAGTTCATTTGTATTATTTCTTTTTAGGTTCCACATATAAAGGAAATAATATGATATTTCTCCTTTTCTGTCTAACTTAATGACACTCTCTGGGTCCATTCATGTCGCTGCAAATGGCATTATTTAATTCTCTTTAATGGCTGAGCAATATCCCACTGTATATCTGTACCATATCTTCTTTATCCAGTCCTCTGTCAATGGACATTTAGGTTGCTTCCATGTCTTAGCCATTGTAAACAGTGCTGCAATGAACACTGGGGTGCATGTATCCTTTCGGATCATGTTTTTTTCCAGATATATGCCCAGGAGTGGTATTGCAGGGTCATATGGTAGCTCTATTTTTAATTTTTTAAGGAACCTCCATACTTTTCTCATGGTGACTGTGCCAATTTACATTCCCACCAAGAGTGTAGGAGGGTTCCCTTCTCTCCACACCCTCTTAAGCATTTGTTGGTGGATTTTTTTGATGATAACCATTCTGAACTGTGTGAGGTGATATCCTACTGTAGTTTTCATCTGCATTTCTCTAATAACTAGAGATGTTGAACATCTTTTCATGTGCCTATTGGCCATCTGTATATCCTCTTTGGAGAAATGTCAGTTCAGGTCTTCTGCCCATTTTTGAGCAAGCTGTTTGTTCTAAGGCTGTTAAGCATCATAAGCTGTTTATAAATTTTGGAGACTAATCCCTTATTGGTCCCATCATTTGCAAATATTTTCTCCCAGTCCATATGTTGTCTTTTAATTTTGTTTATTGTTTCCTTTGCTGAGTTTAGGTAGGTCCCGTTTGTTTATTTTTGTTTTTATTTCCATTATTCTGGGAGATAGATTTAAAAAAAACACATATATTTCTTAAACAAGCATAAGTATGCAAACTTTTCCTGGAGGAGGGCATGACAACCCATTCTGGTATTCTTGCCTGGAGAATCCCGATGGACAGAGGAGCCTGGTGGGCTACAGTTCATGGGGTCGCAAAGAGTAAAATATGACTGAGCAATTAAGCAGAGCACATGCAAAATTTTAACTACTGTAAGACATGGTAAAAAATATAACATTGCCAATTTTGAACATTAAATATAAGCTAAACTTTGGAGTTTAATTATATAGGATAAATTGAAGTCTAATGAATCCTGAGTAGGATAAAACTGAAACTGTGTTGTTATACCATTTGACTAACTAGAAAAATAATAAAACCTACTCAAATAATTTTTAAAAATATAAAACTGTGGTATAAAAAATAATATCAGTGTGAAACACCAAAATGAAAGTAGTCAGCACAAAATACAATAAATATACTAAGGAACTCAAAAAATGAGACTTTGTCTTTTCATTTCATTCAATATTATATATTATATATAAAATAATATTTAAATAAATGATGCATAAATATTTGTATAAATTATATATTTCCTGAAAATTCCTATTTCAACAATTAAAATGCCTAATACATCTGGAGAGAGGTTATATAATTTTGTCAAAAAAGTTCAAATTAAATTTAACTGAATTTTAGAAAGTCAACTTATGAGGAAAACTCTTGCATTTTTAGTAATAGGTTAATCAAGTCTCTTGTTTCTGTTCTTTTTATTTCTTCTGTCTTACCTTCAACAAAATTGATTTTTAATTTTTGAAAAATCTACTTTGTTGAAATCAAAGTTAAAACTCTTACCGAGATCCAGTCAAATTAATTTTGCCCCTTTGAATCTTATTAAGAGTTTAGACTGATGGCATTAGCTAAAACAGAAAATAATTTTTCACCATAACAACCACTGAAATGTTGAGAAGACAAAACAAAGCAAACAAAAACCTTGGAAACAAATACTTTCATCCAGAAGAAATGTTGATTTGGCCAATGATAAAAATATTATATTTTTATATTATATATTAATTCAACATATTAATATTTTGAACCTAGACAATCTATATTAAGCCCTGTAATGCTGCCTTTCAATAAAGGGTTAAATTCCAAGGCAATGATCCTAATGTAGTTAAAAGACTTAAAGTTGGAGCATTTCAGAAGAGATGATTTACAATGTTTGAAATGTCTTTGTGAAAAATATTTTGTGTACACTTCAGGCATTTCCAAGAATTCTCTTTTGCATAGCTTATTTGAGGAAAATTTCAGCAATCTAGTAGATATTTGGGCCTCTGAATTATTTATTGGTTTGCATTTATCTGGAAAGAAAGTTTGCAGTTTTAATGTATCTATTATGCTACATTTACTCTTCCTCTTTCGGATTTACCATCTTTGAAATTCAGTAGCCTTTTTAAAAAAATGTTGTTTCTAGGTTTTTTTTGAGATATAATTGGCATATAGTATTATATAAGCCTCAGGTATACAACACAATGATTTAATATATGTATATACTACAAAATGATTACCCCAGTAAGTCTGATTAACATCCATCATTTCATAAGATCTACTCTCTTAGCAACTTTTTAAAATAAGTGCATGATGTATATCTTTATTTTGTTACTTATCTGGATATTGCCATGTGTGTGAAAGTCACTCAGTCATGTCCAACTCTTTGCAATCCCATGGACTATAACCTGCTATGCTCCTCTGTCCATAAACTTCTCCAGGCAAGAATATACTGGAGTGGATTACCATTCCGTTCTCCAGGGCATCTTCCTGACCCAGGGATTGAACCCAGGTCTCCTGCATTGCAGGCAGATTCTTTACCATCTGAAACCACTAGGGAAAATTACACTTTGCCATACCATCAACCAAATAGGCCCTCAGTAATAATATTTGTGTCTCTGATATTTTATTGATTTGCAGTCATATAAAAATCAGCTTTGTGCCTGCTAAGTCACTTCAGTCATGTCTGACTCGTTGCGACGCTATGGACTATAGCAGTATTTTAAAATTTCATTAGATAAATATATCAAAGTAGGAAGACAGAACATGTTTTACTTTACAGTTTGTTTGATTTGATTTATTGCTTCTTACTATTTAAACATTCAGAGACTGGAGCTCCACTTGTGATTTTGCCCTGGGCCCCACCCATATTGGGATTGGGCCTGTTACTATAGAGCCTGAGGGAATTGAAGGGTGTCTTGAGTCTGCATACAAAAGGAACAACAGCCAGTCTAGCAAGTATTCTGATATTTTGATCAGGCCTAGCCTTAAATCTGAAACAAGAAATAGAAATAGCATCAAGTCAAGTTATAAATTTCCCAGTAACAATGCTAAACATTGTTCCATCATTGGAAAAGAGCACCCTGCCAGACTGCTAAGTATTAAGTGGAGGGATTCGGAAAATGCAGGGTCAGCATGGCCATGGCAGGGAGAAGATCCGTATTCTGATTACTAGAACATGAAATCAATGGACTCTGAGCTCCCACTCTGGAGAAGAATGTAGTGGCCCTCTCCAGTGGGGCTGCATCCTCCTTCCTAGTACAATGTTGTACTACTCTGATTTTGAAAAGGGCCAGACAACATAACTGTGTCTGTCCTGTAGTTCCCATCTCTAATTAACAATGAACCAAGACCCCTCAAGAGTGTGTCTACAGAAAGCTACAGACAAAACATGGAGGCTACCTACCTACACTGGGCTTCCCTGTGGTTCAGCTGGTAAAGGATCTGCTGCGATTCAGGAGACTTGGGTGCAGATCCCTGGGTTGGGAAGATTGCCTGGAGAAGGGAAAGGCTACCCACTCCACTATTCTGGCCTGGAGAAGTCCATGGACTGTGTAGTCCATTGGGTCACAAAGAGTTGGACACAACTGAGTGACTTTCACTTTCACCTGCCTAGGTTAATGACATCACCTTCAAGTATTCAAGTTGGTACTAAAAATCAGCTGAGTAAAGGTGAAACCTTAGGGAACACAGAAAGTAACCTAGGTTCTACTTCCAGTTCCTAGTTTCTATATTAACTAGCTATGTAGCGTTAGATGATTTCTTTTTACACCTCTAAACTTTTATTTTTTTATATTTATATATTGTGAAATGATCACCAAAGTAAGTCTAGTTAACATCTGTCACAATACATAGTTAGGGAATTTTTTTTCTTGTGATGAGAACTTTTAAAATCTACCTTCTTTCACAGGCAACATAGTATTGTCACTGTAAGGCAAGTGCAGAGTAAAAGAGGGCAAGCCAGGCAGTCAGGTAAAAAAAGAAATTTATTAGAGGGAAATGTGAGGGTGACTGGCCCTTAAGGAGAACCAGTGTCCTCCCTTTCTGACAGGGGTCTCTCTTGTACCCCGCCAATGAGTTCAGTTCAGTTCACTCAGTTGTGTCCGAGTCTTTGTGACCCCAGGAGCTGCAGCATGCCAGGCCTCCCTGTCCAACGCCAACTCCCGGAGCCCACCCAAACTCATGTCCATTGAGACGGTGATGCCATCCAACCATCTCATCCTCTGTCATCCCCTTCTCCTCCTGCTCTCAATCTTTCCCAGCATCAGGGTCTCTTCAGATGAGTCAGCTCTTCTCATCAGGTGGCCAAAATACTGGAATTTTAGCTTCAACATCAGTCCTTCCAGTGAACACCCAGGACTGATCTCCTTTAGAATGGACTGGTTGGATCTCCTTGCTGTCCAAGGGACTCTTAAGAGTCTTCTCCAACACCACAGTTCAAAAGCATCAATTCTTCGGTGCTCAGCTTTCTTCACAGTTCAACTCTCACATCCATACATGACCACTGGAAAAACCATAGCCTTGACTAGATGGACTTTTGTTGGAAAAGTAATGTCTCTGCTTTTGAATATGCTGTCTTTGTTGGTCATAACTTTCCTTCCAAGGAGTAAGTGTCTTTTAATTTCATGGCTGCAATCACCATCTGCAGTGATTTTGGAGCCCAAAAAAATAAAGTCTGACACTGTTTCCACTGTTTCCCCATCTATTAGCCATGAAGTGATGGGACCAGATGCCATGATCTTCATTTTCTGAATGTTGAGCTTTAAGCCAACTTTTTCACTCTCCTGACTTTCATCAAGAGGCTCTTTAGTTCCTCTTCACTTTCTGCCATAAGGGTAGTGTCATCTGCATATCTGAGGTTATTGTTATTTCTCCCGGCAATCTTGATTCCAGCTTGTGCTTCTTCCAGCCCAGCATTTCTCATGATGTACTCTGCATATAAGTTAAATAAGCAGGGTGACAATATACAGCCTTGACATACTCCTTTTCCTATTTGGAACCAGTCTGTTGTTTCATGTCTAGTTCTAACTGTTGCTTCCTGACCTGCATACATGTTTTTCAAGTTCTCTGAAGAGATGGTTAATTTTTAGCCTGTAGTTGAGTCCTGACGTCATGTAGCGGGAGGTCTGGAATCTGGTGGTCTCGTAGCCTTGAGAAGATAGGCACCAGTGAGGAAACAGAATGTTGTTTGGGCAATTTGGTCAGTCTCAAGGATCACTGTGATTTTATTCTTTGTTTGCGGGTCAACATAATGAGCCATTTATGCTATGAGCCCCTATCTCGGCCCTATCAGTCACCATGCTGCAAATTATATCCCCAAGACTTTATTATTTTATAACTGGAAGTTTGTACCTTCACACTTCCTTTACTCATTTCACCCATACCATACCGCCTTGCCTCTTGTGCCTGATTGCTAAGTCACTTCAGTCATATCCAACTCTTCGCCACCCCATGGACTGTAGCCTGTCAAGCTACATGCAAGAATACTAGAGTGGGTTGCCATGCCCTCCTCCAGGGCATCTTCCCAAGTCAAGGATCTAACCCACATCTCTCATATCTCCTACATTGGCAGGTGGGTTCTTTATCACAAGCATTACCTGGGAAGCACCCCCTGCATCTAGAAACCACCAATTTCTTCTCTGTGCCTATGAGCTTGTTGACTGTTGGGGTTTTTGTTTTTTGTTTTTTTAATCCAGCTATTGAGATTGTATATTTGTCTTTCTTTATCAGACTGTTTTCCCTG
Source organism: Oryx dammah (assembly GCF_014754425.2). Taxonomy (NCBI): domain Eukaryota; kingdom Metazoa; phylum Chordata; class Mammalia; order Artiodactyla; family Bovidae; genus Oryx; species Oryx dammah. Next base: position 49,795,166 of record NW_024070203.1, on the reverse strand, counting down.
GTGGCTCAGACAGTAAAGCGTCTGCCTACAATGCGGGAAACCTGGGTTCGATCCCTGGGTTGGGAAGATCCCCTGGACAAGGAAATGGCAACCCACTCCAGTATTCTTGCCTGGAGAATCCCATGGACAGAGGAGCCTGGTGGGCTGCAGTTCATGCGGTCGCAAAGAGTCAGACACGACTGAGTGGAAACTTTATCAGACTTTTTTCACTTAGCATAATGCCCTCAAGTTCCATTCACGTTGTCATGATAGGATTGTCCTTTTTTGATATTCCAAATATCAAATGGAATATTTGATAATATTCTATTACATGTGTATGTATAGATATACATACACCCCACATTTATTTTTATCTGTTCATCCCTCTATGGACACAAGTTGCTTCCATGGCTTGGCTATTGTAAATAAAGCTACAATGAACATTGAGGGAGGTGTTATAGATACCTTTTCAAGTTAGTGTTTTCATTTTTTCAGAAAAATACTCAAAAATAGAGCTGCTGAATCATATGATCCTCCTGTTTTTTTTATTTTTTGAGGTGCTTCCATACTGTTTTCCTTAGTGGCTGTATCAATTCACATTTCCACCAATAAAGCTCAAGAGTTTCCTTTCTCCACATCCTCCCCAGCTCTCATTACCTCTTGTTTCTTTGATGCTAGCCATTTTCACAGTTGTGTGGTGCTATCTCATTATGGTTTTGATTTGCATTTCCCTGATGATTGGTGATTCATGTACAGTTACATCTGTGTGCAAAAATGTCCCCTCAGACACTCTGTTCATTTTTAATTGGATTGTGGAGGCAGAGAATTGTTTTGTTTTGCTATTAAGTCCTATGAGTTCTTTATATATTTTGGATATCAACCACTTACCAGATAAATGCCTTGCAAATATTTTTTCCCATTAAGTAGATTGCCTTTTCATTTTGTTGATGTTTTGCTTTGCTGTGAAGAAATACTTTAGTTTGATGTAGTCTCAGTTGTTCATTTTTGTTTTTGTTACCTTTGCTTTTGATGCCAGGTCCCCCCCCAAAAAAATTTATATATATATATATATAAAATATATATATATAAAATCATCAAAAATTACAGCTTATGATTCCAACAAGCTTACTGCTTATGTTTTCTTCTGAAAGTTTTATGGTTTCAGGCCTTAAATTCAAACCTTTAATCCACTTTCAGTTAATTAAGTTACCAGTATCATTCTTCTGTATATGATTGTCCAGCTTCTCTACTTGTGGAATAACCCACCCTTTCTCCATTGTATATTCTTGCTTCCTTTGTCATAAGTTAATTGGCAATATATTCATGTGTTTCTTTCTGAGCTCTCTATTCTGTTTCATTTATCTGTTTTTATGCAAATGCCATAATATTTTGGTTACTGTAGCTTTGTAATTCAGTCGGAAATCAGGGAATGTGATACCTCCAGCCTTGTTGTTCTTTCTCAAGATTGCTTTGGCTATTGGGGATCTTTTGTATTTCCATACAAATTTTGGGGTTGTCCTATTTCTGTGAAAAATGCCATTGGAATTTTGGTAGAGATTTTTATTGATTCTATCAGTAGATTGCTTTGGTTAGTATAGGCATTTGAACAATATGAATCGTCCCAATTCATAAGCATGAAACATCTTTCCATGTATGTATTCTTTAATTTCCATCATTAATGTCTTACAGTTTTCAATATGGAGATCATTTTTACTTCCTTAATTAAATTCACTTCTATTATGCTATTCTTTTGTTGCAATTAAAAATGTTTTTTTTCTTAATTTCTCTCTCTGATAGTTTGTTATTAGTGTATAGAAATGTGACAGATTTCTGGGTATTGAGATTGTATCCTGTAACTTTGCTGAATTCATTTATAAGTTCTAACAGTTTTTGATAGATCCTTACCTATCAAATAGATAATTATCAGGCATTATATTATCATGATATAATAATATCAGATATTATCTGATATACTATCATGACATGATAATAATATCAGATATTATCTGACATGATAATATCTTGTCATCTAAAAATAATGACAGTTTTACTTATTCCTTCCAATTTGGATGCCTTTTTTTCCTTTTTCTTGCCCAGTTGCTCTGGCTAGGACTTTCAATAGAGTGTTGGATAAAAGTGATGAGAGTGGACATTTTTGTCTTGTTCTGGAACAATTCTTCACTGTTGAGTATGATATTATCTGTGGGATTATCATATCTGGCTTCTACTATGTTGAAGTACATTCAGTCAATTGAGAGTTCTTATTATAGATAGATGTTGAACTTTGTCAAAACCTTTTTCTTCATCTGTTGAAATAACCTTAGATTTTTTTGCTTTCATTTGGGTAATGTGGTATATCACATTGACTGATCTGGAGATGTTGAACCTTTTTTACATCCCTGGAGTAAATCTCACTTGATCATGTTTTATGATCTTCTTAATGTATTGTTGAATTCAGTTTGGTAGTATTTTATAGAGGATTTTTGCATCTATGTTCATCAGGGATATTGGTCTGTAATTTCTTTTTGTTGTGGAGGCCTATATGGTTTTGATATAAAGGTAATGCTGGCCTGGTAAGATGAGTTTGGAAGTGTTTCTTCTTTTCAGTTTTCTGGAAGAGTTAGAGATGGATTGATATTTATTCTTCACTGAGTGTTTGGTGGAACTCACCAGTGATGCCATCTGGTTCTGGACTTTTGTTTCTGGGAATGTTAATTGAAGTATGGTTAATTTACAATGCTGTGTTAGTTCTGGTGTATAGAAAAGTGATTCATTTATACATATTTGATATATATTCTTTTTCAGATTCTTTTCCCATATAAGTTGTTACAAAATATTGAGTATAGTTCCCTGTGCTATACATTAGGTACTTGTTGCTTATCTATTTTATATATAGTAGTATGTAAGTGTTATTCCCAGATTCCTAATTTATCCCTCCCCCTTTCCCCTTTGATAACTATAATTTTGCTTTCTAAGTCTGTTTCTTATTTAAAATAAGTTTATCTGTATTATTTTTTTAAGATTCCACATATAAGGTGATACACATATTTTTCTCTCTCTGATTGACTTCACTCAATATGATCATCTCTAGGTCCACCCATGTTGCTGCAAAAGGCAATATTTCATTCTTTTTATGGCTGAGTAATACTCCATTCTGTATGTGTTTGTGTGCATGTGTGTATGTATATATTACATCTTTATCCATTCATCCATTGATGGACACTTTGGGTTTTGTCCATATCTTGGCTATTGTAAATAATGCTAAATGAACATTGAGGTGCATATATCTTTTTAAAGAAGTGTTTTCATTTTCTTCAGGTAGATACCCAACAGTGGAATTGCTGAATCATGTAGTAGCTATGTTTTTAATTTTTTGAGGAAACTCCATACTGTTTTCAGTGGTGGCTGCACCAATTTACATTCCCAGTGTTTATCTGAAACAAATAGATTGCCAGATATTCATCCAGCAAAGAAGGGTTTACTGGGAATCAGCAGAGAATTGTAATTCGGGGTCTGCAATCATGGCCAGTTACATGCACATCCTCACATGCCAAAGGAAGCAGAGAATTTTTATAGAGAGGAATAGGATGTTGGGAGAGTTATACTAAATAAAGAGTTCATGGCTTATCGTTGGCTGAGTCCTTGTCAGGAGAAGAGAAGCTTGTTTTATCACAGGACATTAAAGCTCCCCCTTCTGATCTCCCAATGCTATTTAATTTAAATTTCTGTTTATTAACATTTTATGCCACCAACAGTACAGGGGAGTTTTCTTTTCCCTACATACACTGAAAAAGAACAGAAGAAAAATAAATGAAAGAGAGAAAGAATAAGGCAGCATTCATCAGCCTAGTAAGTCAGAAGAAAAGTATAGAAGATGATGCCTGCTGACTGGAACATAAAAAAATAGTATCTGCCAGAGAGGGAAACAAAAGTACCTGCCAGCTTCAGGAAGGGAGAGGGAGATCAGGATGATGGTGCCCACCAGCTTCCATTGCAGAGATTATCCCAGCAGGCCTCTGCCACTCAACACCTTAAAATTAACAAATGAGTCTCTTTCCCGTAAAGTCTGGGCCCTTTTCAAAGGGCTGTTTCTAGCAGGCCCTGGAGTGGATGAGTCTACAAACAAGTCCTTTAAAGAGTTCTCAGTTTGCACAGTTCTGCAGTTCTCATGGGCAGAAGTTCCATTGATCTTTAAAGCAGATGTGTTAGAGACTCATTCTTAAGTACCAGTTTAAAAGCAGTGGTGGCCAATGTGAGGCAGCCCTCACTTCTTGGGGAGAAGCTCTGATTTTGAGTTTCTTCTAGACTGTGGGTTACTGCAGCAGGAGTTGGGTTTATGGCTGTGTCCTAGTCTTGCCTAGCCACTGTATGTGGTTTCCCTCTCAACTGCCCAGTGTGAAGGGGTTCCATGACAATTCTTAGGTTCCTTCAGAAGATACTGTTCCATACATAGCTATAGATTCAGTCTGTCTGTGAGAGGATGTAAGTTCTGGATTTTTCTACATTTCCGTCTTGAATCAGAACTAGAAACTTTCACGGATACAACACAGTAGTGTTAACTATTGCCATATTGTACATTACACCCCCAGAACTTATTCTTATACATAGAAGCTTATACCTTTTGACCACCTTCACCAAATTCCACTACTTCCTTCAACCACACATCTGAGCTTTGTTTTATGATATAGATTTTAGATTTCACATATAAATAAGATCATACAGTACTTGCTTTTCTGTCCGACTTTTTTGACTAGGCATAATTGCCTCAAGGGCCACCTGTGTAGCAGGACTTCCTTCTTTTTATGAATAGATGTATATCACATTTTCTTTAACCATTCATCCATTGATGAACACTTAGGATTGTATGTCTTGGGTACTATAAATAATGGTGCAGTGAACTTAGAGGTGCAGATATTTGGGACAGAGATTTTATTTCCTCCAAATATATTCTCAGGAATGAAATTGCTGTATCATATGGTAGTTCTATTTTTAATTTTTTAGGAACCTCCATTTTATCCTCCATAGTAGCTGTACCAATTTACATTCACACCAACAATGAACAAATGTTCCTTTTTCTTCACATGCTCAGCATTTATTCTTGTCTTTTGATGACAGCCATTTAACATATGTGAAGTGGTATCTCTCATGAAGCCTTCTCTTTTATACCTAAATTCTAGATTATCTACAGTATTTTATCATTGGAATTTTTCACAGAATAACATAATTAGCTCTGTACTCCTGGCATGAGAAATCATGAAAGGCTGGAGCAGACATTTTCTGTAATGTACACAGACAATTATAAAACCCAGACTGACTGAAGGGTAAAAGAAATTGAGGCAAAAAAAAGTAGAGAAGAGCAGTTATAAATAATCATGTCACAGAGAAAGTAACTTTGATTCTTGACAGCCTCCAGTTCCTAATGCCAATCCCTGTGAAACAGATGGTCTTTCTTGAGTCTGATGAGGTCGTTCTCTTGAATAAATCTTTGCCTCTCCCCTCAATTAAAAAAAATGTTTAAGCCAATCTGAACAAATTTCTGTGATTTACAAGAAGTTCAGTGTGGCAAATGTATCAAAATTATTACATATACATATATAACACAATCAAAGTTCTAAAATAATTTTCAAAAATTAATTTCCAAAGAACATTAGAAATATATCTTAATATATTTAGACAAACTGTAATTACCACTTAACAAAATCCTCATTTTTGAGGTACTTTACCTCTATCTTTATCTCCAAAAGGCTAACAAAATAAAGTAATAAAATTTGAAAGACTAAATCCTTAGTGAGAACTTGACCTTACCCGTTAAGAAAATGACACATTTCCTCTCTCAATTAGTTTTCCTAATGATGGTTCTGTTTTCAATATGATATTTAAGGAAAGGATGTAACTTAGTGACTCAATTCTAAGTGACTAAAGTCCAAGTTAGATGAAAATTGGACACATGACAAAGTGACCCAAACAAGTAGAAAGCCATGGGAAAGAAACAGAAAGAATGAGCTGAGAGAGCTAGCTGTAATAGAATGGAAGCATAAGTAGGTGGATATGTGATCATAAGGAGGGAATGGAGAATTCTTAGGGAATATTCAAAACTCGGGGGACAAATTAGAATGAATATTTTTCTGGAAAAGAAGATCAAAAACACAGATGGTAGACAAGATGGTCTTGTTTCTTTGAGAAATGGACTCTGGTTTAATATATAGAATCCTCTGAGACTTGGGGGGGAAATTAGTAGAATGGGAAATACACAGTTAACACAGGCAGGGATTTTAAGTAAAATGTCTGCCACCTGTTACATGATGCAGCTTAACAAGATTTCATGGGACTTTTTTCAGACATCAAGCAAAGACATTCTATTTGAACTGTTTCATGGGAGATACCATGAGCAGCCTCACAAGGAGAAAGCATTCTTCATAGTCGTTGAAATTCATTTTTGGTAATTTAGGTATTTTTTCTGAAAAATCCATAGTTTTTCACATGCATGTGCTGTGTTCTTAGTTGCTCAGTTGCATCTGATTCTTTGCAACCCCATAGAGTGTAGCCAGACTACTCTGCTGATGGGATTCTCCAGGTAGGAATACTGGAGTAGGCTGCCATACCCTCCTCCAGGGGATCTTCCCAACCCAAGGACCAAATCCAGGTCTCCCACATTTCAGGCGGATTCTTTACCATCTGAGCCACCAGGGAAGCCCTTTCACATATATATTCTATGGAAAATTAATACCTTAAAAATAATTTTAGTTCAGTTCAGTTCAGTCACTTAGTCATGTCCAACTCTTTGTAACCCCATGAACCACAGCACGCCAGGCATCCCTGTCCATCACCAACTCAGGGAGTTCACCCAAACCCATGTTCATTGAGTTGGTGATGCCATCCAACCATCTCATCCTCTGTCATCCCCTCTTCCTCCCACCCTCAATCTTTCCCAGCATCAGGGTCTTTTCAAAAGAGTCAGCTCTTTGCATCAGGTGGCCAAAGTATTGGAGCTTCAGCTTCAACATCAGTCCTTCCAGTGAACACCCAGGACTGATCTCCTTCAGGATGGACTGATTGGATCTCCTTGCAGTCCAAGGGACTCTCAAGAGTCTTCTCCAACACCACAGTTCAAAAACATCAATTTTTAGGTTCTCACCTTTCTTTATAGTCCAACTCTCACATCCATACATGACCACTGGAAAAACCATAGCTTTGACTAGATGGACCTTTGTTGGCAAAGTAATGTCTCTGCTTTTGAATATGCTGTCTAGATTGGTCATAACTTTCCTTCCAAGGAGTAAGCGTCTTTTAATTTCATGGCTGCAATCACCATCTGCAGTGATTTTGGAGCCCCAAATATAAAGTCAGCCACTGGCTGTTTCCACTTTTTCCCCATCTATTAGTCATGAAGTGATGGGACCAGATGCCATGATCTTACTTTTCTGAATGTTGAGCTTTAAGCCAACTCTTTCACTCTCCTCTTTCACTTTCATCAAGAGGCTTTTTAGTTCCTTTTCACTTTCTGCCATAAGGGTGGTGTCATCTGCATATCTGAGGTTATTGATATTTCTCCCAGCAATCTTGATTCCAGCTTGTACTTCTTCCAACCCAGCATTTCTCATAATGTACTCTGCATATAAGTTAAATAAGCAGGGTGACAATATACAGCCTTGACGTACTTTTCCTATTTGGAACCAGTCTGTTGTTGCATGTCCAGTTCTAACTGTTGCTTCCTGACCTGCATACAGGTTTCTCAAGAGGCAGGTCAATAAAGCAGAAATAAAGGAATAAAGCAGAAATAGATGTTTTTCTGGAACTCTCTTGCTTTTTCAATGATCCAGTGGATGTTGGCAATTTGATCTCTGGTTCCTCTGCCTTTTCTAAAACCAGCTTGAACATCTGGAAGTTCACAGTTCACATACTGCTGAAGCCTGGCTTGGAGAATTTTGAGCATTACATCTTTTATACATCAAAGCAGTCTTAAGAGACCCTACCCATAACTTCTTACCATATCATGAAATTTATTCCAAATCTCACTCTTTACACTATTGGTTGCCATTCAGAATATATCCAGAGAAGTTAACTTAAAATCAGTATACTCTATGTGTGCTTATAAAAAATTCATTACCCACAGATTTTTTCCCTTAATATTATCACTAAATCTATTTATGGGAGCTTTCCCAGTGGCTCAGACAGTAAAGAATCTGCCTGCAATGTAGGAGCCCTGGGTTCAATCCCTGGATCAGGAAGATTTCCTTGGAGAAGGGAACAGCTACCCACTCCAGTATTTTTGCTCGAAAATGGTATGGACAGAGGAGCCTGACAGGGTACAGTCCATGGGATCTCAGAGAGTCGGACATGACTGAGTAACTAACACTTTCACTTTTCACTTTTCATCTGTTTATTCAGCTCAGTTCACTTGCTCAGTCATGCCCGACTCTTTGCAACCCCATGAACCTCAGCACGCCAGGCCTCCCTGTCCATCACCAACTCCCTCAGTCCACTCAAACCCATGTCCATTGAGTCAGTGATGCCATCCAACCATCTCATCCTCTGTCGTCCCATTCTCCTGCCCTCAATCTTTCCCAGCATCAGGATCTTTTCATTGGCACCTACTGACCTGGGGAGTTCATCTTTCATTGTCCTATCTTTTTGCCTTTTCATACAGTTCATGGGGTTCTCAAGGCAAGAATACTGAAGTGGTTTGCTATCCCCTTCTCCAGTGGATCACATTCTGTCAGACCTCTCCACCATGACCCATCATCTTGGGTGGCCCTATATGGCATGGCTTAGTTTTGTATCTGATACAAATTAGTCAAGAACAGAAAACCTACATGTGCAGTTTTGTACTTCTTCTAATGAACTATGTCATTCCATGCATATACACCTTTGTTTATAAGATTATTCTTAGAGAAGAATCTCTATCAACACCACCTTCATTTCCTTCTGTCTGGTAACAACACCTACTCAGATCACTTTCTTTAGAAATTCTTTCCTGTCTTCTACAACTGAATGATCACTTAATGCCTCCTTGGTTAATTGTATCCTTTTCACACACATTTGCAGTAGGTTGCTTTTTACATGTTTATTTCCATATACACAGACCATATAAAATCGTAAATTTTTAGAAGGCAGATATATTATTTACATTTGTTTATACTAAGTCTGTTACTACCAGCACAGTGCTTCATAGATGTTCTACAAATGCTACTGGGTGAATATATATACATATATATATATGTATGTATGTACATATACATAACTTCATGATTTGTCAAACACATCATCACATTTTGACCTATAATACAGCTAACTAGGAAAGATACTTTTCATGTTGACAGTTAGAGAAATGAAGGCTCAAAGTGTTATCTCCTGTCCAAGGTCCTAGGGTTAATATGAAGCATTTTGCAATTATCCCAATGCAAACTCCCTCCCTCCCTCTCTCAGTTCAATTCAGTTCAGTCGCTCAGTTGTGTCTGACTCTTGGCGACCCCATGAATCGCAGCACACCAGGCCTCCCTGTCCATCACCCTCTCTCTCTCACACACACAAATTGTTTCTCATTTTTCTAAACCACCTCTCATTGGAGGGTTACATACTTTTTAAAATTGTATTTCTTTTCATTGCAAATGGTTTGGACACAGCTGGCTGTATATTATCTCCTACATACATTTGGATCTGTAAACATGCCTTTTAACCCTACATTTAAAGTAAGCCTTGCAGGTTCCAACCAGTCACATGTCCATTAATTAGTCTCCATGTAAATTTGCATGCTACATTATCTCATATATGTGAAGGATGCGTACTCCAACCCAAAATGCTTCATCGGCTTTGTTTTGACTTTTGGTTTGTTTAGAATTTGCAACAGATGGTTTCTTTGTTTCCACTCTAAGTTGAATTCCATGTGCCATATAAGAGAAAAGAGATCCCATGACACGGTTCTTAGATTTATTAACAGACCCAGCACAAAATGAACAAAGTTCATACTCCTGAATCAGAGTTTAAGCTTTGACCAAAGACTGTGTCTTAAGTAATGAAGATTTGTTTTAGAAAGTAATAAATAAGAAAAGAAATGTCTCCACATATGAAAACCATTTCATTATATAAGTGGAAGTTAAACTGTGCTTCACCCAAATAAACATATGCCATACTGATCTTAACTGATTGTGGTGGGTACACAGAGAGAGAATCATTAGCAAATTACTTTGAAAGAAAAAAAGTTCTTTATGACAACTTTCTCCCTGGAACCTGGTGTAATTTGCCCCATGAGAATGAAGAGCTAAAGAACAAATCTTGATTTGCTGATCCAAGTAATATACTGTAGATTTGTGTTTAGAGGCAAATTCCCAACTAACAACCCAAGATTATCAGAAGTGTTTAGTTGTCTGAAATTTAAGGCTGAAAATCATTTTAAGCACGAACTAGAAAACTTAATATGAAAGGGTTCATTTGTTATTTTCTCCTTTTAAATGTTTTCTCTGCTTAAACCTCACCCTAAGACATGCAACTGATAATGGGAAAGAGAAAAACATAAAAAGCAAAAAGAGTGGGTAGGTATGCCTCAAATGAAGAATATCCAATTTAAAAAATGTCTGTAGATGGGAAAGCATTCAAAACAGGTAAATTAGAGGGCTTGATTTACTTTCCAAGTGAATTTTCTTTTTTACTTTTTTAAATACTTTAACTGGAGGAGAATTGCTTTACAATGTTGTATTAGTTTCTGCTGTACAACAATACAATTCAGCCATAATTATACATATATCACCTCTTTCTTGAGCTTCCCTCCTCTCCCCCAACAAGTGAATTTTCTAAAGAATTAATCCTTAAATTACTATTCCTTTAGTAGATTTAAACTCAAAGTTCCATTGACTTAGGTTTTTGGTATAAGAATATACTCATTGAATAACATGAAATCTGTAGAGAATATGAGCAAAGAAGCAAGAATAACAGCAACAATTTAGAAATTTTATAGACATGAATTGCTAATGCTCCCATATGTTTCTGTCATTTATCTACCCCAAGTATGAAAGCATATTACAAAGAAAAAAATACCTACTCAAAAAATTTCTCATCTGTAGGCCTTCCCTGGTGATTCAGAGATTAAGATTCTGCATGCCAGATGGGTTCGATCCCTGGTGTGAGAAGATCCCACATGCCATGGAGTGATAAGCCCATGCACCCAAAACTACAAAAGCCCATGTGCCTAGAGCCTGAGCTCTGTAACAGGAGAAGACACCCCAATGAGAAGCCCCCTCTGACTGCAGCTAGAGAAAGCCCATGTGGAGCAACGAAGACCCAGTACAGCCAAAAACTAAAAACAAATAAAAAGATCTCTCAGTTGAGACAGCTTGGATAATAAATCTAAAAACAAAACAAGAAAAAATATTTGCACTTAAGAATTTCCTTAAATAAGTAGCACCCCAGATCCATGATCTTGCTGAGAGAAACCAAAATCCATGCTAGGATGCTTGGCCTTTAAAATAAAACAAAAACACCCAAAATCCACTTATCCATAAAACATTAGTTTCTTTAAAAGTATATCCAAAAAAAAAAAAAAGGGTCTGAAATAAATACTAAGCGGAAATAAAATTACTAGGCTGTCTATCAGTTTCTCTCTTCCTTCCCTTCCCTCCAGTCTTAGAAACTATATTTCCAAATGAAGCCTAGACCATGTATTGTGTGCCCTTCATCTTTCTATCAGATTCTTCTGTGGTAACTCAACTTAATTACCATCTCTCATACATAAAATCATAAAACTCTTCCCCAGACACTGATTTATCTTCATAACTACTGTATTTCCTTTCTAATTGCTGAACATTCTTTTTACCTTTATCCAGAGATCAATAACCTATGACCAGTAGCCTAAATTCTACCTTCTATCTCTTTGTACATGAAGTCTTACAGAAACACAGGCTGGGCTGTTGGTTCATGGATTTTCTATGGCTTATTTCACACAACAATGGCAGAGTTAAATAGTTTCAGCAAGGACTTTGTAGCCCACAAGGTCTAAAATATTTTCTATCTAGTCCTTCACAGGATAGTCTTGAGCCCCTAGAAATCAAACATCCTGAAAGAGTGGTCTAGACACCGGTCCTGTACGTCTCATCAGCCTTCCACCCACTGTGCCCTGGTTTCCATGACAGCCCTTCAAAAGTCACACTACGTTAAAAACATCAGCACCCTTCTTCTTGAGACTCTCCAGAACTAAATCCTCTTGTTTCTGAACCTACACTTTAAGCACCCTTTTATCTCTGGCTTCTCTTATTCTTCTCATTCCTCAGTGCCATTATTTTCTTTTTTTGTGGGGGAGGGGGCACATGCCACAGGGCATGTAGGATCTTAGTTCCTGGACCAGGGATCGAACCCACACCCCCTGCATTGGAAGCACAGAGCCTTAACCACTGGTCGGCCAGGTAAGTACATCAGTGTCATTATTTTATTTTTTTCTGTTGCTGTCTCCTTTCTGTATATTCTAGTTCTGGTCGATCTTATCTGTTTTAATGACTGATTGTTGAGTCCATGTAGACAGTTTCAAATTACTCTCAGCCCTGATCTGTCTCTCAAGCTCAACTTTGGTTAAGTCAACAGGACACTGAACATCACATGGAAAATTCTAAATGTCAAACAGAACATTTTGTTCTCTTGTAATCCCTACTTCCTCTTAATGATCTTACTGATTGCCTAGTTCCCAAGGCTAGAAATTTTGGAAACATCATGCTCTTTCATTCTGACCATCTAAATGCTTACTAAGCACCGTGACACTGATCTATTCTGCGTGCACAACTGCTTCACCCCTATTTCCCCTTTCCTTCCCACAGCCTTGCCTGCAGCTTTTCCCGGGGTGCTTGTGGAGTCTCATGGTCTCATGCCTCCTCTAAAACAGTCTATATGTGCTTCCCATTCTAGTCTTCCTCTAACACAGTTTAGTTTACAACCCTCTCCTGCCACTTTTTTTGTTGCCTAATAAATGAAATCCCAAGTCCTTAACTGCATTAGTCAGAGTCCCAGCAGGAAATAGATGACACAAACTGAGGAGAGTTCTAAAAAAATTTTACTAAGTGTGGAAGGAATGTAAGGAAACCAACCAAGTGTAATGTAGGAACTTAAACCTAGCAAGAATGGAAAACCTCACTGTTTCTAATCCTGAAAAGGCAAGAGGAAGGAGAAATTACCAGAACCTAGACTTAGTAATATATACAAAGGGCTGCTTTACATGTGACCTTTTGTAGAGAGACTCAACCTGTAGGGAAGGAACCCAGAGAATAAACCCCTGACATCACTCCCCTCCCCCATGCTCATCACCCCTAGTGCTTTCTGTTGGCTGAACCCAAATAGAACCCAGAGACCAAAACAGAACAATCCATACACTGTAGCTTCCTGGGGCAAAGAATAAACAAAAGTAGAATGTGGATTTGGAAGGAAAATATCCAGCACATTATCTTAATATCAGATGGCATTCTGATCTAGCCATTTTACTTTATTCACCATCGATCCCCTTTATAATTTATTTAATGAAGACAAACTATCTTCTCAAAATATTGAGATTTTTTTTTTCCCTCTGTGGCTTTTCTCCTTATGTTCAAATTTTAAAATCAAATTCTATCAGCTTCCCGTGTCACCAGAAACTTAGATGCCATTAGATGCCATTTCATTACAACCTAACAGCTCTGCTTCCCAACTTGCCCATCATTTTGGTATGTTGTATTGATGGGGTCAGTGCTTCACCGCCTCCACATCTCTGTGGTGCCCTTGTTCTCTGATACTGGGCCATGTGACCCATAGGGGGCAATAGAATAAGGTAGAAGTGGCAATGTGCCCCTGCCTGTGTATCTTGTTTGTGCTCATGTGCCTCTACTATGCCACTGTGAGAAGGACTTGCCTTGGCGTTCCTACTGCCAGGAAGAAACCAAGACAAGTGTGGAGGAGAGCCAACACGCAGACACGTGACGGGGCCAACCGAGCCACAGATGCAGGAGGGAGCCAGGCCAAAACCAGCTGGACCCTGCAGCTGCATGAAAAATAATTGTGTTTTCTTTTAATGTGCCACAAGTTTTGAGACTGTTTGCTAAACATCAAGTAACATAGTGAATATATGTTCTAACCACCTTTTCTACTATCTTAGAAATGTCTCTGCTCCTCCCCAGTGTTAACCCATCCAGCTCTGTCTTCAGTCCCATGTGTAACCATTTCTTTTCAAGCCATTACACTAGAAAACAAATCATCTTTGTTTTCTATTGTCTTTAATGTCTCCTTCTCCACTGGTTATTTTCTCCTTAACCTTCAAACATAGCAACCTAACCCACACAAAACTTAAACTTCTGAACTGTGACAGGCAGAATTTCTAAGATGAACTCTAATATCCCAAGCTTTTTGTATAATCTCCTGTCTGTGTATGGAAGAGACCTGTGACCTGTGGACCTAGGATCCATTTATGTTATACAGTTGACTTTAAGAAAGGAAGATTATCCTTGGTGGGCATGACCTAATCAGATGAGCTTTTAAAATTAAGGGAGCTCTTCCATGAACAGGGGATTTGAAGTGAGAGAGATCTAATGTATGAATTCTCTATTATTGGCTCTGAAGATGGAGAAGACCACATAGCTAGGAGATAAGAATGGCCCCTGCCTGATAGCCAACAATACAAGAAGGACCTTAGTCCTTCAACCACAAGGACTTCAATTCTGACAACCTGAGTGACCTTAGAAGTAGATCCTTCTCCAGAGCATCCAGAAAGAAATGCAACCCAGCCAATGCCCTGATTCACAATTGAAAGAAATAGAGTAGAAAGCTCATTCAAGCTCCATCTGGCCTCCTGACTTTCAAAACTGTGAGATAATAAGTGTGGCAATTAAAAACTAATACACTTCTCAACTTTCCAGGTTTAAAATGTAATTATGAAAACTGCTAACATTTTTACACGCGACACTTAACTACAGGCCAGGTACAGTTCTGTTTTACATATAAAATAATATGTTATTCCTCATAACCATGACTACTGCCATTTTCCAGATGCAAAATTTGAAGTTCAAAGTGGTTAATAACTTGCCCAAGGACACAGCTACCAAATGCAGAGCAGAGATTCAAATCTAGGCATTCTGGTCTTTAAATCTATACTCAAAACCCTTATATTCCACTCCTCTCCTTCCCCACTTAATTATTTACACATGTACCACTAGATTGGGAGAAGGAAATGGCAACCCACTCTGGTTTTCTTGCCTGGAGAATCCCAGAGACGGAGGAGCCTGGTGGGTTGCCATCTATGGGGTCGCACAGAGTCAGACGCAACTGAAGCGACTTAGCAGCATCAGCACCACCACCACTAGATTGCAGATTTTGCCCTCAAAACTCTACTGAAATTTATCTGGCAGAAACATAGGATCTCACTTTCAAATCAAAAATAATACTTCTCATCCATTATCTTAAGTTCCTCATGGTATTTAGCATTGTTTATCACTTTCTCCTTTTTAAAACTGTAAATTTTGATTGTCTTCATGCCATGGAAATGCTTTGTGTCTGACACCACTTCCTTTACTCACCTGGTAAGTGCTGCTGTTACTCATGTTTATCCCTCAGGAATTTCTTGAATGCCTCAACTTCTTTCCTGACCTTAGCTGCTGTTTTGTACCTGTGGTAGCTACCTAGTATGTCTTTCTCTCCAGAATTCAGGGCTCACTTTTCCAGGGAGCATTTTAGACAAACATAATTTGATGTACCACCCAAAACACATGATATTCAAGATACCCAAAAGCCCCTTTTATCTACCCAAATGTCACTCTCATCTGCACCACTTCATCTTGCATCGTTCCCCAGCCCCCTCCTTTTGAACCTATGGATTTCCTGTCTTTTCATGACTCTTAGTTTTTTCTCAGAACCTGTTCTGTTCTTACCTCCAAATGATGGCTCACTTCAAAACTCCAACTTCCCCAGAAATAATTTCTCCAAGATGTATCTTCAAGATCCTTAATTCTATTAGGTGGGTGTCTATAAAACATTCAGATAAACTAATTTCTTCAAAAATAAAAACTAGCTACCATTCTCCAAGTTAGCTACACATTAAGAAAATAATAAAATTCAGCCTTCCCATTAAACATCCCAAAGAAAGAAAAAGGATGCTAAGTTTTAATAAAGAAGAGATGTATTTGGGGAGACAAAAAATCTTTAGTATGTGGTTCTGAAATCAACCTCAGTGATTCATTTGCAGCTTGCCTTATCCAACAGTCCAGCAAGACTAAGCAGCCTAGAGCGTGGAATTCAGCTTCAGATATGCCCATGTTGCTAAGTTGCCTCAGTCTTATCTGACTCTTTGCAACCCTATGGACTGTAGCCCGCCAGGCTGCTCTGTCCATGGGATTTCCCAGGCAAGAATAGTGGAGTGGGTTGCTGTAACTTCTCCTCAGGATCTTCTTGATCCATAGATTGGACCTGTCTCTTATGTCTCCTGCTTTGGCAGGTGGGTTCTTTACCACTAGAGCCGCCTGGGAAACCCTAGATATCCCCAGATCCCTGATCTCTTTTATCTTGTTACAGCCACTGTGAAGAAGGCTAACTGAGATGAGTTAAACCCAAACTTATGTCTATTGCCACCTGGTAATAAAAGTTTGAAATCACTTTTTCCATTTATAGTTCCAGGGACATCTCTGCCCTCTCAGAATTCTCTATGTCTGGTATCAGGCCTAAAAGCATATATCTAATTTTTTAAATGAAATTACTTGAGATGTGATTCAAGTTATTTTCTCAGTGCTCAGATATGCCACTGTGATAAATGCAGTGAAGTCATTGCTTTTACTTCTGGCCTTCCCCCAGCGCACCCACATGCTCATTCTATACTGCCAAAGGAAGAGACTCCACATCCTCCCATAACAGCAAACTCTTGACGGCTCAGAATCCTTGGGCTGTGGCTGCATGTCTCAAGTGAATGCTGCTCCTCAAGATACATAATAAACTGAAACCAGTATTGGTGTGTGCTGTGCTAAGCCACCTCAGTCATGTCTTTGCAACCCCATGGACTATGGCCTGCCAGGCTCCCTTGTCCAAGGGATTCTCCAGGCAAGAATACTGGAGCGGGTTGCCGTTCCCTCCTCCAGGCGTTCTTCCTAACCCAGGGTTCAAAGCCAAGTCTCTTACGTGACCTGCACTGGCAGGTGGGTTCTTTACCACTAGCACCACCTAAGAAGTCCCATATTGGTTCCTGCACTTTTACTACTACTATTACTACTAATAATAATATTGGTGAAAGTAGAATTAAAAGTGCATGAACCCAAATCAGTAAACTATGGACGTAAACTGCTGTAACCTCATTCATTCTTTCAGAGCCTCGGGTGAGCACTTGGTATATAACAACACATTGACCAGTGAATAAAATGTTTTTTAAACAATTATTAAAGATTATAATTGTGCAGTATTGAGACGTATAGAACAAAATGCAATTATTGGAGGACAATTCCTCTACAAAATCATGCTGGCCTCTGCCACACATCACAGTGTGAATTAAATGTTAACCAAATGCTTTCAAAGGACTCTAAATCACTACTTGACTCTAAGAAATTTCCAACTCTGTAGGAAGTAAGCTAAGGAACTATAGGCTGAGGATTCTAATTGATAATCTGTCCTTACTGAAAAATTATAATATTTAGGTTCTTTTTTCACTTTCTCTTGCAAACATCTTTTTGAAGTACAGTAAAAAAAGGGAGAGAAGGAACAACTAAAATAAGTATATAAGACAAGCCAAGATATTGTAATGAGGTTGTCTTAAAATTCAGAAAACAATATGTTTTCTTTATTGTAATCAAAATGAAGTACTGGATTCTAGTCCTATGTCTATTATTTATTAGCCCAGTGATCTCACCCATAAAATAAGCCCCATCTATTAAAACAGATTGATAATAATAGTTCACAGTCTTACTAGGAAAAAATGAGGTCATGGAAGTGAGAACATTTTAATCCTCTGTAAAGCACTCTACAAATGAATGGCATTATTATTATTATTGGTTAACCCAAAAGCAATATAATCTGCGTACCTGTCAAAAGTTAAGGACTACAGAACAGTCCTGTTGTACTACCCAAGAACAACACAAACTAGAGTGATTATGGCTGGGCAAGTTTGATTTTTTACATCAGTGGAAAAGATTTTTAAAGTCAGATTTCCTTTCCCCTTCATCAAAGTATGGCTGAATCAAATGGTAATGGAGTAGTTAATTCTAATCCACGCTTTAAGTTACTGCCTAACTGAGGTCAGTTGTAATAATACTCTTGAATGTACAGATAGGAAATTTTGGTTTCTGAGTTGATGTTGCCTGCACACCTTGTTTAAGCCTCCATTCCTGTCTCTCAGTCCCCTACCTGCCACATAAACCTCTCCCACTTTAGAAGGGACTAAAATCAGAAGCACCTTCTATGTTCACAGCGTCAAGTCTAAAACCATCTGAGAAGCTCAATACTCATCTTCATAGTTTCACTTTCAATTTGACCTTCAGTCCTCCTGGGCACCCGTCCTCAATTATGCTTCAGACTCTTTTCCCCATTTTTTACCTAGATCACCTGTCCAGGTCAGTTCTGACCTCAGAATCCCTTCATAGCACATGCCAGTTGGCAACAGCCTTCCTTCCAGATGACAACAGACTCGGGAGTAAACCTGAGCAGGTCAGCCAAGCTACATGAATGGTGTTGCTAAGTGGTACTCATGGTTTTCACGAGAAAACTCATCTTATTCAGTCTCACCTACCCCAACTTCTGGGTTTCCCAGTTAGCTCAGTGGTTAAAAGAAAAAAAAAAGAATATCCACCTGCCAGTGTAGGAGAGATGCAGTTCGTTTCTTGGGTCAGGAAGATCCCCTGGAGAAGGAAATGGCAACCCACTCCAATATTGCCTGGGAAATCCCACGGATAGAGGAGCCTAGTGGGGCTATAGTCCAAGGGGTTGCAAAACGTCAGACACAACTTAGCAACGACAATGACAACAACAACACCCCAACTTCTGCTTCCCTGTGCTTTGCCCAGGCCTCTGTATGCACTTGTTGCATACACACTATTACAGCCAGAGTACACAGGTGGCCACAGAATTTCCCTCTGTTGACGTGGGCTTTCTGCAAGCTTAACCCCAAGGCCAATGTCTATCTGCCAAACACTGTAAAGCCTCCAAGCTAAGGGTGAGGTCATAACTCTCTTTTGTTTCCCTTATGAGATAAACCACATCAAGCCTTCCTGACCTGCCCTTTTGGCCTACACTGGTAAGTTACATTCAGGCTTCTCTCTGCCAGAGATATTGGTGTCAGATGCTGGCTTGGGGAGAGTGGATCCTGTAAGCTTGCCTCATCAGTAGGCTTTGAGGAATTACCCCAGGGAGCCAGATATTTACTTGCTGCTAGCTTGTTTTTCACAATTATTGTCCTCCTGAGAACATCCAGGATTTCAGCCTCAGAGATAAGACAGCTCTGTCTCTCACTGGCTGCACTCAGTGCTGACAGTCCTAGGGAAAGCAGAGGACAGTATGGCCATCCCCTCCACCACCTACTAGTCAGCTGAGGCAATGCTTATAAGTGATGCCTGAAAATCTAAAGGGAACTCTTCTGTTTTAATGACTATCTGATATTGTGATTTATATTGTTAACTTATTGTTGTGGGCAATTCTGTCACAAGCTTTCTCTTTTTCCTGACTTCTTTACTGCCCTGCCTTGGGCTCACCATTGTTAAGTATTGCTGCTGTCAGGACAGGGAACCTCCCTGTGCTTTGAATGAATGGGTGTGATCTCACCCCAGTTCACCTGTGATCTGATGTACCAAGTTCATAACATGGGGCCTGAGCACACTGAGGTCACTCAGAGGCACTTGGAAGCAAAATATATACCTCGATGGCTCTTGTAGTTCCAAACTAACACAATCCTCCCAGAGATTAAATGCTGCTTCAAATAGTACTGCATGTCCAGAGACTTTTGTTTTCTTTGGAAAGTAATTTGAAGAAGTTCTGGATATATTCCCTGCTTAATACACTGGCTTAGGGCAGAATCTGTTCGTTTGGACAGAGCTTCAAATAAATATTTAGGTTTCTTAAAGAAGTATGAGAAAGTCTGTAATGTTCCCCAGTTAATAAAAGGAAGTGACCAGGGCTCGTCGGTAATCCAGACTTAGCTTAATTCCCAGGTAAACGTTTACAGAGGTTCTAGAACTCCTTTGTATAGCAATATTTATGGAGTGTTTATCATGTGCTAGACATTGTTTTACATGTTTTACATGTATTACGTCATTTAATTCTCAAAAAAATCCTCTTAAGTTACCATAACAGTTTTAATGAATAGGTACTGCCATTGCTCCATTTTACAGATGAGAAAACTGAGAAGTTGGGTTAAGTAAGGGGTCAACTTACATACTTAGCAAATATGAAGTCAGGATTTGAATTACAGAAAGGCTGAGTCAAGAGTTAGCTCACTTAAATAAGCCATACCTTTGCTCATTATATCTGCTTTTCATACTAGTCCCTTTGCTAACAGTGGAGTACCAGATGGCGTAGATTTTTCTTCCTTGAGGCCAAAGATAACCCACTGGATTCAGAAATATTAATAGTAGGGAAGCAAGATTATTTCCATAGTCCAATCAATGAATGCCAAGGGTGCTAAAAATAGGAGAAACCGATAGGTATAGTTTTATTTTTAGTAGAAATTTATAAACTCAAAATTTATCATAGCACCCAGGCATAATTGCTGTTTTCTTCATATGAAAAAAAATAACTTCTTTCACTTTACCCCAACAATGTTTAAATATCACAGTCCCTATAGCGAAATATCTTTACTCTCAGCTTCAGATTGTTTCTATATTATTCACCAAGACTAAGATTACCAGACTGGAGATAAAAGGAGGGCACAGTGTGTGCCTCTCACACAAGCTGAGAAGACCAGAGCTCAAGAACCCTCCTAAAACAGAGGGTATTGATTTCCACCAACAGGGCTTCCCTGATAGCTCAGTTGGTAAAGAATCTGCCTGCAATGCAGGAAACCCCAGTTCAATTCCTGGGTCAGGAAGATCCACTGGAAAAGGGAAAGGCTACCCACTCCAGTATTCTTGGGCTTCCCTTGTGGCTCAGCTGGTAAAGAATCTGCCTGCAATGCGGGAGACCTGGGTTCAATCCCTGGGTTGGGAAGGTCCCCTGGAGAAAGGAAAGGCTACCCCACTCCAGTATTCTGGCCTGGAGAATTCCATGGACTGTACAGTCCATAGGGTTGCAAAGAGTCAGACATGGCTGAGCAACTTTCACTTCACTTTCCACCAACGAATATCCTCAGAGTTCCTTCACAAATAAAAGACTGTCTCCCAGGAGTGGTGAAGAGGATCCCAAGCAGTCTTCACTCTCTCACCTCATTCATTTTTTTAATTTAGTTCATTTTTTAACTTAGAGTATAGTTGATATACAATATTGTATTAGTTTCTGCTGTACAGCAGTGAGTCAGTTACACATATAGCCACTGTTTCTATTCCCAAATAGGTCATTACAGTGTACTGACTAGAGTTCCCTGTACTATACAGTAGGTTCTTATTAGTTCTCTATTTTATACATAGTAGTGTATATATCAGTCCCAGTCTCCCAGTTCATCCCTCCTAATTCCCCTTGCTTTCCCCCCTGGTACCTATAAGTTTGTTTTTACATCTGACTCTCACTCCATTCTTGAAGAGATCCATAACATGTGAGAGAGGCAGGGAGAATGGGATGCATTGTTTGGGTGAAAGTGTAAAATTTGTTACTAGGAAATCCTAGGACAATCCTAGGAAAAGAATTATCATATTGTGATCTAAAGTTATTAGGAATTCTTTTTTAATTTTTTGTGGTATGCTGGTTATAAGCCAGGTACTGGGCATACCTAAGAATATGTAAACAAATCCCAAAGAATATTTTTATTGTATATTATATGTATTGAAACGTTCAGCTTCAGCTTCTTCAGCATTATTTGTCAGGGCATAGACTTGGATTACTGTGATATTGAATGGTTTGCCTTGGAAATGAACAGAGATCATTCTGTCATTCTTGAGATTGCATCCAAGCACTGCATTTCGCACTCTTTTGTTGACTATGATGGCCACTTCATTTCTTCTAAGGGATTCTTGCCCACAGTAGTAGATATGGTCATCTGATTTAAATTCCATTCCGGTGCATTTTAGTTCACTGATTCCTAAAATGTCGATGTCCACGTTTTCCATCTCCTGTTTGACCACTTCCAATTTGCCTTGATTCATGGACCTAACTTCCTATGCAATATTTTTCTTTACAGCGCCATATTTTACTTCCATCACCAGTCACATCCACAACTGGGTGTTGTTTTTGTTCTGGCTCTATCTCTCCATTCTTTCTGGAGTTAGTCTCCATTGAACTCCAGTAGCATATTGGGCACCTACTGACCTGGGAAGTTCATCTTTCAGTGTCCTATCTTTTTGTCTTTTCATATTGTTCATGGAGTTCTCAAGAATGCTCAAACTACCAAACAATTGCACTCATCTCACACTCTAGTAAAGTAATGCTCAAAATTCTCCAAGCCAGGCTTCAACAATATGTGAACTGTGAACTTCCTGATGTTCAAGCTGGTTTTAGAAAAGGCAGAGGAACCAGAGATCAAATTGCCAACATCCGCTGGATCATCGAAAAAGCAAAAGAGTTCCAGAAAAACATCTATTTCTGCTTTATTGGCTATGCCAAAGCCTTTGACTGTATGGATCACAATAAACTGTGGAAAATTCTGAGAGAGATCGGAATACCAGACCACCTGACCTGCCTCTTGAGAAATCTGTATGCAGGTCAGGAAGCAACAGTTAGAACTGGACATGGAACAACAGACTGGTTCCAAATAGGAAAAGGAGTACGTCAAGGCTGTGTATTGTCACCCTGCTTATTTAACTTATATGCAGAGTACATCATGAGAAACACTGGACTGGAAGAAACACAAGCTGGAATCAAGATTGCTGGGAAAAATATCAATCACCTCAGATATGCAGATGACACCACCCTTATGGCAGAAAGTGAAGAGGAACTAAAAAGCCTCTTGATGAAAGTGAAAGAGGAGAGTGAAAGAGTTGGCTTAAAGCTCAACATTCAGAAAACGAAGATCATGGCATCCGGTCCCATCACTTCATGGGAAATAGATGGGGAAACAGTGGAAAGTGTCAGACTTTATTTTGGGGGGCTCCAAAATCACTGCAGATGGTGACTGCAGCCATGAAATTAAAAGACGCTTACTCCTTGGAAGAAAAGTTATGACCAACCTAGAAAGCATATTCAAAAGCAGAGACATTACTTTACCAACAAAGGTCCGTCTGGTCAAGGCTATGGTTTTCTCAGTGGTCATGTATGGATGTGAGAGTTGGACGGTGAAGAAGGCTGAGCACCAAAGAATTGATGCTTTTGAACTGTGGTGTTGGAGAAGACTCTTGAGAGTCCCTTGGACTGCAAGGAGATCCAACCAGTCCATTCTGAAGGAGATGAACCCAGGGATTTCTTTGGAAGGAATGATGCTAAAGCTGAAGCTCCAGTACTTTGGCCACCTCATGCGAAGAGTTGACTCATTGGAAAAGACTCTGATGCTGGGAGGGACTGGGGGCAGGAGCAGAAGGGGACGACCGAGGATGAGATGGCTGGATGGCATCACTGACTCGATGGATGTGAGTCTGAGTGAACTCTGGGAGTTGGTGATGGACAGGGAGGCCTGGCGTGCTGCAATGAACTGAACTGATGGGGTTCTCAAGGCAAAAATACTGAAGTGGTTTGCCATTCCCTTCTCCAGTGAACCATTTGCAGAAATCTCCACCATGACCTGTCCATCTTGTGTGGCCCTATACGGCATGGCTCATAGTTTCCTTGAGTTAGACAAAGCTGTGGTCCATGTGATCAGATTGGTTAGTTTTCTGTGATTGTGGTTTTCAATCAGTCTGCCCTCTGGTGGAGAAGGATAAGAGGCTTATGGAAGCTTCCTGATGGGAGAGACTGAGGGTCTTGTTCTGATGGGCGGGGCCATGCTCAGTAAATTTTTAATCCAATTTTCTTTTGAAGGGCAGGGCTGTGTTCCCTCCCTGTTATTTGACCTGAGGCCAAACACTATGGTAGAGGTAGTGAAGATAATGGTGACCTCCTTTAAAAGGTCCCATACACGCACTGCTACACTCAGTGCCCCCAACCCTGCAGCAGGCCACCACCAACCCACGCCTCTGCTGGAGACTCCTGGACACTCACAGGCAAGTCTGGATCCGTCTCTTGTGGGGTCACTGCTCCTTTCTCCTGGGTCCTGGTGCACACAAGGTTCTGTTTGTGCCCTCCCGGAATCTGTTTCCCCGATCCTGTGTAAGTTCTGGTGGCTCTACAGTGGGTTAATGGCAATCTCCTCCAAGAGGGCTTATGCTATACCCAGGTCTACTGTACCCAGAGCCCCTGCCCCTGCAGCAGTCAACTGCTGACACGTACCTCCTCAGGAGACACCCAGACACAGTTCTGTCTTGGTCTCTGTGGGGTCTCTGGGTCCTGGTGCGCATAAGGTATGAGCCCTCTGAGCATCTCTGGTGAGTATGGGGTTTGATTCTAAACACTATTTCCCACTTCCTACCATCTTGCTGGGGCTTCTCCTTTGCCCTTGGATGTGGGGAATCTCCTCAAAGTTGCTCCAACACATGCAGCCACTGCTCCAGCACCACTATTTCATTATAGGGGACTGGAATGCAAAAGTAGGAAGTCAAGAAATACCTGGAGTAATGGGCAAATTTGACCTTGGAGCACAGAATGAAGCAGGGCAAAGGCTAACAGTTTTGCCAAGAGAACGCACTGGTGATGGCAAATAGGCTCTTCGAACAACATGAGAGAAGACTACACATGGACATTCCCAGATGGTCAACACCAAAATCAGATTGATTATATTGTTCACAGCCAAAGATGGAAAAGCTCTATACAATCAGTGAAAACAAGACTGGGAGCTAATTATGGCTCAGATCATAAACTCCTTATTGCCAAATTCAGACTTAAATTGAAGAAAGTAGCGAAAACCACTAGGCCATTCAGGTATGACCTAAATCAAATCCTTAACTATACCCTAGAAGTGACAAATAGATTCAAGGTATTAGATCTGATAGAGTGCCTGAAGAACTATGAACAGAGATTCGTGACATTATACAGGAGGCAGAGATCAAGACCATCCCCAAGATAAAGAAATGCAAAAGGGCAAAATGGTTGTCTGAGGAGGCCTTACAAATAGCTGTGAAAAGAGAAGTGAAAGGCAAAGGAGAAAATGAAAGATACACTCATTTGAATGCAGAGTTCCAAAGAAGAGCATGGAGAGATAAGAAAGCCTTCCTCAGTGATCAAAGAAATAGAGGAAAACAATAGAATGGGAAAGAGCAGAGATCTCTTCAAGAAAATCAGAGATACCAAGGGAACTTTTCATGCAAAGATGGGCACAGTAAAGGACAGAAATTATATGGACCTAACAGAAGCTGACGATATTAAAAAGAGGTGGCAAGAACCCAAAGATCTATACAAAAACAATCTTCACAATCCAGATAATCATGATGGTATGCAAACAGCCCCCCAAATTAAAGTCTGACACTGTTTCCACTGTTTCCCCATCTATTTGCCATGAAGTGATGGGACCAGATGCCATGATTTTTGTTTTCTGAATGTTGAGCTTTAGGCCAAGTTTTTCACTCTCCTCTTTCACTTTCATCAAGGGGCTTTTTAGTTCCTCTTCACTTTCTGCCATAAGGGTGGTGTCATCTGCATATCTGAGGTTATTGTAATATAGTTTAAAATCATAAAGCATGATGCCATGAATCTTCTTTCTCAAAATTGCTTCAGCTCTTCAGGGTCTTATCTGGTTTCATTGTTGTTTTTTGGTCACTAAGTCATGTCTGACTCTTTGCAACCCAATGGCCTGCAGCATGCCAGGCTTCCCTGTCCTTCACCATCTCCCAGAGTTTGCTCAAATTCATGTCCATTAAGTCAGTGATGCCATCCAACCATGTAGTCCTCTGTCACCCCCTTCTCCTCTTGCTCTCAATCTTTCCCAGCATCAGGGTCTTTTCCAATTGCTGGTTCTATGCATCAGGTGGCCAAAGTATTGGAGCTTCAGCTTCAGCACCACCCTTTCCAGTGAATATTCAGGGTTGATTTCCTTTAGGATTGACTGGTTTGATATCCTTGCTGTCCAAATGCAGATTTTATAATTTTTTTTAAATTCTACTTCTCTGAAGTGTCATTAGCATTTTGATGGAGATTGCATTGAATCTGTAGATGGCTTTGAGTACATTGAACGTTAACAACATTGATTCTTCCAATCTGTGAGAATGGAATATCTATTGACTTGTATTTTGCTTAATTTCAATCATTAATGTCTTGTAGTTTTCAACATGCAAGTGTTTCACCACTTTGGTTAAAATATTTCTAGGTATTTTTTTGAATGCTGTTATAAATGGAATTGTTTTCTTGATTTCTCTTTCTGAAGGTTTGTTAGTTTATGGAAACCTGACAGATTTTTGTGTATTGATCTTGTAGCCTGCCACTTTACTGAACTTATTTATTATTTCTAACAGTTTTTGATGGGGTCTTTAAGGTTTTCTATATGTAATTTCATTTCATCTGCAAATAGTAATAGTTTTATTACATTTTTATAAATGAAATGAGATTGAAATAACAGATAAATTTGTATACAAAGGGGGTTAGGTACTATCCCATTCCTGCATGTTTTTAAAGCCATTTGCACTTCACATATCCTCTATCTTCTGTTGTTTATTATTTTCCCACTAAACTCTTAAGCAGGGAGGCCTATTCATCTCTGAGTACTAGACTTTGCACAATATTCAGCATCTAGTGGGTGCTCAGTAAACATTTTGTAATTACATGTTTGTGTCCCCCCCCCCCCAAATTCATATAATTGAATCCTTAACCCCTAATGAAATGGTATTTGGAAGTAGGACCTTTGGGATATAGTTTAGGTTTATATGAGGTCATGAGGGTGGGGTCCTCTGATAGGATTAGAGTCTTTATAAGAAGATGAGACATCAGTTTCCTGCTTCCCTCTCCCCTCTTCCTTCTCTCCACCATTTGAGGGTACAACAAGAAGAATGCTGTCTGTGAGCCAGGAAAAGGGTCCTTACCAGGACTCTAATAAGGCTGGTACCTTGATCTTGGATTTCTCATTCTCTAGAATTGTGAGAAATAACTGTTTTATGTTTAAGTCCCAGTCTATGGCATTTTGCTATAGCAGCCTCATCAGGCTGCATCTGTATTCACTTATTGTCAATGAATGAATAAACAGTAGCTTCTGAAGAGCTAGGTGAAAAATGGAGGTGAAGATAACTATGATTATTTCTAAATGATGGCCAAGAAAATGCTTCAGTTCCTTGCTCCTGCTTCTCTACCCTGAAAATAATACTATATGCATCCTTTGAAATACTGAATTGTAGGAAAGAAAGTGTCCAGTCTGAATTTTAAAAGAAGATATTTGATCTTCAAAATAGTCATTCATATAAAGAAGAAAATGGTGGTGGGTGTTTAGGACAAGATGTAATGAAATGGTAACATTTATTTACAAATTCATCAGTCTCTGTTTAGTCTAAGCCAAAACATTTTTCTGTTTTATTTTCAAATGGATCCCTTTTGTTAACTAAACATTTTAAATAACATTTGAAAAATTACTTTGAGTCTGCTTATTCATGAGATTTGTTCCTCATGAACCAGCCTGATAGTTATTGTATCTAGGGACCTACTAACAAGAAGCACACATCAAATGGAAAGAGGAGAGTAAGTACATGGCTCTACTGTTTATTGTAGATGAAAAGCATCTGATTTGTTTACTTTGATTAATCAGTATATTCTAGCTTTCCATAGAGTTGTGCAGAGTGGTCATTCCCAATGTACAGGCAGTGATGAAAAAATATTTAAGTGACTTAGGGTCATATACTATGATGCCCAGTCAACATATATTTATTGCTTTAAATGTTTTTCTTTCTCTTAAATTAACTGAAAACAGTTTTGGGAAAAAAAAAAAAAAAACAAACCTCCAGAGACATTTTCTGGCTCATCAACACAAGGGCAGCCTAGGACCTACTGTCAGAAATGTCATAGGAAGTTTATATTCATTGTTCCGTAATTTGGATCAACTAACTAGAATAACACAGGGGACTTTTTCAAATAGGATAGAATGCCCAAAGCTATCTGTTGAGTAGAGAATTTTAGAATTCATGTTTATCACGTTGAAAACAGAATAATTTCCCTTTGGAGTTAAAATAACACAAATAAAGAGACCTTGTTTCCAAATTGAACTCAGATCTGCTCATCTGACATACAGCAAAGCCAATCTACTGACACTGGGTGAAAAAAAGTACAGTGTTTATTGCAGTATGCCAAGCAAGAAGAATGCGCAGCTCATACTCAAAAGACCTGAACTCCTCAATGGCTTCCAGTTCTAAGACATTGTTAAGACAGAAGGTTGTAGGATGCATGATTAGCCCATGAAGAATTTTATGATTGGTTAGTGGTGAGGTAGCAGGGTGCTATTTCAGGAATCTTGATCATCAATCTTCTGATTCCTATCAGTCTAAGGCCTGCATGTTTGAGGTGAGCAGTTTTTATTTGGTTGGGTCTAATTCCCACATAAACAAGTTCAAAATGTATGTCAGACATTGTTATCTGTTTTCCTCAAGAAGAAATGGGGTCTTACAACCCTATCCACATTTTGACTTGTTGCTTTTTTCTCTCTTTCCTTGTTGGATTGCCTCTTTTTTCCTATTTCTCCTCTTAGTAAATGATTAACTGGTTGACCTTGTCCTTTGGAACTCAAGAGAGGCCTAGGAGACTAAAGCTTTTTTCACTAATGAAGAGATAGGAGACAGAGAGGGGTTTGTTCTTGGGTGTCCCACAGGGCCCTGCTTGGTTTCGCCTTCAGAGTACAAGAGGAAAAAACCCTGTTCCAGTGCCCTGCCCTTTTCTCCCCTGAAAGTAGGAAGATAGCTTGCTTGAAAAATAAATGAATGAATGAAGAACAAACCTGAACCTAGAAACTTCTGGAGCCATAGGTAATGAAACACCTTATCTCTTTCTTAAATCAACCCAAGAAAACAGACTTAAGAAAGTAGTTAAATGAAGGGGACAGGACAATCAGTTGAGATAGTGCACAAAAGGAAGAACTATGTCAAACACGCTTTCTCTTTCATCATCATTTTGGTCCTTTTTACCCTTGAAAGGAATTTTCTCCCCATCAGTGATTTTTACTCTATGTACTGGGTCAGGAAGTATTGAAAGTAAGGTGAATAAACTATTGGTAAGATGATGATTATTTCCATTATTAACAATGGAAAGTCACAGAGAAAGAAGGAAATATAATGTCTTTTTATAAGCTTAAGTATATATGATGCAGCTATTCAACAAATCTATGTGATTTAATATTTAAATTTTTGAAGGCATTATGCCAGAGTGAAACACTGCCAGGCTATTATCCAACACCGTGAAAAATGAAACAGACAGATTTCTATTTGAACTGTGGTGTTGGAGAAGACTCCTGAGAGTCCCTTGGACTGCAAGGAGATCCAACCAGTCCATTCTGAAGATCAGTCCTGGGTGTTCTTTGGAAGGACTGATGCTAAAGCTGAAACTCTAGTACTTTGGCCACCTCATGCAAAGAGTTGACTCATTGGAAAAGACTCTGATGCTGGGAGGGATTGAGGGCAGGAGGAGAAGGGGACGACAGAGGATGAGATGGCTGGATGGCATCATGGACTCGATGGACGTGAGTTTGAGTGAACTCTGGGAGCTGGTGATGGACAGGGAGGCCTGGCGTGCTGCGATTCATGGGGTTGCAAAGAGTCGGACACGACTGAGCGACTGAACTAAACTGAACTGAAACAAGGTGTAACATAATGTATGTATATTTTCATAATAATATGCTATGTGTAGTGGAATAATGCCTCTGACACTTTGCAAAGCCAGAGGAGTGATTTATGTTATGTTACCTTATACCTGGTACCTAGGCTCTCAGTCAAACGTATCATCTGTTTAAAAAAAGGGGGGGGGGCACATAAGTGGGAAGAATTCTCTCCTCCCTCTTCTTCTGATCTTCATTTAGTTTCATTCCACAAGTCAGCAGCTATTTAAGAATTCACTGTACTAAGAATGAGGGAGAGTTAAAATGGAAAGTGAAGGTTCAGTTTTTCCCAAAGGAGTTTAAAAATAATGGAATTAAAAGGACAAATGTAAATGCAGTATTTTTGCTTTCTTCAACTAAGCAACTACAAAGACAACCGTACAGGTAGAGAAAGCAGCAAGCACCTGCAAAAGAACAGATGAGAACGGAACTACTGCAGAAAACCTTCTCAGGTGGGGAGAAACAGGCAAAGAGAGAAGAGGTTAAGTTGACTCTTTTGAGTCTGGATTCAATAAGGAACTATGTAACTATATAAAATGTATGTCACAAGTTCTTGCATGTGTTAGGCACTCAATAAATAGTATAGACTATAAATGCCGTGTTATCAACTTCTCAGTTACTCCACTACACCACTCAGATAGCCTCAGACTGCTATGATTGTTGACTCATACTGCCATCCACTGGAGCACTTGACTCACCTTAACTCCCATGCTAGTTTCAAGGTCTGCTCCGTGGTGCCATGCAAAGTCAGTCTATTTTTCGCTACCCGATAATAACTCCATTATGTCTTATTGTCAATCTTCCTACACTTCAGCAGAAGAATTTAGTCTCCTTTGTCCACTGATGTATCCTAAGCACACGGAACAGTGACCAGCAGTCACAGTTCTCAACCAGGGTAACTTGCTTGGTCAGTGAAGCAACCACCTTGATCAAACTCTCCTGTGAAGAGTACATCTCACAGTCAAATATACAGTGATGATGCATGTTGAATAACTTAATGTTTACATAGTGCAGATTACAAGGATAAGATAAAAAGGAACCCATAAGTCACATCCTCCTTAGACCATGATTGTTAGATGCATTGTAAATAAACACTCTCTGCCCCTTCAGGATCCACAAATAGTTACTAGTCCCGCTCTTAATAGCATGTAAGGTTAATTCACTTTCTTCATGCACATGATTCATCAATCATGAGGTAAGAACCTTAACTCCACTCCCAGAGCCTCAAAAAAATTATTCTTTAAACTATTTAATAATAATGTTTTAAGCAAAAATAATCATGTACCCCTCTCTAATGGAAAGGCAGTTTGCCACCATCTGTCTTTAAGAGTGCTGATAAAAATTAACACCAGAAAATACCTATCCCACTCTATACATCACAGATTCCTCCAGTGGGCAAAAACCTAAAGAAAAGAAATTTTTTACACTATTATCCATCATTTTAAGGAATATCAGTATATGCTGGGCACATAAAGAATGTAACTTCACTCTCTTTGCCAGATGATGTTTTCGGGAGGGGGGGCAGTTCCTTATACAAATTAACCAAAAAAGATTCTAAGGAAAGAAACTGATCATTAATTAGAACAAAGGGATATCATAAGAGAAGTATTTGCTCACAATGTGTTAATTCTAAATGTCCACTGTTTAATTTTTGCGAGCCTTGTAGACCATTAGTTTGTATTCCTCCATTGTTTAACATGGGTTTTCCTGGTGGCTCGGAGGGTAATGAATCCACCTATAATGCAGGAGACCCAGGTTTGATCCCTGAATCGAGAAGATGCCCTGGGGAAGGAAATGGCAACCCACTCCAGCATTCTTACCTAGGGAAATCCCATGGACAGAGAAGCCTAGCAAGCTATAGTCCGTAAGGTCACAAAGAGTTGGACACCCTGGGTGACTAACACTTTCACTTTCTTCACATATTGTTTAATATGTCACAAGTTTTTATTTCATACTCAGTGGCACATACAACTATTGATAACCTAATTACAATAAAAGTTCTGATATCTGTGCTGAGTCCTGAACTGAATCAACCTAATGTATTTATGACTTTCAAAATTCCAGATCATTTTTAGACTCATTATCGTTGGGCCTGCAGAGGTGCCTGAACATAATCAAGAATTAGCAAGATCATTATTTCCTGCTACAGATATGACTGCTCTAAGAATGGAAATGTCACTTTCTCTGAGTTCTTACAGATTCTGACTCCATGAACTCACCCTCTCTTTTCCTTCTCACTACCTCTTTCTGAAGGGCTTCCCAGGTGGCACTAGTGGTAAAGAATCCACTTTTAAATGCAGGAGACACAAGAGACTTGGATTCATTCCCTAGGTTGGGAAGATCCCCCGGAGGAAGACATGGCAACCCACTCCAGTATTCTTGCCTGGGAAAGCCTATAGACAGAGGAGCCTGATGGGCTACGGTCCATGGGGTTGCAAAGAGTCAGACACGACTGAGCTGACTGAGCACGCACACCTCCTTCCTAATTCAAACCACCATCATCTCTTGCCTAGAACACTGCAACCACTTGTAACATGTTCTCCTTGTTTCTAGTCTTGTGCCTTCAAAACGTTCTCTACATTGCAAACAGAGAAATATTTCTAAGAGAAAAACCTGACCCTCTCCCTTACTTAAATTCCTTCAGATTCTTCCTACTCTAAGCCCCTCAAGTAGCTGGCATGGCCCTGAATGATTAGGTCCCTGCTTGTTAGGCCCACTGCCTTTATGCTGGGGTCCATAGACTACCAGTTCCTAAAAAACCTGTGCTTCTTTTTGTCTCCAGATCACCATTCAAGTAATTCTCTCTACCTAGACCATCTTCTCCCTGCCTCAACCTAATCATCCCCCTTTAAGAGTTAATCCCTACTCTGCCTTTAGCTCTCAGCTGGGTCTTCATTTTCTCCTGACCATCTCAGGTCTGAGTTCAATTGCCCACTTCTGCGTTCTCAAGAATCTTCCAAACGTCTATGATCACAGTGCATTTTATATTTTCAACGTTCACTTCTCTGTATCTTGCGCTAGATCATGAGCTCCATGGAGGAAAATGTTATTTCTATTTCACCATGAAACCTGTAGAGCTTAGCAATGCACTTAATAGTATTTGTTGAGAGAATCAATGACGGATGAAAAAATAGAAAACAAAGGAAGTCCAATTTCACAGGACTCACAAAGTACCCTGCCATTCAAACTCAGGTCTGTTTGTCCCCAAACCTATGCTGCTTTTCACTGTACCATAGTACTGAAATCAATCATCAATCCATCCACTGGGATGGGACTAGCTATTAGGAGTAGATCAATCTTCAGGCTTTGAGAACAGGAAATCCACTGAGCAGATAGGGGAAGGGTAGCCTCTAGAGCAGGTGGTGGTATCTGAGTTTTCAGTCCAGGGGAAAGATAAAGGTCCTGACAAATGGCCAAAGCCAGAATGTTAAAGGGTCCCAAAAGTCTGAGGTTCTGGTTGGAGGTTATATTTGGAAATATCTTGCATGCATGTGGGATGGTAGGACCTCCTCTTCTAGCTTGGAGCCAGAATCCAAGCTACAGATCCAGCTATGGAGCCAGGCTGAGTTGCAGTGTCTCCTCTTTCATATATAATTCTATTGATTTGACTACCTCCTTTTTCTCTGTTAGCCTATCTAATTGTTTGTCAGTGTCTTAGGGGAGAGTAATGCATGGCTCCAATCTTAAAGGAGCCAGAATGACAGGCAATCCTTTGAAAGAGAAATGGAGGAACAGAGGAACAAGGCAGAGACCCAGAGGTGAGAATTTATAAAGAAACTAAGGATTTGGTAACTAGAACAATACCTTTCCTTTCTTCTGTTTACAGTGAATATTTTCTCTACACTGTATCCCCATTGAATATCAGATATGCCTGTATTAGAATACTTTTAATTTCATCATAGTTTAAGCAATTATCATCATTATTGATATTCCTGCTTATAGACTTTATATACTCTAAGTCTTTAAAAGCACATATGTATGTATAAACATATACACACTGTCCATGTTAAAAATTTCAATAACCCTACCACAACCACCCACTAGTCCCATCTTGTTAGTTGCTCAGTCATGTCCTACTCTTTGTGACCCCATGGAGTGTAGCCCGCCAGGCTCCTCTGTCCATGGGAATCTCCAGGCAAGAATATTGGAATGGGTTGCCATTTCCTTCTCCAGGGGATCTTCCCGACGCAGGGATTGAACCCAGGTCTTCTGCACTGCAAGCAGATTCTCTACTATCTGAGGCACCAGGGTTCAGTCCCCTCTTAGGTAAACACTACTCAAACAGAAATTTTTCCATGAGATATGATCCTTTTAATGTGCTGCTGAATTCAGTGTGCTAGTATTTTGTTGAGAATTTTTACATCTATATTCATCAGGGATATTGATTGGTCTATAAATTTCTTGCAGTATCTTTACCTGGCTTTATTATTTAGGGTAATGCTATCCTTGTAAAATAAGTTTGGGGATGTTCCCCCCTCTTTGATTTTTTTTTATGAGTTTAAGAGAGACTGGCATTAATTTATCTTCAAATAGTTGATAAAATTTACCAGCAAAGCCATGTGGTCCTGAGATTTTCTTTGTTGGGAGATTTTTGATTAGTGATACAATCTTGTTACTAGTAATCGGTCTGTTCAGATTTTCTATTTCTACCTGATTCCATTTTGATAGGTTATATGTTTCTAAGAACTTATTCCTTTCTTATGGTTTGTAGGCATACTAGCTGTTTATGATCCTTTTATCTCTTTGGGTATCATTTGCAATGTCTCCTCTTTCATTTATAGTTTTATTGACTTGACTACTTCCTTTTTTTTCTTTGTTAGTCCAGTTAATTTTCAATATTGTCTTTTCAGAGAACCAACTCTTAATTCTGTTAATATTTTCTTTGTTTTCATGCTTTCTATTTCATTTATTTCTAGTTCTAATCTTTATCATTTTCTTTCTTCTGAATTTGGAGTTTTTCTCTACTTACTTGAGGTGTAAAGTTCAGTTCAGTTCAGTCGCTCAGTCGTGTCTGACTCTTTGCGACCCCATGAATTGCAGCACGCCAGGCTTCCCTGTCCATCACCATCTCCCAGAGTTCACTCAAACTCACGTCCATCGAGTCGGTGATGCCATCTAGCTATCTCATCCTCTGTCGTCCCCTTATCCTCCTGCCCCCAATCCCTCCCAGCATTAGAGTCTTTTCCAGTGAGTCAACTCTTTGCATGAGGTGGCCAAAGTACTGGAGTTTCAGCTTTAGCATCATTTCTTCCAAAGAACACCCAGGGCTGATCTCCTTCAGAATGGACTGGTTGGATCTCCTTGCAGTTGGATCTCCTTTCAGTCTGACACTGTTTCCTCTTTCACTTTCATCAAGAGGCTTTTTAGCTCATCTTCACTTTCTGCCATAAGGGTGGTGTCATCTGCATATCTGAGGTTATAGATATTTCTCCCGGCAAAACAAAGATCATGGCATCCGGTCCCATCACTTCATGGAAAATAGATGGGGAAACAGTGGAAATAGTGTCAGACTTTATTTTGGGGGCTCCAAAATCACTGCAGATGGTGACTGCAGCCATGAAATTAAAAGACGCTTACTCCTTGGAAGAAAAGTTATGACCAACCTAGATAGTATATTCAAAAGCAGAGACATTACTTTGCCGACTAAGGTCCGTCTAGTTAAGGTTATGGTTTTTCCTGTGGTCATGTATGGATGTGAGAGTTGGACTGTGAAGAAGGCTGAGCACCAAAGAATTGATGCTTTTGAACTGTGGTGTTGGAGAAGACTCTTGACAGTCCCTTGGACTGCAGGGAGATCCAAGCAGTCCATTCTGAAGAGATGAACCCAGGGATTTCTTTGGAAGGAATGATGCTAAAGCTGAAACTCCAGTACTTTGGCCACCTCATGCGAAGAGTTGACTCATTGGAAAAGACTCTGATGCTGGGAGGGATTGGGGGCAGGAGGAGAAGGGGACGACCGAGGATGAGATGGCTGGATGGCATCACGGACTCCATGGACGTGAGTCTGGGTGAACTCCGGGAGTTGGTGATGGACAGGGAGGCCTGGCGTGCTGCGATTCATGGGGTCGCAAATAGTCAGACACAACTGAGCGACTGAACTGAACTGAACTGACAGTTTCCACTGTTTCACCATCTATTTCCCAGGAAGTGATGGGACCAGATGCCATGATCTTAGTTTTCTGAATGTTGAGCTTAAAGCCAACTTTTTCACTCTCCTCTTTCATTTTCATCAAGAGGCTTTTTAGTTCCTCTTCACTTTCTGCCATAAGGGTGGTATCATCTGCATATCTGAGGTTATTGATATTTCTCCTGGCAATCTTGATTCCAGCTTGTTCTTCTTCCAGCCCAGTGTTATTTCTAATTTCTTAATATATTAATTTAGAGCTCTAAAATTCCCTCTTAAACAGCTTTCTCTACATTTCATAATTTTTGGTAGATCTTGTTTCCAATTCCCTTGTCTCAAGATAACTTTTTATGTCCGCTTTTTAATTTCTTTTTTGATCCACTGGTTTTTCAGAAGAGTGCTATCTAATTTTCATGGATTTATGAACCTTCTAGCTTTCTTCCTGTTGTTGAATTCCAGTTTCACACCACTGTAAATGAGCTTCTGAGGTGAGGTGACTCAGTGGTAAAGAATTTACCTGTCAAAGAAGGAGCTGCAAGAGACAGGTTTGATCCCCGAGTCAGGAAGATCCCCTGAAGGAGGAAATAGCAACTCATTTCAGTGTTTGCTGGGATAATGCCCTTGGACAGAGGAACCTGGTGGACTATAGTCCATGGGGTAGCAAAGAGTCAGATACAACTGAGCACACAAGCACACACCATTGTAAGTACACTCAGTGTGACTTCAAATCCTTGATTCCTTACATTGATATCTGTGCCTTTGAGCAAGCAGTCTCCTCTTCCAGACTTTACAGGCTTACTTTGGCAAAGTCAGTTCTTTACCAGTCAGCTCAGCTTTGGATTCTAAAGGTCAGTAGGCACTGCCCTTGGAAAGGACACTGAGCTCACTATCACAGGCTCTGGTTTTGAGTGAGGCCTCTGCCTGAGTTCTGACATGGGCTGGGAGTGGCACTAGCTGGAAACAGCTGTAAGAGACTGGTGGCTTAGCTCCATGCCTAAGCAAAGCTGTAGGTTGGGTTCAACTGTTGTCCAGACTCTCTGGTCAGGCTTTACCAATGATCAGAACTGGGCAGTATGCTCAGAAGTAGGCAGAGCTGTGCCTGCATGAGGCAGCAGAAACATCCCCAAGGCCAGAAAGGCTCATGTTTGTGGACTCAAATCACAACTGCACACTGAAAGCACACTAAATTTCCTGTCCTGATGGGACCACTCATTTTGTCCTGCAAATGGGGAGAACCACTAGCTTTACTCTCTGCTCAAGCACCACTGTGAATGGGTCTATAGAATAGGGTACACGACTTCCCTGGTACTCTAATTAGGTTCCCTGTTCAGGCAGGCTGAGGGCTGGATTCAACCATGGGCAGAACTACAAATCAGTTTCTCTGCCTGGTAGAATCAGGTCTGATTCTGAAGGCCGTGCTCCCAAGCTCTATGCCATAATGCCTCAGGCCATAATAAATATAAAATAAATAAATAAACATTCACTTGTGCAAATTCATGTTTAAAACCAAGTATTGTGTCTTGCATGAAACCTTTATGAGAGTGAAAAGTCATTCAAGAAAGAGAGAAAAATGACAAAGGCCATAGAACTGAGAAAGTACCACAGAGGATAGATAATAAAAGGCAGGTGGAGGGAGTGATGGGGAAGGCGACGAGAAAGGCAGGTTCTACTCGAGTCACAGGGACCACGAGGGTCAGTATAAAAAGGAATACATTGGCGGGAAATCACTGTGGGCTGTGATTATAGCATGACATCAGCATGTCCTTAGGAAGAAGCAGTGGGGAATAGAGTAGAAAGAGATGTCAGTGTAGATAAGAGCTATTTTGCCATGATCCCAAAGAAAGGAAATTTAGAACTGAGCCAGATAAAGACATTAAGAGTAAAGATTCAGCCTGGGAGATGATTAGAAATAAATTGAGGAATTCAGCTGCTGGGGAGTTGTGAGAAATAGAAAGCAGTCTAAAATGATGGCAAGGGTTAGAATCTGACTGACAGAGAGAATGTGAAGTTATAAACCAGGATGACCAAAAAGCAGAAAGGGATCAAAAGGAAGATAAGGAGTTCAATTTTAGAAACTTCTATGTAAAGTATGAACATACAAGTGGATCGCAGTGGTGAAGTCTAGGATAGTTACCAACATACCATCTCTTATTACAGCAGGAGATAAATAAAAAATAAGACTAATCAAAGATGAAAATATTTAATGCCTACTCTGTGTCAGTCCTCTGTTAGGTACTTATAGCCTATGATAAAAACTGGCACAAGCTGAAGTTCATGGTAATTGCTAAAGGTGACAATGAGAGCTAAGAGGAATGAACATTAATTGATTTCCATCCCTCTTGATGTCTCCATAAAGACATTTGGAGAAAAGTACCAGGGAACAGAGAAGGGCTCAGTGTTACTTCATTCTCCAGGCTTCTCATGGTGTCAGAATGCCCTGACCCTGTCTCACTTCTGTTCAACTTTGTTATCAAAACCTAAGATAAAGGCATCGACAACAGCTTATCAAATATGGAGCAAATATAAAATTCCTTAGTTTGGGAGGGTGGGTTGGCAAAACCAGAATTCAGAATTCAGAAGTATCTCAAGCAACCAAAATAACAGAAGCCCAAGAGATATTGTTAAATGATAAATGTTTGGAAACTCGGTAATATTTCACTTGAAAAATAGACCTGAGGTTTTCATTGAACCCTAAATTTAATAAAAAATCAATGTGTAAACCTGGGCCACATTAATAAAAGTCAAGTTTCAAAATCTTGGCAGAGAAAAAAATCCATCATACTTTTTACTGGTCAGGACACATCTGAGTAGTTGACTAAACTTTAGATATTAGATTTTTAAAGAGAAACTGGGAAACAAGCAAAATAAAGAGAATAGCAAGAAAAAGGAAGGGTGTGAAAAATTATATCATGTGTAAAAAGAGCTAGAGAACAAAGTATATTCTCCCAGAAAAGGCTCAAAGGGGAGAAGGGACTTAGTATTGTCTTCAAGGATTTTATGGATGGTGATGTGGAAGGGTAGGTGAGCGTTGGTCAAACTGACCCAGAAAGCAGAACTAGATGAAATCAGTTGGTACATTTTACTTTGTTTAAGAACAAACTTCCTAAAAAGTACAACTGTTGGATAAAATGGGCTCCGGTGCAAGCAACTTTACTGCTGTTGTCATGCATGGATCTCTACTGTGGAGGGAAGTCAGATACCATGTGGGAGTTTGGTTATGACAACCTTGTGTGTAAGACAATGGCCCTGCACCTTCCAGAAAATTATAGGAATCATGACTTGCTGCAAATGAAGGGGTGTATTGAATTTGTACAATGAAGTGAAAGAAAATTCAGAGTTTAGAATCTTGGATTTGAGTCTTGATTTTGAGAATTTAAGCCGTGTTATTTTACAAGACTCTGTTTCCTCATGTAAAATGATATGATGACAGTGCCTGCCTAACTTTATTCTTATGGGAGGATTAGATGAGACAGTGTATGTGAAGTACCCTGCATTATTTTTGAAAAGATGTGATAAATTGCTAGTTTTAATTTTAAATAACTGTCCAAAATTAGTCTCAAATCTCCTAATTGGGAAATTGAAACCATTCTGCCCTCATTAAACTTATATTCCAGAGAAAAATGGGTTTCTTCTGCTCTGTTCAAACCAAACATCTTTTAAAAAGTCAAATAAATAACATGATTTCACGCAGTAATTAAAACCTTGTGTAAATGATTTTTTCCCATAAGTCACTGAGGACCCATTTCTGGATTTTTCCTACTGCTATACATCTTATCTCACTATGACTTACCAATTGGTACCCAAAAAAGGAACAATAGTTGAATATCATTATGTGCACGAGAAGAGTTTATATGTAGAATCTATTTTTCTATTACCATAAATACCACATTTTTCCATTTAGTCAGTTTTGGCATTGATGTTTTATAATGTGCTTATAAAGATCAGGTCTCAGACACAGTGCTGACTTAAAGTCATTCTGCTTTTTCCTCTTTCCCTTAGAATTACCTTGCTTCTTTAATGTTTTCCAGACTGAAGTAGCTTTTCAAAAAAAGGGAGTAATGGCTCCAATACTGGTTTGCTCATAGCAGATCCCATACTAAGACAAGCTGTTGAGCCAGCAATGGGTGCCAAGACTGTGATGCAAGATCTTTGCATATACTTTCTCCAGCAAATTCCAACTCCTTTTCTGCTGTTTCCAGTACACAAGTCGCTTGCCAAATATTTCTAATATACTGCTGTCTTGTTTATCTGTCAATTGGAGATAGCTATATTTTACCATCAGGGTCAATGGGTGACCTCAAACTCCAAAGTTAAACAAGCATTTAATCTTCTAGTTGAAAGATACAGAATTAAAATGCAATTTGAGAGTATAGTGTCAACATCAACCAAATACCCAAATGCATTAATGCCCTTTCAAGTGGCAGAGGTAATCAATCATGTTTGCATTTAGTCCTATGATTATAAATAGCAAGAGGAGTAAAATTATAATCAAAATACTAAGTAAAATCAAGATACTAGTACATAGTCTCTTTCTAGGAAGCACAGTTAGGTGTTGTGTTGTTTTGCTTTGCTTTGCTGTGGACTTCATCACTCATCTTGGAATAAAAAAAAAAAAAAAGAGATAAATGTGAAACTATTATATTCTTCCAAATATCTAGCAACTATCTAATTTTTTTTCAGTCAGTGCAAGCTTTCAAAGTTTCTATCCTTTAGGGAATTAACTTGGTTTAATGGAATGATGAATTAGGAGTCTATATACCAGTATTCTTGGACAAGGCAATGGCACCCCACTCCAGTACTCCTGCCTGGGAAATCCCATGGATGGAGGAGCCTGGTGTGCTCCAGTCCATGAGGTCGCTAAAAGTCGGACACACAGAGTGACTTCACTTTCACTTTTCACTTTTATGCACTGGAGAAGGAAATGGCAACCCACTCCAGTGTTCTTGCCTGGAGAATCCCAGGGATGGGGGAGCCTGGTGGGCTTCCATCTCTGGGGTCGCACAGAGTTGGACACGACTGACGCGACTTAGCAGCAGCAGCAGCGTACCTGTATTCTATTCCAAAGTCTGTTCAGTAACTGTGTAAGTGTGTGTAAGTACCTTGATCCCCCTACGACTAAATTTCTCATCTATATAATGAGGGACTAGGTTAGTTTATTTACAAACTCCCCACCAGCTTAAATGGTCTAGGGTTTCTCTGTTTGGGATTTCTTGATAACCTGCTGAAAATAAAAATTTAAGTGATTATTTCAAATTCATACCCGTTATCTAAATAAGCCAAATTTGAGAGCAAGGAGAAAAAATGTTTTGCAGTTGGGACAGGTCAAAATGAAGCCAAATGAAGAGAATTTAAACCATGTAGGTATCAAATAAAATAAACAGTATCCAGTATTCACCAGAAGCTTGTCTGTCTACCTAACTGCTTAAGTGAATGAGATAACATACAGAGTACATCTCTTCCTAAGAGAACTAGATTCACAACTGAAATCAGATTGATTATATTCTTTGCAGCCAAAGATGGAGAAGCTCTATACAGTCAACAAAAACAAGACCAGGAGCTGACTGTGGCTCAGATCATGAACTTCTTATTACCAAATTCAGTCTTAAATTAAAGAAAGTAGGGAAAACCGCTAGACCATTCAGGTATGACCTAAATCAAATCCCTTATGATTATACACTGGAAGTGAGAAATAGATTTAAGGGCCTAGATCTGATAGATAGAGTGCCTGATGAACTATGGAATGAGGTTCGTGACATTGTACAGGAGACAGGGATCAAGACCATCCCCATGGAAAAGAAATGCAGAAAAGCAAAACGGCTGTCTGGGCAGGCCTTACAAATAGCTGTGGAAAGAAGAGAGGTAAAAAGCAAAGGAGAAAAGGGAAGATATAAGCATCTGAATGCAGAGTTCCAAAGAATAGCAAGAAGAGATAAGAAAGCCTTCTTCAGCGATCAATGCAAAGAAATAGAGGAAAAGAACAGAATGGGAAAGACAAGAGATCTCTTCAAGAAAATTAGAGATACCAAGGGAATATTTCATGCAAAGATGGGCTTGATAAAGGACAGAAGTGGTATGGACCTAACAGAAGCAGAAGATATTAAGAAGAGGTGGCAAGAATACACAGAAGAACTGTACAAAAAAAGATCTTCATGACCCAGATAATCATGATGGTGTGATCACTCATCTAGAGCCAGACATCTTGGAATGTGAAGTCAAGTGGGCCTTAGAAAGCATCACTTCACACAAAGCTAGTGGAGGTGATGGAAACCAGTTGAGCTGTTTCAAATCCTGAAAGATGATGCTGTGAAAGTGATGCACTCAATATGCCAGCAAATTTGGAAAAGGCAGCAGTGGCCACAGGACTGGAAAAGGTCAGTTTTCATTTCAATCCCAAAGAAAGGCAATGCCAAAGAATGCTCAGACTACTGCACAACTGCACTCATCTCACACGCTAGTAAAGTAATGCTCAAAATTCTCCAAGCCAGGCTTCAGCAATACGTGAACCGTGATGTTCAAGCTGGTTTTAGAAAAGGCAGAGGAATCAGAGATCAAATTGCCAACATCCACTGGATCATCGAAAAAGCAAGAGAGTTCCAGAAAAACATCTATTTCTGCTTTATTGACTATGCCAAAGCCTTTGACTGTGTGGATCACAATAAATTGTGGAAAATTCTGAGAGAGATGGGAATACCAGACCACCTGACCTGCCTCTGGAGAAATCTGTATGCAGGTCAGGAAGCAACAGTTAGAACTGGACATGGAACAACAGACTGGTTCCAAATAAGAAAAGGAGTACGTCAAGGCTGTAGATTGTCACCCTGCTTATTTAACTTTCATGCGGAATACATCATGAAAAATGCTGGACTGGAAGAAACACAAGCTGGAATCAAGATTGCCGGGAGAAATATCAATAACCTCAGATATGCAGGTGACACCACCCTTATGGCAGAAAGTGAAGAGGAACTCAAAAGCCTCTTGATGAAAGTGAAAGTGGAGAGGGAAAAAGTTGGCTTAAAGCTCAACATTCAGAAAATGAAGATCATGGCATCCGGTCCCATCACTTCATGGGAAATAGATGGGGAAACAGTGGAAAAAATGTCAGACTTTATTTTTTGGGCTCCAAAATCA
The DNA here is from genome assembly GCF_014754425.2 of Oryx dammah. NCBI lineage: Eukaryota > Metazoa > Chordata > Mammalia > Artiodactyla > Bovidae > Oryx > Oryx dammah. The sequence continues at coordinate 49,752,084 of NW_024070203.1, read as the reverse complement.
CTGCAGATGGTGATTGCAGCCATGAAATTAAAAGACGCTTACTCCTTGGAAGGAAAGTTATGACCAACCTAGAAAGCATATTCAAAAGCAGAGACATTACTTTGCCGACTAAGGTCCATCTAGTCAAGGCTATGGTTTTTCCTGTGGTCATGTATGGATGTGAGAGTTGGACTGTGAAGAAGGCTGAGCGCCAAAGAATTGATGCTTTTGAACTGTGGTGTTCGAGAAGATTCTTGAGAGTCTCTCGGGCTGCAAGGAGATCCAAGCAGTCCATTCTGAAGAGATCAACCCAGGGATTTCTTTGGAAGGAATGATGCTAAAGCTGAAACTCCAGTACTTTGGCCACCTCATGTGAAGAGTTGACTCATTGGAAAAGACTCTGATGCTGGGAGGGATTGGGGGCAGGAGGACAAGGGGACAATAGAGGATGAGATGGCTGGATGGCATCACTGACTCGATGGATGTGAATCTGAGTGAACTCTGGGAGTTGGTGATGGACAGGGAGGCCTGGCGTGCTGCAATTCATGGGGTCGCAAAGAGTCGGACACGACTGAAAGACTGAACTGAACTGACATGATACTTACCTTAAATGATGCTATTAAAATAATCCTCCAAAATAGCTCTCTTCATGCATATTATGAAGGAAGCATCTACCAAGATTTTCCCGACTGCCATATCTTTTAATATACCAATTATATCTTCATCTGAATAGCACTTTCTGTTTGATAAAGAGCTTTGCCACATATGAGGGCTTCCCTGGTGGCTCAGGGGTTAAGAATCTGCCTGCAATGCAGGAGATGCAGGATGGATCCCTGGGTTAGGGAAGATCCCCTGGAGTCCATGGGGTCGCAAGAGTAGGACGCTACTGGGCAATTAAACAGCCACAGCAACTTGCTACATATTACATCATTATTCCCAGTGACCATTCAATGAAGTAAGTTGTTTTATCAACCCCATTTGCCAGCTGAGGAATTTGAGATTCAGAGAAATTAAGAACGATAGGGTATGAATAGCAAACCTTTGAATATCTTGAGGTTTCAGGCTCTTCAGGAAGTATGTTGCTTCCTTAATGCTCCCCCTTTCTTTTTTCCTAATATCTTCTATATAAAATCTTTCAGCAATATCTATCCCCTAGGAATTGGGCATTGTATAAGGTGATGGGTTGGTAAAAAAGAAAATAATATATGAACCCAACCGCATAACATTATGAGGGCTTCCCTGGTGGTGCAGAGGTTAAAGCGTCTGCCTGCAATGTGGATGGTTTAATATTTTCATTGAGCATCAGAAAACATCTCCCTATTCCATTCTTGATTTGGGGGCAGTAACTATGCATCCTTTCTTCCTACCCACCCCCATCATACATAATTCAGTAATTTTAAGCAACTGGTTTGCTAACGAAATTAACTAGCATATTTCATTGAAAACCTCTAAAATATTTGGTTTCTTTGTTCAGTTCAGTTCAGTCGCTCAGTCGTGTCCGACTATTTGCGACCCTATGAATCGCAGCACGTCAAGCCTCCCTGTCCATCACCATCTCCTGGAGTTCACTCAGACTCACGTCCATCGAGTCCGTGATGCCATCCAGCCATCTCATCCTCTGTCGTCCCTTTCTCCTCCTGCCCCCAATCCCTTCCAGCATCAGAGTCTTTTCCAATGAGTCAACTCTTCGCATGAGGTGGCCAAAGTACTGGAGTTTCAGCTTTAGCATCATTCCTTCCAAAGAAATCCCAGGGTTGATCTCCTTCAGAATGGACTGGTTAGGTCTCCTTGCAGTCCAAGGGACTGTCAAGAGTCTTCTCCAACACCACAGTTCAAAAGCATCAATTCTTTGGTGCTCAGCTTTCTTCACAGTCCAACTCTCACATCCATACATGACCACTGGAAAAACCATAGCCTTGACTAGATGGACCTTAGTCGGCAAAGTAATGTCTCTGCTTTTGAATATGCTATCTAGGTTGGTCATAACTTTTCTTCCAAGGAGTAAGCGTTTTTTAATTTCATGGCTGCAGTCACCACCTGCAGTGATTTTGGAGCCCCCAAAAATAAAGTCTGACACTTTTTCCACTGTTTCCCCGTCTATTTCCCATGAAGTGATGGGACCGGATGCCATGATCTTCGTTTTCTGAATGTTGAGCTTTAAGCCAACTTTTTCACTCTCCTCTTTCACTTTCATCAAGAGGCTTTTGAGTTCCTCTTCACTTTCTGCCATAAGGGTGGTGTCACCTGCATATCTGAGGTTATTGATATTTCTCCTGGCAATCTTGATTCCAGCTTGTGTTTCTTCCAGTCCAGCATTTCTCATGATGTACTCTGCATATAAGTTAAATAAGCTTCAACCTAAAAGACTGAGGCAATCAAATGGTTTGGACACCATCTAGCATCTTGAGTTTGTGCCTCTGTTCAATCTACAACTATGAATTGGTTGGTAGATCAATCAAACTGTTATCATTTAGCCAGTGCCATTATCTATAATTATCTCATTCTGTTAAATAAATCAACAAATACTTATTGGGAATGTGGGATTAAGACAACAGGTGAAGTACAGATGTTTATTTAATGTTTACTTAAGTTGAAGCCCATGATGTTTCCCTCGCCTCTGAAAATAAGTTCTTTGCTCTTTGTTCACTATTAATCAAATAATCAGTTCATTTTTAAGCTGTTGACTAATTTACACTATTTTGGTGAAGGGAAATAGTAGTGTTCAAAAAGTATTTATTCTACAAGATAGCACACATTTTTAAATGTTAGCGATTAAACAATAACTTCAAAGATTTTGTAAGATTTCTGGCCTCATCATCTTTCTGTATATCTGGAGCTAGTGTTTCAGATAGAATTATGTTTCTTGTTTACAGTATGTAGAGTCTGGAGAAAATCTAGCCCCTTGAAGAAACAAAACTAGAACAGGTTATTCTCTTAATACAACGAAATGGGCCAAAAATGACCTAATTTCTCCATAAGAGAGTCCAATAGTAATAACTTCCAAAAGATTTGCTTGCCAAAAAAAAGTTGGGGTTTTTAAAAACTTTTCTTAATATTATCTTCTCTGAATATATCTAAAATATAAATTGATTTATAGCCAGTAAGTGTAGAATTTGTCTATAATCTAAATCTAACTTCAAGGGCTGGAAAAGTTTTGAGTAACAGTATTTTTTGATAGATCTAAACTATTTTTCCCTCCAACAGTACACATCCATTTACTAAAATAGTCACATCAGCATAACTTACTAGTCTAAGACTTGAGTTACTCCAGCCAGTAACAACAAAAGTCAATTTTATTCCAAATAGAACTGTTGTCACCATAAAGGAAGTTGTGCGTGTGAGTGATAAACCATGGTTCAGTCAATGCTACCTGCTCTTAGAGATATGACGATAGAAAGGGCTTATTATTTTTATTTAACTTCGAATCTACTAATTATTTCTGAAATGAGAAGTCACCATAATTTACGAGATGATTATCTTTTAACATCTTCAGAATAGGCTATGGTATAAAAGTTCACTCTGATAATCAAGTTGTTGTACCAAGGAATATTTACATCATCTTTTATATGCCTTTTACTCTTCACAGCGAAAACTTAAGACTTCTAAGCTAAGTATATTCAATTGAAATAAAAGGTAGAGTGGGAAAGAAAAAGGATGGCATCCTTAATTATTAATATATTTGATCCTAAAAAAAAAAAAAAAAAAAGGGCCAACCTAATACACCATGTGTTGGCCAGTTCTTCCAAATCCAAAAGCATTAGCTCAGAATATGACTGTTTAGGCAGCCTGGTTCATGGAAAGACATTGTAACAGCCCTTCATCAGAAGAGTCCACTCCTCATTACTGATTATAAGCCAGCAACAAATAGGAAAATAAGCAAATTTCAGTGTCTAGGCTCTATGAAGCAAACAGAATTTCAAGAGACTGTTACTAGGCTTGGCTCCCTCATCAGTCCTTATCTTAGTCAGTCAATGGCCTTGCCCAGCTCTAACTATGACAGTTGGCACAGGTGGTTCTATTTGACACTTTTTTTGGCTAACTTCTAAATATAATTCCAAAATAAATAGACACTGAGAATGTGTTCACTTTTAAGCTACTCAGAGATAGTATTTCAGCTAATCAATAATTTTTAGCACTCTCCAGAACCTTCCTTGTATTTTGGTTATGTAATCATTACCCCCATGTCATTATTCAGGTAGTAAAAGCGAGAAAGTTGTCCAAACTGTAACTTGAAGCTTATGAACAGAAATGTTCTCCAGGTAAGAGTATGGAAGACATTCACTGAATTACAGTAAATATACAGCTAGGTATTTGGGAGTTTTGTTTAATTTTCAGAAAAAAAAAATTAGAACATTCTAGAAGCCTTTATTTTCTCCTGTCTTTGAGCCTGGTGAGGTAGGACACCTCATTTGTGCACTCTGATGGTCTGTATCATATGTGTCACCACAATTCCCAAATAAAAGTTTATCTGAGATTTCAAAGCAAAAGTTTACATAACCCAGCCCTTCTTTTCTAACTTAGTGGAAAGAAAACCGTCTCTGTCAATGTTCAAAAACTTCTCCAGGTGAATGTTATGCCAGAACTAGTAAATGTTAATCATCTTGAGAGCAGGGGCTATATCCTGTCTATGTGTATATCTCAGGGCCTTGTCTAATGCCTGCCACCTTATAAATACTCAGGAAATATTTACAATTGAATAGAGAGATAAACATTACTATACTCTGATTCAGGATATAGAAGATTTGGGGGAGGAAAAATAGCCTTCTATCACTGACTTAGTGAGATTAAAGCAATGCTTGGAACACACATGTGAAGTCTCTGTATGTGGAGGTCAGTCTCCTCAGAAAGAATGCCTTTTAGTGAAAAGAGAACAGTACTACTGTATTTTGAGTCAGAAAACTGAGTGTTCACACCAGATTGCCATTTCCTATCATTGTAACCTTGTATAAATCATGTCAGCTCTCTGAGTCTTACTTTCATTACCTATAAAATAGAAAGGACGATAACACCCTGAGTACTTCACAGCTTCTCCTGAGTATCAAGTGAGATGCTCTGTGTGTGGAAGATGACACCACCGTCATGACATGTACAGCATAGTAATGTGTGTGCTCACCCTTTCTTCAGAAAAATAGCTGTGGGTCCCGCAAGCTTCTTTTAAAATAGTTTCATTTAGTTAGCTTTGGCTGGGCTCAGTCTTCATTGCTGCACAAGCTTTTCTCTAGTTGCAGGACACAGAGGCTACTCTGTGTTGGGGTGTACAGGCCTCTCATTGCAGTGGCTTCGCATTGTGGGGCATGGGCTCTAGAATGGATGGGCTTTAGTAGTTGCAGCTCCCAGGTTCCAGAGCACAGACTCAATAGTTGTGTCCCACGGGCTTAGTTGCTCCGTGGCATGTGGGATCTTCCCAGGTCAGAGATCAAAGCCACGTCTCCTGCATTAGCAGGTGGATTCTTTACCACTGAGCCACCAGGGGAGCCACTGTTAGATTCCTTTTTTTTTTAGTTGGAGGCTAATTACTTTACAATATTGTAGTGGTTTTTGCCATACATTGATATGAATCAGCAATGGGTTTACATGTGTTCCCCATCCTGAACCCACCTCCCACCTCCCTCCCCATCTCATCCCTCAGGGTCATCCCAGTGCACCAGCCCTGAACATCCTGTCTCATGCATCAAACCTGGACTGGTGATCTGTTTCATATATGATAATATACATGTTTCAATGCTATTCTCTCAGATCATCCCACCCTCGCCTTCTCCCACAGAGTCCAAAAGACTCGATACATCTGTGTCTCTTTTGCTGTCTTGCATATAGGTTATCGTTACCGTCTTTCTAAATTCCATATATATGCATTAGTATACTGCATTGGTGTTTTTCTTTCTGGCTTACTTCACTCTGTATAATAGGCTTCAGTTTCATCCACCTCATTAGAAATGATTCAAATGTATTCTTTTTAATGGCTGAGTAATATTCTATTGTGTATACATACCACAGCTTTCTTATCCATTCGTCTGCTGATGGACATCTAGGTTGCTTCCATGTCCCGGCTATTATAAACAGTGCTGCGATGAACATTGGGGTACACGTGTCTCTTTCAATTCTGGTTTCCTCAGTGTGTATGCCTAGCAGTGGGATTACTGGGTCATATGGCAGTTCTATTTCCAGTTTTTTAATGAATCTCCACACTGTTCTCCATAGTGGCTGTACTAGTTTGCATTCCCACCAACAGTGGCTGTACTAGTTTGCATTCTCACCAACCTTTTCTCCACATCCTCTCCAGCATTTATTGTTTGTAGATTTTTAGATAGCAGCCATTCTGACTGGCATGAGATGGTTAGATTCTTAAATTATCAATTTAACTATTGTTATCATGGTATGCTAAACTAATGCCAGATGAAAATAGTGATTTTGTGAATTTTTATCAGAGTTTAGAAGAAAAAATGGTTTACTGGAATTATAAAGATCAGTTCCTAAGAAATACTCTTCTAACTCTATTTTCAAGGAAAAATTTTAATGTTACTTCCTATTTAAGTAGAAACCTGGCAAAACACTATGAGAAACTAATATGATGCAGCCTAAATAAAAGAACATTTGACTGCCTTAGTATTTTTAGCCAAAGCATTTTACACACAGAATCCCTGCTTGGAAGAATAACTTAGATCCTCACTGGGAATGCTGTTGGCAGATGGCCTTCCAACTGTCAGTTCACCTTGGTCGAGGTCATGCCTCCTTCCCAGGAGAGCCTACATCCAATTACTGATTGACGCAAAGCCCTTTATCCCAACTTACACAACTCTAAAGAATTACCCCAGCTTCAAAGCTCCTCACTGTGTTATCTGAGGCCTCCATGGAGACGATTTCACTGGTCAGCTCCTCACTCAGCCTAGTCCTGCTTCCTTCCTTTCCATGGTATGACCCCAAGAGCACTCCCCAATAAACCTCCAGCATGCTAATTTCCTCCTCACAATCTGTTGGGATTCTCATGGAGCCCAACCTACAGCAACTCTTATAATAAATGTAGTAACATTTGCAAACAGAAATTACTGCATATTCCCTAGACTGCACAGTAGAAGCTAAACTATAGTCTTACCTTCTTTTTGTACAGCACTTCAACATCCACAAAGCATTTGTACCTTCCTGCTCTAGTGTGGTCCCTCAAACAACCCTTGGTAGAAGGCAGGGCTAATAGAATAACTCACATACTAAATATGAGGAACTGAAGACAGAGAAGCTGAAAACCTTAACTGGGCTAACTTCAATATATAAGTAGGTAGGTGCATAGGTAGCTAGTTAATCATTCAGTAAGTGATAAACTTGGATTCTAATTTTAATTTTTGGATTTCTCATCCAGGCCTTACTTGTCCATCCATTGTTTTTCCTCATGAAAACTTACATGTCTGTGGTTCTTATCCTGTGTTAACTGGTATTTAATGATTCAACCATGGACAATTTTAGGACACTTTAAAAATATCTCAAAACCCCTGTCAAATCTGCTGGCATCCTGAAGTATCAAGATCATTGAATTGGGAATAAGTGTTCTAAGATTTGAGATAATCATTTTCCATGTTTTTTATTGTTGGAAAAATCTTGAAATTGTTTTATTTCCTAAGCCTTACCCATGATAAAGTGCTTGTCACATATATGGTGTGTTTCTAAAATGAAAAATGAAAACTAATATTAATTTTTCATTTTGTGAAAGATTAACCTGTGTTCTCAACTTGTACATATGATTATTTGACTTCCAAGTAATCTCATATTTGCTATCTTAATCATATAAGCAGTGTCCTAATCTGTATCTGACAGACACACTTTTCTTTAGAGAAAATAATCAGTCTTTTTATTTCTTCAAATTTCCTTAAGAATCTAAACCAGTTGGAGGTTCTGTTTGTTTGTTTAGGGGCTTTGTTTTTGTTTTTTAATGGTCTTTCTGGAGTATCCGTTAGGAGGAGGTAGCTAACCAAATAACAGCTTTTAAAAAGTAAAAATTAATCTCAGTGGTACAACAACAAAATGACCTGGCCTAAAATTCTTCATTCAATGATTAGAATCAAAAGTGAATTATCTTCTCCAGCAGATATCCTGTGGCAAGAACTATTTTAAAGATAGAATTATCTTGTTTTTGTGAGATTCAGCAGGGAATCTTTTTTCCAGAACTATTTTTCAGACACAAAACTTTAACTTGTTTTTCAATTTCCAAAAGTCTCAATCTTTCTGAGTAATTCAATCCACAATGGAATATTGTGTATCCCTTTTAAGAGAGGAAAAAAAGTGGGACAACAAAGAACCATGGTGGCATGGATACGTAAAGTCACTCATTGTCCTGTAACTAATTTAGTAAACATAAGTTGGAGATAGCCAGGGAGTATGAGGACACCAGCTGGCTGGTGATACAAGAGAATGTGAGGTGTTTATAGAGACTGAAATGATGTGATCAGATTGAGATGTTCCACACCTTTTTCCAATAATGACACAATTAAAAGTCATTATAAAATTAAAACTGGTTTCCCAGGCAAAATCTAAATATCTTAGACTGAAAATGTTCATTTTCTGACTGTTTCATGAGACCTAGGCAGGTAGCCTCTGTCTACACAAGACACGGTTTAAAAACAAAGTTCCTTCATTGTTTCAGTGCCTAAAAGTTCATTTCCAAAGAAAATATCTCATTTTAAATGATGTCGCTTGTCTTAATTTAGTCTGTCAGTTCATAATCATTTGCTGGAAGATCTTGATAGAGTTAATTTCTATAATCATCTGAGGCTAAGCAAGTTTTTTATGTTAATGACAACATTCTTAAAATGACAATTCCCTAAAATCCAGGATATTCAGCAAAGTTAAATAATTTTCCCTGTATCACAAAAAGCCAAAAAGTGTTAAGGCAAATGCAAACTTACAAAAGCTTGGGTCTTTACTCAGTGCATAAGGTCCTAGCTACTCAAAGTGCAGTCCATGGACCAGAAGCTTGACTTGGGGAGCTTGTTAGAAATGTAGACCCTCAGGCCCCAATCCAGACTCACTGAATCAGAATCTGCGTTCTACCAAACTCCCCAAATGATCTGCATGCACATTCAAGTCATGAAGCCCTTCAGTAGGCCATTTGTTTCATAATACCCATTACAGTTGAGTTCAATTCAGTCGCTCAGTCATGCCCGGCTCTTTGCGACCCCATGAATCGCAGCACGCCAGGCCTCCCTGTCCATCACCAACTCCCGGAGTTCACTCAGACTCATGTCCATCGAGTCAGTGATGCCATCCAACCATCTCATCCTCTGTCGTCCCCATCTCCTCCTGCCCCCAATCCCTCCCAGCATCAGAGTCTTTTCCAATGAGTCAACTCTTCGCATGAGGTGGCCAAAGTACTGGAGTTTCAGCTTTAGCATCATTCCTTCCAAAGAAATCCCAGGGCTCATCTCCTTCAGAATGGACTGGTTGGATCTCCTGGCAGTCCAAGGGACTCTCAAGAGTCTTCTCCAACACTACAGTTCAAAAGCATCAATTCTTCGGCACTCAGCCTTCTTCACAGTCAAACTCTCACATCCATACATGACCACTGGAAAAACCATAGCCTTGACTAGATGGACCTTAATCAGCAAAGTAATGTCTCTGCTTTTGAATATACTATCTAGGTTGATCATAACTTTTCTTCCAAGGAGTAAGCGTCTTTTAATTTCATGGCCGCAGTCACCATCTGCAGTGATTTTGGAGCCCCAAAAAATAAAGTCAGACACTTTTTCCACTGTTTCCCCATCTATTTCCCATGAAGTGATGGGACCGGATGCCATGATCTTCGTTTTCTGAATGTTGAGCTTTAAGCCAACTTTTTCACTCTCCTCTTTCACTTTCATCAAGAAGCTTTTTAGCTCCTCTTCACTTTCTGCCATAAGGGTGGTGTCATCTGCATATCTGAGGTGATTGATATTTCACCCAGCAATCTTGATTCCAGCTTGTGTTTCTTCCAGTCCAGCGTTTCTCATGATGTAGTCTGCATCTAAGTTAAATAAGCAGGGTGACAATCTACAGCCTTGACGTACTCCTTTTCTTATTTGGAACCAGTCTGTTGTTCCATGTCCAGTTCTAACTGTTGCTTCCTGACTTGCATACAGATTTCTCAAGAGGCAGGTCAGGTGGTCTGGTATTCCCATCTCTTTCAGAATTCTCCACAGTTTATTGTGATCCACACAATCAAAGGCTTTGGCATAGTCAATAAAGCAGAAATAGATGTTTTTATGGAACTCTCTTGCTTTTTCCATGATCCAGCGGATGTTGGCAATTTGATCTCTGGTTCCTCTGCCTTTTCTAAAACCAGCTTGAACATCAGGGAGTTCACAGTTCACGTATTGCTAAAGCCTGGCTTGGAGAATTTTGAGCATTACTTTACTAGCATGTGAGATGAGTGCAATTGTGTGGTAGTTTGAGCATTCTTTGGCATTGCCTTTCTTTGGAACTGGAATGAAAACTGACCTTTTCCAGTCCTGTGGCCACTGCTGAGTTTTCCAAATTTGGTGGCATATTGAGTGCAGCACTTTCACAGCATCATCTTTCAGGATTTGAAAGAGCTCCACTGGAATTCCATCACCTCCATTAGCTTTGTTCATAGTGATGCTTTCTAAGGCCCACTTGACTTCACATTCCAAGATGTCTGGCTCTAGATTAGTGATCACATCATCATGATTATCTGGGTCGTGAAGATCTTTTTTGTACAGTTCTTCCATGTATTCTTGCCATCTCTTCTTAATATCTTCTGCTTCTGTTAGGTCCATACCATTTCTGTCCTTTATCAAGCCCATCTTTGCATGAAATGTTCCCTTGGTATCTCTAATTTTCTTGAAGCGATCTCTAGTCTTTCCCATTCTGTTCTTTTCTTCTATTTCTTTGCATTGATCGCTGAAGAAGGCTTTCTTATCTCTTCTTGCTATTCTTTGGAATTCTGCATTCAGATGCTTATATCTTTCCTTTTCTCCTTTGCTTTTCACCTCTCTTCTTTCCACAGCTATTTGTAAGGCCTGCCCAGACAGCCATTTTGCTTTTTTGCATTTCTTTTCCATGGGGATGGTCTTGATCCCTGTCTCCTGTACAATGTCACGAACCTCATTGCATAGTTCATCGAGCAGTCTATCTATCAGATCTAGGCCCTTAAATCTGTTTCTCACTTCCACTGTATAATCATAAGGGATTTGATTTAGGTTATACCTGAATGGTCTGGCAGTTTTCCCTATTTTCTTCAATTTGAGTCTGAATTTGGTAATAAGGAGTTCATGATCTGAGCCACAGTTAGCTCCTGGTCTTGTTTTTGTTGACTGTATAGAGCTTCTCCATCTTTGGCTGCAAAGAATATAATCAATCTGATTTCGGTGTTGACCATCTGGTGATGTCCATGTGTAGAGTCTTCTCTTGTGTTGTTGGAAGAGGGTGTTTGCTATGACCAGTGCATTTCCTTAGCAAAACTCTATTAGTCTTTGCCCTGCTTCATCCCGCATTCCAAGGACAAATTTGCCTGTTACTCCAGGTGTTTCTTAACTTCCTACTTTTGCATTCCAGTCCCCTATAATGAAGAGGACATCTTTTGGGGGTGTTAGTTCTAAAAGGTCTTGTAGTTCTTCATAAAACTGTTCAACCTAGTTTCTTCAGCGTTATTGGTTGGGGCATAGACTTGGATAACTGTGATATTGATGGTTTGCCTTGGAGACGAACAGAGATCATTCTGTCGTTTTTGAGATTGCATCCAAGTACTGCATTTTGGACTCTTTTGTTGACCATGATGGCTACTCCATTTCTTCTGAGGGATTCCTGCCCACAGTAGTAGATATAATGGTCATCTGAGTTAAATTCACCCATTCCAGTCCATTTTAGTTCGCTGAGTCCTAGAATGTCGACGTTCACCCTTGCCAACTCTTGTTTGACCACTTCCAATTTGCCTTGATTCATGGACCTGACATTCCAGGTTCCTATGCAATATTGCTCTTTACAGCATTGGATCTTGCTTCTAACACCAGTCACATGCACAACTGGGTATTGTTTTTGCTTTGGCTCCATCCCTTCATTCTTTCTGGAGTTATTTCTCCACTGATCTCCAATAGCATATTGGGCACCTACTGACCTGGGGAGTTCCTCTTTCAGTATCCTATCACTTTGCCTTTTCATACTGTTGATGAGGTTCTCAAGGCAAGAATACTGAAGTGGCTTGCCATTCCCTTCTCCAGTGGACCAGTTCTGTCAGACCTCTCCACCATGACCCGCCTGTCTTGGGTTGCCCCGCAGGCATGGCTTGGTTTCATTGAGTTAGACAAGGCTGTGGTCCTAGTGGGATTAGATTGACTAGTTTTTGTGAGTATGGTTTCAGTGTGTCTGCCCTCTGATGCCCTCTTGCAACATCTACCATCTTACTTGGGTCTCTCTTACCTTGGGCATGGGGTATCTCTTCACGGCTGCTCCAGCAAAGCACAGCTGCTGCTCCTTACCTTGGACGAGGGGTATCTCCTTACCACCGCTGTTCCTGACCTTCAACGTGAGATAGCTCCTCTAGGCCCTCCTGTGCCTGTGCAGCCACCACTCCTCGGGTTGCTCCTCCCAGCTGCCGGCCTTGGCCTCGGGCGTGGGTGGCTCCTCAGGGTCACCGCCCCTGGCCTCGGGCGCAAGGTGGCTTCTCCTGGCCACCCCTGACCTCGGACTTGGGGTGTCTCCTCCCAGTTGCCACTGGCCTCGGACGCTGGGTAGCTCCTCCCAGCCGCCACCCTGACTTCGGACGTGGGGTGTCTTCAATTAAGTGTTCACATAGTCCTTGTATCATAGATTGGTCTCCTGTAAAAGTTTGTTAAAATCATATTGTCAACATGACATCAGTTCAGTTCAGTCACTCAGTCGTGTCCGACTATTTGCGACCCCATGAATCGCAGCACGCCAGGCGTCCCTGTCCATCACCAACTCCCGGAGTTCACTCAGACTCACGTCCATTGAGTCAGTGATGCCATCCAGCCATCTCATCCTCTGTCATCCCCTTCTCCTCTTGCTCCCAATCCCTCCCAGCATCAGAGTCTTTTCCAATGAGTCAACTCTTCGCATGAGGTGGCCAAAGTACTGGAGTTTCAGCTTTAGCATCATTCCTTCCAAAGAACACCCAGGGCTGATCTCCTTCAGAATGGACTGGTTGGATCTCCTTGCAGTCCAAGGGACTCTCAAGAGTCTTCTCCAGCACCACATTTCAAAAGCATCAGTTCTTCGGCGCTCAGCCTCCTTCACAGTCCAACTCTCACATCCATACATGACCACAGGAAAAACCATAGCCTTGACTAGACGGACCTTAGTCGGCTTATGCTATCTAGGTTTTCTTCCAAGGAGTAAGCGTCTTTTAATTTCATGGCTGCAGTCACCAACATGACATAGGTGCATCTTAATCACAGATATTCCACAAACCTGAGACTTCAATTTATAGTCATTGTTTGTGAGATGCTTAAGTCCTAATAACTACATCTGCCCCTACCCCGAGATTTCCCATCAAAAAGAGCCATAAACATAAATAGGATCTGATAGTCAAGGACTTAAAACTGATCAAGTACACTTTCTCGTGTTCATTTCTCACTTCCTCCTAAGAGTTTTATAATCTAATGACAACAGCTTTCTGCCATTTCCTCTAAAAGTCTTGTATTACTATGCCACTGGGCCTTTACTCATGTTATATCCTTCACCTGGGATGATGGTTATTGTTTGATGAAATCTAATTCATCCTTTAAAGCCTAGATTGTGTGTCACCTGTAAAGTGAACCTGATCCTGCCAAGTAAAATTAATCCCTCTTTTCTAGTTCACAGCATTTAGATTAGACTTGTCATTTAACAACTGTTGAATTGTGCAGTTAATTACTTAGGCCATTCTCTTCCATAAAACTGTGTATTTCCTAAAGACACAGAACATGCCTTACTTATGCTTGTAAATGGAAAGTCTACTTTAATCGTAGATAGTACTCATGGTTTTCTTAAAATGACTTGAAATCTGCTGACTCTAAACTCCAAGGAACTGTCAAACTCTATTACTATCTCAGCAGTTAGTTGTGATAAAATTTTTCCAAAACCAATGTATAGCCTGTTATCTGGAGATTTTTAGGATTATGAAATTTGTGGTGAATAGATGGCATCAAGACATATAATGGAGGCCATTAGACTTTATACTAAAGGAGTAGGTTGTATAGAGAAGGGGTAAACTTCCATGATGTCACCAATTTGACCTTCTCTGTTGAGAGGCACAGAAGTAGGACCATGATCCCCAATGCACTTGTGAAGAGGCACAGTATCCTGAGTAATTTATCAAAGCCATAAACCACAGATTCTCTCCAGAAGGAATCCTGGGGTTTGGAGAAGTATATGGAATTTAGAGTCAGAAGGTCTGCATGACTTTGGAATTTTTTTTTAAACTTTGGCAGGAAATGGTCTGTCACTGTGCCTCCCACCTACATAAACTAACAATGATGATACTAATACCAGTCTCACCTATTTCATAGAGATTTTATACAAATCAAAAGAGGTTGCATGCAAAATCACTTTGAAAAATATAACCAACAATTGTTTAATGAGTGATTGCAAAAACACAACTTTGTCCTAGGTGAAATCATGCCTAAAAGTGAACAGTTTTCTCACCACTAGAAAAGTTGCCTCAAATTGTTAATACAAATGTAGAAAGGAAATGCTTTTGCTAGCCTCTCTAGGGAGATTATTTAAAGTGTATGTATTCTAGACCTGAAAAATGTTTTATGTGTTCAGATATTTTAAATGCATGCCTAAGGATTTACTAGCTTTCAAGGCAAGTAGTTAGAGAAAGGCCTGTAAAGTGCACCAGCATTTCTTGAGGACTTACTGTGTGCCAAGAACCAGGAATACAACAGTGAACAAAATAATTCACTCTATCTTCAGGAAGTTTTATAGAATAGTGGAGACACAAACAAGTAAATAGAATTTTTAAATGCCTGAATTTCCTGTTTTAATTTTACTGAAAAAGAATGAGTGATTAAATATTGATAGTCCATACATTTCTAAATTAACAATTAAAGATGCATGAAAAAAAATCAGAGAGATGGCAGCCAGGATTATGAATTATGTCCAAAGGAAAATTTGGAGAAGATCAAGGTCAGCCAGAGGTGACCATTATTGATTTTGAGTGTAGCATTCTGAGAAAACCCTGTACTTCAAACATCATTTTCTGTCTTACTTTTTACCTGCTTTATGAATGGTTTCCACTCAACATGTTTATTTGGAAATGCTCAAGAAAAGAAAACAAACAGGAATAGGAATCCACTGTATATTTTCTTTAAGTCCTAGATCTGACTCTAACTAGATATGGGACTTCCAGCTAATCACATAACTTCTCTGATCCTCAGTTTGCTCTCTGAAAAGTAGGGTTTGGGGCCAAATATACTTTTATGTCTTCTTGTTTCTAATGCCTCGTCACCTCTCTCATTTAAACCAAGGAAAATGTTATCAAAGAATTAGAAGAAAAAATATTAAATACTAAAATAAATACCTGGGAGGCCTAGAACCCACCAAAGAGAACTTTTTAACACAATTATCAAGATAACTGAAAATACTATTTCTCAGAAATATTTCTCTCATCTCTTTGTCTTATAATTACCAAACTGTTATATTTATGGTTCCACAGCATATCACCTCCAACAGCATACTGTACATATGTACATATTATCCCCTGATAATATGAAAATATGTTTTTCACCCCTTTATTGGAACTCCGGGGATAAATTTAATTAAGATGTTTTAAGGTAGATAAGTTCAAAATAAGTTAAAATAGACAGTTATAAGCAGAGCCTAAGGAGGAACTTTGAGATTACCTGCTTATTTCAAGTCATGGAAACATCCTATTCCAGATGAAAAGGGACACCTGGTACCCACTGCCAGTTACATCCCACTCTTCTCTAGAATTCCTTTGCAGGTGACTTTCTTCCTTCTAAGACACATGGTACTTGCATCTCTTTAGATGGTACAGATGATATTTGGTCCCTAGATTAGATTTTATGCTCACACATATTAAGAACTTAGAGCCAAGCAAGAAAACCCTCTCAGATCCTCTCCCCTGAGCCTTCCCTCACCACCACTGTTAGTACTGCTTCCTTGCTTATTTTTCTTTTAGGATCTATTTGACCACATGCTTTGGGGGAAACCTACTAGCCAATATTTACTACTCATTCGTGGGTATGTGTAATACTGTCTGTTTGCCACTTTGGCTTCCTTTTGCTCAAGTGAATGAAGTCACTTAGGACCTCTATGTAAACCGGGCTCCTCATTTGAGAGCTTGACTAAAAAAGAGATGTACAACTTGACAGTTGTGAGTTAAGTATTATTTGGAACAGAATGAGGACTGCAGCCCAGGAGACAGCATCTCAGATAGCTCTGAGAGACTGCTCCAAAGCAGCAGTGGGGGAAAGTCAATATATAAGGTTTTAGTGAAGGGGGAGTTCAGTGCCATGATGCACTCATTTTACAAAAGGTTTTTGTTTGTCATGAGGATCTGAAGGGAAGTCACCTTGAAGGGATTTAGTGCTTCTCTAGACATGAGGAGATGCAAGGATTGAGATCATAAAATCTGTTCCTAAAAACATCCAGCTATCTAAAGACCTGTCCCACCAGATTCCCTGGAGCAAAGAATGGGTGGTTCATTGTAAAAAAAAAGCTGCAAGTTTATAACTAGAACATCTTTGAGAACTGAGGCTGATTTGGGATCACAGAATAATAGCACAAATACAATCAAAACCACTAGCTAAGGGGCTATAACCAGGCTTCTAAATAGGAAGACTCAACTTCAAAAATAACTATATAAAAAATTTACATGTCATGACATCATATTTTACCTGGGTTTCTTTTGCACAAGATAATGTATCCTGACATCCCTAATGGTTAGCTGTTTCCTACTGTTAAAAACAAAACATATAAATAACAAAGTTCCATAAAATTGGTGAAACATTTAAAAGTGCATTTGACTGCCAAGGCAAGTCTCTTAATATCACTAAGCCTCAGTTTCCTATCTGTCTAGAAGGACTGGCAAAATCTGCTCCAGAAACTTTACAAAGCAAGTTGTGAGAAATAAATGATAATATATAAAATTATTTGAGAACAATCAATTCGGTTCAGTTGCTCAGTCATGTCTGACTCTTTGCAACCCCATGAACTGCAGCACACCGGTCTTCCCTGTCCTTCACCAATTCCAGGAGCTTGCTCAAATTCATGTCCATACAGTAAGCGATGCCATCCAACCATCTCATCCTCTGTCATCCCCTTCTCCTCCTGCCCTCAATCCTTCCCAGCATCAATGTCTTTTCCAATGAGTCAGTGCTTTGCATTAGGTGGTATTGGAGTTTCAGCTTCAGCATCAGTCCTTCCAATGAATATTCAAGACTGATTTCCTTTAGGATTTCCTGGTTTGCTCTCCTTGCAGTCCAAGGGACTCAAGAGTCTTCTCCAACACCACAGTTCAAAAACATCAATTTGTTGGCGCTCAGCTTTCTTTATAGTCCAACTCTCATATCTATACATGACTACTGGAAAAATCATAGCTTTGACTAGACGGACCTTTGTTGACAAAGTAATGTCTCTGCTTTTTAACATGCTGTCCTAGCTTTTCTTCCAAGGAGCAAGTGTCTTTTAATTTCATGGCTGCAGTCACCATCTGCAGTGATTTTGGAGCCCAAGAAAATAAATAATGAGAACAATAAATCATGATAAACACAGACTTGTCACATCCATTGCTCCAGTCAAATTATGCTTCAAAGATTAAAGTAGTTCAAAAGGGAAACCAGGATTTTCAGTTTTTAAAAACTTCTCCCCCGAGAACATTGTTAAATAGATAGCTTGTAAAGGGACTGAAGGGAGAGGAAAAGGGGACGAGCTGTTTGAGTCTTATGAGCTGTCTCCAAGAAGAATGAAAACTAAAAGGGTCATGTCTCATTAGCCCCGAGTCTCGACTGGAGAGCAGCGAAGGAACAGCTTCTTCTCTAAACAGCAGCATTTGCTGACCAACGTATCAGTGGTGCGGCTGCAGGTGAATGGCCACCAGCACTCGCCAAGAGCTCTTGGTTTTGCTTCCGATCCCTTCAAAGGTGGCTCAAGCAGCCCAAACACCGAGGGAGGGTGCCGCCAGGGCTGCCAGCGGCTGGCTAGGTGTCCAGTGCGCATGCCTCCACTGCAGGCATGCTAATAAGGAGCCGCAGGAGAAGCAAAAGGCTAGTGGGCCGAAATGTGTTTCCTCATAAATGAGTGAGTAACCCAGTCGGTGTATATATATGCAATTCATTGGCTACTTAGAAACAATTCTTTGCCCGAAATAACAGTTTATAATCATGAAAATGTGACTAAAACATGAAACATTAAAAGCACATGAGAAAAGGCTGTGTCCATTCCACTTTCCAAGTGTTATCCCTTCTCTTCAATGTTTTGGCCCTGAGAATAACTGCTGAAGAAAGAACTGAGTGCGTTTAGAACACTCCTCCTGATTCGCTGGAATAATCAAGCACCTTCCATAATTTCAAGCTTAATAACTAAATAAAATGGGGTGCTAGCAAATCGATTGACAGCTCAGTTAGTTCTGAAACCAACTTGCTGCTGTCTGCAGTGAGTGGCTTAGTGCCTCCAGAAGGCAGTTAGCTTATAGAAGAAAGGAAAAAGTAGCAAGTTTTAAGGGGATTAAACTTGATCGGGCACCGAGTATTATTTAAACAAGTTCCCGCTGTTACTTGTTAAACAAGGAAAGGGGTGGAAGCTTCTATTTGTTAATATCATTCAGACATCTGCTATAGACATTTTACTGGTTGGGCTGCCAGTCAGAGGACTAAGTTGTGAATGCTGGTAACAGTCAAAGGGGCCCAATAAATTGCCTGGAGGAAATGTCCTGCCACAAACATCTGTAGTTTTTCTTCAGTTGAAAGGTCAATATTTCTGGGGCTGCTGGGTTCCACTAAGACCATAGTCCAGAGCCCCAGCTGTGCCCAGAATTCACCTAGGAGCTTTAAAAACATGCTAACATCTCAGCCCCTGCCCCCCGAAGCTGGCATTTCATTGTTCTGGGGTGTGCACTGGCCATAAGGTGCCTTAATTTTTAACCACCTCTCCTCACCTCCAGGTAGTTCTCATCTTCAGTCTGGCTTGAGAATGCCTGTTCTAAACTGACAGGACTTGGTAGCTGGAAAATGTGAACACAGAGCTTCCCACTATAATTTAATTAGCACAGCAAATTTAGACTCCTTTTTTCTGGGGAGTTCAAATCGTTCTCTGGGCAATGGAAAATTTCTCACCAATCCACCACCCTTTTGCCTCCAGCCTACCATTACTTTTCAAACATATCATTCCCTTTTGTTACAGCCAATAACTTTCTGTACATGCAAACGTTCTTTTTCATGCCTTCGAGGAGAATACCGTCATATTTGATATGATTTCCTTCACATTTTAGTTTGGCTTCGTTGATATTTTTTTTCCTCGTGTTCTTTCTTTGAAAAGTGTTTCTTGGACGGTCCTTATTCTGCTAGATTCGGATCATTTGCTAACACTGTGCACAGTATCACTTTAGGGAGAAGGAGGACACAGGAAGCAGAGCAATCTTATTTTCTCCAGGCCCCCGCCCCTTCCCACACCTCCCAGGGTCACTAGACTTCAAATATGAAAAGCATTAACCAGCTCCGCCTGTTGTGTGGACAGCATCGTGAGAGAAAGTCAGCCTCTAGCCCCTTTGTTTTCATCCATCTGAGCATGCACAGTGTACACCCCATGAGGTATTATTTAGACTTTGATGTGATACTTGGCAGTAAAGGAGGAAACACATATCATTTGTTAGATAATAATCTGGCACAGAAGTACATACAGAGTCAATTAGGAGATTAAAAACCTGATTCTAGTGCCCATTTTCAATATACCCAACGCCCTGCTTGAGTGTACACACTGGTATCCACTTTAACAAGTACAGAGCTGAGCTGGGTGTTTTACTGGTCTTTTTATAAGGACCTGGGATGCAAAGGTTGATTTCAGACCACTAATTGCATGTGGGACCCAGCAAGCTCAGGATCAGAGCCCTGGCAAGGAAATAACAGAAAGAGATTAGGCCTTAGACACAGGAAGGGGCCCTTTTTCTGTTGTTTTTACATTCACTTGCACTTGAACAAAGTTGTTTATTGTTTCAATAAAACTAGACTCACAAATGTTGCCATGGCACGGCCTCTGTCAGCATTTCCATTGTAACCTTTGCTTTTAGGGGGTTTTAACTCAGCCATAAAACTTCCTCTGGGTTAAAATCTGGCACCAAAAATAACTTGGAATCTCTCAGTCACAGGCATGAAGGAAATAGTTGTGTGTGTTTATGTACCTTTAAAAAGAAACTCATTTGACAGTTCTTAAAGAGACACTGTAAAATATGTTCCCTCTGATTTGTGTTCTTTTTAACTTGAAATTTCACCCCCATTAAGGTGAACTCATTTAAAATACTTGACCTATCCAGTGTAGTATAAAGATATGTTTACCTATTTATCTCTTTTCCAGCTTCTTCATAAATATACTTATTAAACAGATTGCTACTTTTTTTGCAGTTAAGTGCACTACTCTGTGTCAACAGCTTATCTTTTGTGTAACACAAACTATTTATCTAGTAGTATCCTTAACAATGTGGACTTTCCCAGTGTAAAGAAAACGCCAGTTAATACAAGAGATGCAAGAGACATGAGTTCAATCCATGGGTCAGGAAGATTCCTCTGGTGTAGGAAATGGCAACGCAATTCAGTATTCTTGCCTGGGAAATTCTATAGACTGAGGAGCCTGGTGGGTCTACAGTCCATGAGATCACAAAGAGTCAGACACAACTGAGCGACTGAGTGCATGCACACATCCATAACATAAACCATAAAATGGCACGGGCTTTTAAAATCTACCATCTGTTCATCTTTGCACTTAAACATCTGTAAAAACCAAGAATTAAGTCAATGAAGGAAAAATCTTCAAGGGATTCTGGAGATGGGACACAGTAGAAATTGGAAATAATCTGAAAACAATAGACTTATTTTTTCCCCACTAACTTTATGTGGAATCTTTAGCCAGTTTCATAACATCTCTGGAATGTACATTTTTAATTTATCACAAGGATGCATCTTTGAACTATATGGCCTTTTGTTGCCTATCACCTATGTAAGACTTAAGAGTGTAATGACACGTCATTTTGGACTATCCAATACCAACATCCAAATACCTCTCCTAGTTGTGGGGAATTCCAAACAAGTAGAAGGCATACCTTGAAGGAAGGGTACTTTCAGCAACAAGAGGAAGGATTCTTATCTCAGTGAATCAATATCTCAAGCCTACAACTTTGAACCTATTTAGAGAATAAGGCAAAGGTTCAAAGCCAAAGGTTATCTGCCCAATATACAACAGCCAAGAATCCAACACCGCTAAGGGGAGAATCTAGCAGAGCTGGTGTTAGCAGTACAGTCCTGGGCAGATGGTCCCTGAGATGATCTTGACCATGCCTTTTTGAATCCTGCTCATTTTCTTGAACACATTTCCCTAGCATCTCCACTGATCAGTTCATTTCAGTCACTCAGTTGTGTCCGACCCTTTGCAACCCCATGAACTGCAGCACGCCGGGCCTCCCTGTCCATCACCAACTCCTGGAGTCCACCCAAACCAATGTTCATTGAGTCGGTGATGCCATCCAACCATCTCATCCTCTGTCATCCCCTTCTCCTCCTGCTCTCAATCTTTCCTAGCATCAGAGTCTTTTTCAAATGAGTCAGCTCTTCACATCAGGTGGCCAAAGTATTGGAGTTTCAGCTTCAACATCAGTTCTTCCAATGAACACCCAGGACCTTTCTCCTTTAGGGTGGACTGGTTGGATCTCCTTGCAGTCCAAGGGACTCTCAAGAGTCTTCTCCAACACCACAGTTCAAAACCATCAATTTGTCGGCACTCAGCTTTCTTTATAGTCCAACTCTCACATCCGTACATGACCACTGGAAAAACCATAGCCTTGACTAGACAGACCTTTGTTGACAAAGTAATGTCTCTGCTTTTTAATATGCTGTCTAAGTTGGTCATAACTTTTCTTCCAAGGAGTAAGTGTCTTTTAATTTCATGGCTGCAGTCACCATCTCCAGTGATTTTGGAGCCCAAAAAAATAAAGTCTGACACTGTTTCCACTGTTTCCCCATCTATTTGCCATGAAGCGATGGGACCGATGCCATGATCTTAGTTTCCTGAATGTTAAGCTTTAAGCCAACCTTTTCACTCTCCTCTTTCACTTTCATCAAGAGGCTCTTTAGTTTTTCTTCACTTTCTGCCATAAGGGTAGTGTCATCTGCATATCTGAGGTTATTGATACCCTTCTAATAAATCCCTTATCATTACCAGAGTTATGTTGCCACTGTGTGTAGTGAAGTACCCTAACTGGAATAAATGAAACTTCATAGGAACAAATTACTTTCTTTAGAAGGTACGTTGGAGCTCACTTTTTAGAATGTGGTCCCTAGACTAGAAGCACTGGCATCACCTGGTTGCTGGTTAGAAATATCAGGCCCTTGCCCCAGACCTATTGAATCAGAATCTGCATTTTAACAAGATCCCCAAGCGGTTCATAAGCACATCAGTGTTTGAGAAGCATTCACGTAGTGTAGCCCTCTATTTGAAGCATAAAACTAAGTTCAGCGTGCACGCACTGAATTATAGATTATCATTCTGTCAGATATTTTTGTTGTTGTTTAGTCACTAAGTTGTGGGCAATTCTTTTGTGACCGCATGGACTGCAGCCCACCAGGCTCCTCTATCCTTGGAATTTCCCAGGCAAGCGTACTGGCGTGGGTTGCATCCCCTCCTCCAGGGCATCTTCCCGACCCAGGGACTGAACCGGACTCTCCTTCGTCTCCTGCACCGGCAGGTGGGCTCTTTACTGCTGAGCCACAGGGGAAGCCCCTGTCAAACATTTCTGCCTTAAAAACTTGTTTCTGTTTAATGTGACACCTAGACTCTAGGAAAATGGAACAATGGTAGTATAACATTCTTGAGGGGATACCCAAATATTATTTATTTTTGTATCCTAGTATCTAGACACTAAAGAGGAATTCAATATTCTCTTAGTACATTGCTTAGAATTCACAAATTATTTTCATATACAACAACTTAAAGTACAGATTTGTTAACTATTAACCATGTGTCCTATATTTGAGTTATTTTTTCTTGATTTTGAATTATATCTTGTTTCTTCATATAATCATGCAATTCACTTGAACTTCTCGCTATAGTATATCTAAAGCTAAATAAATTATCTATAGGCTAATATTAGAATTTTCAGTTCAATTCAGTTTAGTTCAGTTGCTCAGTCGTGTCCGACTCTTTGCGACCCCATGAATTGCAGCATGCCAGGCCTCCCTGTTAGTCACAGCCAAATTAGTTCATTTTAGAAGAGCTTAATCTCTAATTTCAAAGCATACCCTTATGTAATTTCTCTAATGAGTCTGGAAAAGTCTACCAAAGTAAACCAAATTCATCTATTACATATATCCTTTCTAAATTATGTTCTCATTACCAATAACTGGGAGGAAAAGCAAATACTCTGCAAATATTACTTTCAGACTTTATCTCAGCATTATTTGCTACCACCTTATATATGTTTCCTAAAATTCATCTTTTTTTTTATTCTAGACTGTACCCCATCTTTCTTTTCTTAACAAATACAAATAAATACCTACCCGCTGAACATCCCTAACACTATAGGGCACAAAAAAAGACCTAGAGTTAGTGTTAAAGTAGATTTTCACTTTGGGAATAGAAAATTTAATTGTTCTTAATTATCCTTCCTCTTATGTAAATTATTATTAGCATTAGAGATCTTATTTTTTATCATTTGAAAATTATAAAAAATATACAAAGATCCTTTCCTGGAGGAAGAGAAGAAGTTCTCCAATCCAATCCCTTTAGCATACAATCGACTTTATAGTGCCTAATCTGATTCCCCACAGTTACCTATCTTTCCTCTTTCAACAACTGACCTTTGTTTTATAAAAAAATCCCTGAGAAAAGTAAAGAATGCGGTGTAAGTAGGGACCATCACTGAATATCAAGGCCAATGACCATGATATACAAATCCACATTTGATGGCAAAGTCCCTTATGAACCAGTCTTCTGGCTCATTTGTTTTCTTTCCATTTAATCTCTGTCATGAAACTTCCTCTACTTTTTTTCCAATTTTGTCTTTATCTCAAATTAGTGGGAACATCAGACTTCTAAGTTTAGGATCTCACATTTCATTCAGCCTTGCATATACACAGTCCTCATTGTGAAGAGAGAGTAGAATGGGTCGTTTTCTTGGACTTTTTGACTTTAGGCAAATAGCCAGGTCTAGGAAACTGCCACCTGGCGCTCCACAATGCCTCCTATAGAGTAGGAGACAGCCTGACCTGTTCCCACGCGTCCATTTGCCTCCTCCTCCTCCTCCTGCACTCAAATTCTTTTTCTCCATTTCTCCTGCCACCATCCTGAATTGCGTTCACATGGTGTCTTCCATCTCACACTGTTACTCTGTCAAACTCACATTTTCATCCTTAACCAATGTGATGAGTCTTTTTCCCATTGTATAATCTATCTGCTGTCTTCCCTTGCAAAGGTGTCTGTACAGAAAATCAGAAGCTATGCTGATTGTTCCTGCTTTCTAAACTTTTTTTTTTTCTCCTGCCTTTCTGGTTCTAAATCTGAGCAACTAGAGCAAAGATTGCCTTCCTTACCAAATTACCCAGCGTATTTAAATTCTACCTATATGTGTGTCTTACTAGATGCTTTCTAGGGCCAACATAGCAATAAACTTGAGGTGCTCAATAAATGTGTTGAGTAAATAATATATTTTTCACTCACAGTGGGTATATAACTGCCTCTACTACGCCAGAAAACTATTCTGCTGCTGCTGCTGCTGCTAAGTTACTTCAGTCATGTCCGACTCTGTGAGACACCATAGACAGCAGCCCACCAGGCTCCTCTGTCCCTGGGATTCTCCAGGCAAGAATACTGAAGTGGGTTGCCATTTCCTTTTCCAATGCATGAAAGTGAAAAGTGAAAGTGAAGTCGCTCAGTCATGCCCGACTCTTAGTGACCCCATGGACTGCAGCCTACCAGGCTCCTCTGTCCGTGGGATTTTCCAGGCAAGAGTACTGGAGTGGGTTGCCATTGCCTTCTCCGAAAAGTATTCTAGGCAACAGCAAAAGATTTGGATCTAGTCCCTCTGACTCTCTCACATTTACCTTCACACCTAAAATTTGCCAATATGTTACTCAACTGAATTGTAATACTTAATTCTTCTATTAGTGAAGCCATCTCAAGCAGCCATTGAATTTCTGGATGGTGCAGTTTCCTCCCTTGGCCTGCAGAGACATATTATTTCAAAGGAAGCCATCTGTTCTCAATTCCATTCCACACTTTTTTTCCCATATACAGCATCCATTGCTTCAATCCTTAAGTTTACGTCATTTACTTTATTCCTGACACCTGCCTCATCTCCTATGAAGCCATCCCCTGTGCATCTCGTTGGCTAGCAAGCAGTCCCTGGTATGGTTTTCAGTCTTTCCTTTTTACCTACGACTATTCTGTATGGTCTGTCCTCTTTGAAACTTCTTTTACTTTTTCTGATTACTTAGAAAAATGTAATATATAACCAGATACTAAAATGTTCTTCCTCAACATATGGTTTTAATTCCAATGCTAAGGAAGCCCATATGCTTTATTTTTAAATTTTTTTTTAAATTAATTTATTTATTTGCTTTACTTTACAATATTGTATTGTTTTGCCATACATTGACTTGAGTCCACCATGGGTGTACATGTGTTCCCCATCCTGAACCCCCTCCTACCTCCCTCCCCATCTCATCCCACTGGGTCATCCCTGTGCACCAGCCCCGAGCACCCTGTATTATGCATCGAACCTGGACTGGCAATTCGTTTCACATATGATAATTTACATGTTTCAATGCCGTTCTCCCATATCATCCTGCCCTCGCCCTCTCCCACAGAGTCCAAAAGACTGTTCAATACATCTGTGTCTCTTTTGCTGTCTCGTATACAGGGTTATCGTTACCATCTTTCTAAATTCCATATATATGTGTTAGTATACTATATTGGTGTTTTTCTTTCTGGCTTATTTCACGCTATATAATAGTCTCCAGTTTCATCCACCACATTAGAAATGATTCAAATGTATTCTTTTTAATGGCTGAGTAATATTCCATTGTGTATGTGTACCACAGCTTCCTTATCCATTCGTCTGCTGATGGACATCTAGGTTGCTTCCATATCCTGGCTATTATAAACAGTGCTGCGATGAACATTGGGGTACACGTGTCTCTTTCAATTCTGGTTTCCTCGATGTGTATGCCCAGCAGTGGGATTGCTGGGTCGTATGGCAGTTCTATTTCCAGTTTTCCCATATGCTTTAAATAAGATTAGGTGAGACAATATATGTAATAGAACAATTGACTGTAATGTGCTGCAAAACAATGCTATAGTTATTACCTGTTGAGAAGAAACCAAAACTCAGAACCTCAAGGCTTTCTTCAGGAAGCGTGGTAGGAGTAGTAGTTTCCTCTAACACACTGGCATCAGGAACGCCCACTACAACTACCTCTTATCAAATGGAGTTGTTGTTCAGTCGCTAAGTCATGTCTGACTCTGTGATCCCATGGACTGCAGCACACCAGGCTTCCCTGTCCTTCACTATCTCCCAGAGTTTGCTCAAATTCAAATCCCCTGAGTCATTGATGCCATCCAACCATCTCATCCACTATTGCCCCCATCTTCTCCTGCCCTCAGTATTTCCAGCATCAGGATCTTTTCATCAGTGAGTCAGCTCTTTGCATCAGGTGGCTAAACTATAGGAGCTTCAGCATCAGTTCTTCCAATGAATATTCAGATGGAGAGCAAGAGCTTATTATAATCTACCATTCATTGAGTATTTACTCATTATCAGGCACTCCTAATTCATACTTTTTTTTTCTTGTTTACTCCTCCACAAAACCCCAAGATATAGATGTAATTTCCACTTTATAATTAGGTAAACTGAGGATTAGGGAAGTGACTTGCTTAACATCCTGGAACAGTGAAATGATGAAACTAAAACTTGCTCACAGGTCTGTGTCTAAATATGGTACCTATTAAACCCTTACTCTTAACTACTGTGTTATGATACTTAAACAAATTTTTTTAAATCTATTGATTAAATTTTAAGGAGTAAAGAAGAAGATTAGAGAGATTGAGCAACTAGAAGGTACCAGGTTCCTGGGGATCAGGGACAACCTTACAGACTTGGAAAACTTCATATTCCCATATATAGATCCACTAATCATGGTTTTTTTGGTTTTGTTTTCTCTAAAATTAAAACATCATTTTCGATATCCATCATTGAAAGCACTTTGTTGGGTGAGTTGGTCTTTTGCTCTGTGCTTACATACATTATATTTGCAGAACAGAAGGAAAACAACTCATTGAATAAATGCAGTTCACTGAATAACTACGAACTTTTTTGACAGAGTTCTTATTAGATGTTTAAAAAAAAAAAAAAACCCACAACAAATTTGGAGTAGCATGTATTCACAAGTTGGCTAGAGTATAAAATGTTATATGGAGAAAAGAGAAACCCTATAAAATCTTATCTTCAAATGGCTGCTGCTGCTAAGTTGCTTCAGTCATGCCTGACTCTTCGTGACCCCATGGACTGAAGCCCACCAGGCTCCTCCGTCCATGGGATTTTCCAGGCAAGAGTACTGGAGTGGGTTGCCATTGCCTTCTCCACTTCAAATGGCTAAAGCATGTAAAATGACTATTCTTGTTCTTTTTACAAAACCTCATTGTTCCACAATAGCTCTGTGAAATAAGATACAATGTCTGGATATTAAAGTAGACATTCAAATCCTGACTCAAAAGAAAGAATTAACATAACCTTGCCTCTAGTAACTGCTTACCATAGAGGCACTTCATTGTTGTCTGCATTTTATGTATTTTGAACTCACTGGACTCTGAAGACAGTACAGGTATATTACTTTTTGCTAGGGATATGTATTTCTTCCCTGGAGGAGGGCATGGCAACCCACTCCAGTATTCGTGTTGGAGAACCCCATGTACAGAGGAGCCTGGTGGGCTACAGTCTGTGGGGTTGCAAAGAGTCGGACATGACTGAGCCACTTAAGTAAGTAGTATGTAATTCTTGCTACAGTAAGTTTTCATCCAACCACAAAGGCAGCATGAATAACTTTTAAATGAAGATTGCAAGGAATACTGTTTCCAAAGTCAAGATTTAATATTATCTTCTACCTATGTTAACCCAGAAGACTTCAACCCATGTGAAATTCCAATTCATAATTTAGAAAGCAAAGGTTTAGCTTAAATATCCTTTTCCAGAGTCATTAACCTTACAAGCATAATTTACAAAAGTAAGAATAAGGTCCTCTCTTGTGGAAACAGTAGCTCATTTTTCCAAGAAAGTTGACTCTGTCTTGTAGTATTCTAATTATCTGTCCCTTCTAGTCATATTGAACAAGGGAGCATGTCTCTTTTCTAATGACATTCTTTAGTTTCTTTATCTTGAGCAAAATAAGAAGTAATTTGAACACACTGAACCAGCAGAAGAAAATTTTAAAGAAAATTGTATTTCATTTATTTTATCCTTGCTATGTCTTAAACTAAGGCAGTCAAATATGAGAGAACTGGCTGGACATTATGCCTTGAACTGCAAAAACAACATCTTCCAATTTAATTACTTTACTCATAAACTTTATTATATCTTCTCAAGTACCTACAATTTAAAAGCAAATAACCACTGACTTACTGATTTCTTTTTATCATTGTTCATTATTTTCCTTAGTGATTTCTTGTGCTTCAATTCCTTGGCAGCCTTTTAAAAACATGTGTTAAAAATCTCCTTACCAAACTACACAGTGTTATTTTATACCTTTCTAGTTGGGGTAATAGTCCTTAGCAGCAACTTTACATAAAAATTAGCCTGTTCCATATAGAAAGACCTATTATGGTATGGCTGGAGCATGTTTTAAAATAACTTTCTTCTAAGTTTGTCTTTTTACCTGTGTTCAGTTCAAGAGATGGAATTCCCACACACATACATAACTAGGCAAATGAGTTTCTGCCATGAGCCCAGACACAGTAACTTTTGTTTCAGTCATGTCTGCACACCTAAATTATGCTATCACCTATCCCTATATGCTTCTTTTTCTCACCTCTTTATTAGCCAAATCAATTCATAAACAAATCCTTTCCCTTCTACCACTAAAGCATGAAGTCAGGAAGCTTGAAGGGGCAAAAAATTACATCTTCATTTTCAGTATCTTCTAGTGGAAATTTAACATTTCCTTCCACTACGAATGTGGTCAGCATAGAGCAGTGTCTTTGATTTCATCACCCACAGAAATAATGGATATTTTCATGTCACATTATTAATATATCAGTTATATCACATTAATGTTTATGTATACCACTACTTTGAAATTATGTGGTTATAAGATTCACTACCAATTCTTATCATTTAATGTAGGACTAAAGCTGTACCATATATCAGTATTTCACAAATTTATTTTTAAATGTTTTGATGACTATATTTAATACAGTTGATTTCCTTTATGTTGTATATTATGCATTTTAAACCATTGTTCTGAAATGTTCTTATTAGCTTCACCAGACTGCTAAAAGGAGAAAGCTATCTTTTTTTAATGAAATCAGAACTATATTAATTTATTTTTAATTGAAGTATAATTAATTTATAATAATGCATTGGTTTCTGCCATACATCAACATGAATCAGCCATAGGTATACTTATGCTCCTCCCTCTTGAACCTCCCTCCCACCCCAAGAAAGCTACCTTGAATGTCAAGCTTTTTCACCTTCTCTACCCCAACCAGCCCACTGTCATCTCCAGCCTAGACTGCTGTGAGAGTAGGCTCTGTTTCCCATAGAACAGCCAGATTCATATTTTAAAAATATAAGTTGAATGACATCACTCTACTATTTAAAACTTCAAATAACTTCCCAATGCACCTTACCATGATAGCCAGGCCCTATAGTGACCTGCCCCCTGCCTGTCTCTTCCACTTAATTTTAATCCTCTTCAAATTCATTCACTTCTTTTGAGAGGTTCACTCTATCACAGCACCCATGCCATTCAACCACAGAGATGGTATTGCACTATGGTATTCTCTTCTGTGAAACATTTGTCTCTATCTGCACTTAAATTCACTTGTTTATTACTTGGCTCCACAAAAAGCCTATAAACCAAATCCTCCATGAAAGCAGAAATTCTTGTGTGTCTCTCTTTCTTTTCTCGTGTACATCAACATGGTGTGAACTCCATACGTGTGTGTGTTACAGTAAAAACAAAATGAGGATATCCTGGCTGTAAGCTTTTAGAAGCAGTACAGAATTCTAGAACAATAAATGCACAGAGCAGATTGTGGCTATAAGACATGACACTCTAAAAGATAGGCATCTGGAATATAATCTGTGTGCATCTGTTTATATGCTTTACTTCTGTGTCTGTTAGTCGCTCAGTCGTGTCTGACTCTTGCAGCACCACGGACTGTAGCCCACCAGGCTCCTCCGTCCATGGAATTCTCCAGGCAAGAATACTGGAGTGGATTGCTATTCCCTTCTCCAGAGGATCTTCTTGACCCAGGGATTGAAGATACTGGGATTGGGTCTCCTGCACTGCAGGCAGATTCTTTACTGTCTAATGATACCCATAAACTCTAAAAGCAACGTCTTCTGCTAGGTCTTCTCTTCCAACCCACATGTTGGTGCACCAAAAGCATGAACCAGTAGAGGGCAAGCTAGGACAGGCTGCAGTTATAAAAATAAAACTCATTGTGTGGCCAGCAACACAGGAAGCTATGGGATCAAGATCAGCCCTGCACAGGCTTAGATTCAAAAATGCAAAGTAAGTGGAATTGCTAAAATAGGTCTATAATATTATATGCTTTATTTTCTTTTAACTGGTTTAAACCATGCCTCTGTACTTTTCTCGTTCAAAGTGTTTTCATAATATGAATAAATATATAAAATATCTTTGAAAATCAATTTTACAAAGCCACTAAAGTGTGGCATATAATTTAAATAGAGATTTCTCAGTTGTCTATCCTCATTAGGTAAAGAGTTGGGCCAATATGTAAACCTCATGTATATTGTTCTTTACAGTGGATGACATTCTAAATGGAGGGATTGTAACAGATTTATTTTCCCAAGAAAATTCCATTTAAACCAATATTATAATTCCATTTAAACCTATATATTAAAATGTCATTATATTCGCAGCCAGTGCACATATAGGCATTGGCTGGGGGAGAAGGCATGTAAATAATTTCAGATAAAATGCTAGATTTTTACTTATAATTCTCAATTATAAATTTTTTGATTCTCACAGATCCATGGAACATAGATAATTATGATTATCAGAGACTCATGTAAATTAAATAACTTGCTCAGGCTAATGCTAACCCTTGGGGAAGCTGAGATTCATATTCAATCTACCTATTCTTCCCACTACAGCATATAAAAATACTGAGGTCCACTGAATTTCAGACACATAGAAGCACTGGCTAGTTGTTGTGTTAATAACATGAAAATTGAAATGAGAGGGAAAGGATGTAATTTATAGTCGATTTAAACCAGAGACTGTAAATAAGTGGCAACAAATAATCTCCCTTTCCCATGCCTTTTTCAAACATGGCTAATCTTTCACAACACTTCCCTACTCCACCCCCAAATCTAGATACACCCTCAAAATCTTCCCGAATGTACCATGCAAAATAACACATTACTGGGAGATGACAAAGAAAACTGAAATATTCACCATGTATTTTCTAGGTAGCAGTTATGCAGCTGAATAAAACTGCATTGCAATTGATTAAAGATCACCTGTTTACAAACAAAAATTGGACATGCCTCACACACACAGTGGAACTCACTGCCGCTTCACCCAGTGCTGACTGTTTCTCACCAACACTTCAAATGCTTTATCTCATTCAACTTGCAGGAAAAGCCCCAGATTTGTAATTAAACCATTTAATGAAATATAAAGTTAAAGTAATTGCCTTTTCTTTGTAAATGTATGGGCTTCCCTAGTGACTCATCTGGTAAAGAATCCGCCTGCAGTGCAGGAGACCTGGGTTGGGAGGATCCCCTGGAGAAGGGAACAGCTACCCACCCCAGTATTCTGGCCTGGAGAATTCCATGGACTGTATAGTCCATGGGGTTGCAAAGAGTCGGACACGACTGAGGGACTTTCACTTTAAATGTATAGTTCTATTTAGTCCCAGTCTAAATAAACAAGTTGTCTAGCATTCTGGAGAATCTAAGTACTTAATAAAAATGTATCCTCCAAAAATCAAAGGTCTATAATTTTAAGGACCAATATTTAAGTTATTGAAAGTCATGATTATAAAATATATTATATGTTACCAATTTATTTAACAGGATGTACTGAATATACTTTGTGTTCTTCGTGCTGAAACTAATCAGTACTATAAATTGCATGTTTCACACGTGTGTATGCACAACATCCTTTGATTTTCTTACCATTTATCCATTAGCCATCAGGTCTCTCTCTCTCTTTTTTTTTGGCCGTGCTGGGCCTTCCATGCTGTGTGGACTCTATCCAGTTGTGGAGAGTGGGGGCTACTCCCTGATCACCACACGTGGGCTTCTCATTGCGGCAGCTCCTCTTGTTGTGGAGCACAGGCTCTAGGGCGCGTGGGTTTCAGCAGTTGTATCCCCTGGGCTCTAGAGCACAGACTCAGTAGTTGCGTCACAAGGGCCTAGCTGCTCCATGGCATCTGTGTCATCTTCCTGGATCAGGGATAGAACACGTGTCTCCTGCATTGGTAGGCAGATTCTTTACCACTGAGCCACCAGGGTAGCCCAGATATCAGGTCTTCCTATTACTATTGTTTCTACCTCTGTCTCCACAAGATGAATGCCTCTAACTGGCTTATTAAGAACTGTATTATTTTCTCAATAGTTAGTGGGAAGTTACTATGTAACACAGGGAGCCCAGCCTGGCACTATATGATGACCTAGAGGGGTAGGATGGGAGGAGGAAAGGGAAGTTCAGGAGGGAAGGAATATATATAATATATATATATAATTGGAGCTTCCCTGGTGGTTCACTCAGTAAAGAATCTTTCTGCAATGCAGGGAGGATCCCCTGGAGAAGGAATTGGCAACCCACTCCAGTATTCTTGCCTGGAGAATCCCTGGGCAGAGGAGCCTGGTGGATCTCATGGGGAAGTTGCTATATACTCAGGGAGCCCAGCCTGGCACTCTTTGATGACACAGAAGAGTAGGATGGCAGGAGAGGAGGGATGTTCAGGAGGAGAAGGGGATGACAGAGAATGAGATGGTTGGATGGCATCACCAACCCAATGGACATGAGTGTGAGCAGGCTCCAGGAGTTCGTGATGGACAGATAAGTCTGGCATGCTCCAGTCCATGGGGTGCAAAGAGTTGGACACGACTGAGCAACTGAACTGAACTGATACTCAGTCAGCCCCTAGTGTATGGAAACAGTTTGTACATGACTATAAGAAAACCATAGAGTGTACAGTCCCGTCAGGTGAGTGGAGTTTTGGAGAGCAAGTCCTTGCCCATGGTTAAACTGGAATTTCAATTTGAACTGACAAAGAAGCAGTTTAAAAATAGTTATATAGAGAAACCACTTTTCCCAATATGAAAGCTGGATTTTAAAAAATACATTTTACAGAGAGGAAATTTTTGACAGAACCTCAAGTTTGATCAAAAGTATTTAATTAGTGAATGAAGAGCTTACTTTTCTCTAGGGAGAATATGGAAAAAGAATTTACTTTCAACGCAGGCTTGCTGCTGCTGCTGCTAAGTCACTTCAGTCGTGGCCAACTCTGTGAGACCCCATAGATGGCAGCCCCCCAGGCTCCCCCGTCCCTGGGATTCTCCAGGCAAGAACACTGGAGTGGGTTGCCATTTCCTTCTCAATGCCTGAAAGTGAAAAGTGAAAGTGAAATCATTCAGTTGTGTCCGACTCTTATCAACCCCATGGACTGCAGCCTACCAGGCTCCTCTGTCCATGGGATTTGCCAGGCAAGAGTACTGGAGTGGGATGCCATTGCCTTCTCCGTCAACACAGGCTTAACAGGTGGTAAAAGAAAAATTGACACATTGTTTCCAAATAAAACTTTAAATATTAACATAAAACACCTTTTTGTTTTTGATCCAGCTAGTAAATAGCATCATAGACAGATTTAGATAGTCAGCATCCATCAATAACATGTCCTCTAGAACCCTCCAAAGGCCAGGGGAGCAACGGGGGCCTTTAAGGAAGCCAGGAATCCATAGACATGCTTTAAACTCTACCAGATATCGCTGAATCTGCAAGAGCAGTAGGTTGAGAAAATAATTATGTTGTCCACAGCTATATTGCCCAGGACTAGGTTCTTTTCCAACCTTTCTTTTTATTTGTTATGTTGTTTAGTCACTCAGTAGTGTATGACTCTTTGTGAACACATGGACTGCAGCACCCCAGGCTTCCCTGTCCTTCACTATTTCCCGGAGTTTGCTCAAACTCATGTCTATTGAGTCAGTGATGCCATCCAACCATCTCATTGTCTGCCTCCCTCTTCTCTTGCCTTCAGTCTTTACCAGCATCAGGGTCTTTTCCAGTGAGTCAGCTCTTTGCTTCACATGGCCAAAGCATTGGAGCTTCAGCTTCCCCATCAGTCCTTCCAATGTATATTCAGGACTGATTTCCTTTAGGATTGACTGGTTCGATCTCTTTGCTATACAGGGGACTCGCAAGAGTCTTCTCCAGCACTACAGTTCAAAAGCATCAATTCTTTGGTGCTCAGCCTTCTTTATGGTCCAACTCTCACATCCATACATGACTACTTGAAAAACCATAGCTTTGACTAGATGGACCTTTGTCGGAAAGGGATGTCTCTGCTTTTTAATATGATGTCTAAATTTGTCGTAGCTTTTCTTCCAAGGAGCAAGCATCTTTTAATTTCATGACTGCAGTCACTGTCCACAGTGATTTTGGAGCCCAAGAAATTTAAGTCTGTCACTGTTTCCATTGTTTCCCCATCTATTTGCCACAGAGTCTTAGGACTGGATGCCATAATCTTAGTTTTTTGAATGTTGAGTTTTAAGCCAGCTTTTTCACTCTCATCTTTCACCCTCATCAAGAGGCTTTTTAGTTCTTCTTTGCTTTCTGCCATTAGGGAGGTGTCATCTGCTGGATTTCCAGTGAATGGACTGATTGATAGACTTGTAACTGTTCTGCTTGTAGTTATGTTTGGCATAAGTCTGTGCTTTCCTATAAGGTATACCGTTAAGCTAATCTCTCATTGTTGTTTAGTTGCTAAGTTCTGTCCTACTTTTTGTGACCCAGTGGACTGTAGCCCCCCAGGCTCCTTGGTCCATGGGATTTCCCAAGCAAGAATACTGAAGTGGGTTGCCATTTTCTTGCCAAAGTCAATCTCTAACCTTACCCAAAACCATAACAAGGAAAGGAATCCTACCTAGAATCATGCATTCAAATAAAGGTCTTAATTCTAATACACATACCAATATACATTTGGCATCCTAAAGGATGCTGCCCCATCCCCACATAGTTTCCTTCAAGCTGTGCTCCAACAGTGCTTTCAGCAAACCATTACAAACCTCTAAACTGCTGACAACTTCTGGATGGTATGGTATGTGACATAACAAGTGAATCTCATGGTCAAGAGTCAACTTCACTCCTGTACCTGTGCTTTTGTAAAGTGGGTCTCTTGGTCCAAAGCAATATTCTCTGGGATTCCATTCTGGTGGATCAAGCACTCTGTAAGTCTTCAGTTAATAGTGTGCCTGTTTCTGGGAGAACAAATCACTAACTCTTCCAAGCTAAAAGGCTGTGTTATAGTCAACTTCTCATCAGGGGTCAACTGGTCTCCTCAAGAAATGCTGCCATACTGGGGACTGAGGAAGGCCTCTGCTGCCAGCAACTTGAACATTTTTCACAATAGCAACAGCTCAGTCAGTCTTGGTAACTGAGGGTTGGAGAAAGAAATGGCAAGCCACTCCAGTATTCTCGCCATGAACAGAAGTGCCTGGTGGACTACAGTCCATGAGGTTGCAAGAGTCGGACATGCCTGAGTGACTAAACCCCCGCCACCACTGGGAGTGTGTGCTGCTGGGCCCAGCTCTCTCCTCCATGTCTGCCATCTCAGCCTCCAATTTCATGAGCCCATCCTGACAGCGCTAGGTGGCCAATTACAGAGGCTGGCAAACACCAGTTAGTCAGGTGATTTTTGTCTGCTTAATTGGTGGCTGCCTCTTCCAAGAAGGATGTTCTCTGGTGGGTGTAACATACAAAGATCTCCACACTTTGTGCCCACTCCCATATGTTAATCCACTTGCCTTTACTCCAGACTTCCTTGGCCCTCATCTTTCCTTTTTTCCCCTTCCAGATCCCTAACCAGACATCTATATATCTTCTCATCTCCAGCTATTTTTCTTTCCCCACAAAGTGGTTCACCAGGAGGATTTTTCCTTACCACCATCTTTAAGACCACCCTGAAGCCTTAGTGCAGCTGCCATTTATTTTCATCTTATACCCGCACATTAAGCCAGCCCTTCTGTAAAATTAAGCTCAGGCTTTTTACCCCTGTGTCAGGACTCCTCATATGGCCATAGGCCCAAGCCGAAGAAAGGGCACTGGTGCAACCAAGGTGGATGACGTCTGGGCTATCTGCTCATGCAGTTTACTTCCAACCCAAAAGAGTTTGTGCCCATTCTTCATGGGAAAAGGATCAAGACGCACTAATGTGTCATTTATTTCTGCAGATATGTCCTGTCATGACTCCCCCCCAACCCCCGCCCTCCTCTGCAGATATCTAAACATTTTTCAGAAATGGATGGCCCCTGAGTCTGAAATATTTATCTTCCCACTTTCTGGAGCTCATGTTGCCTCTCAAGGCTTCCCATGTGGCTACCATTTGCTCATCTCACTAATCAGCATAACTAATCATCAATACAATGAATGGATACGGTGATCTGCAGGATGCTAAGCTGCTCCAAGTAAGTGTGGACTTCAAGAAGATCCCCTGTAGAAGGGAATGTCAACCCACTCCAGGATTCTTGCCTGGCGAATTCCGTGGACAGAGAAGCCTGACAGGGTACAGTCCATGGGGTCACAAAGAGCCGGACACAACTGAGTGACTAACACATGTTACAACAGAGGGTAAGAGACAGCCCTAAGGCAAACATGCAAATGTATATTGTACATTCATCCATTTGAACACAGTTTTCTGATTATGATTTAACAAACAAAATAGCATGCATTTGCTCAAATCAGTGGCTACATAGCACTGCCTGATGTCCTATTAATCTATGCTAGCTAAGACACCAGTCATGTCTGAGATGAGGACTGATCAGAGCTATAACTTGGTTGATCTTGCTGTAGTTTGCAGTCGACCTATAGGATCCATTCATTGGTGGAGGGGTCAATCAGGTGAAGTAAATAAATGTGATGGGACCACCACCCCTTCTTCCTTTAGATAAGGAGACAATGACCTTTGGCTATGAAGACTCAGATGGCAATTATTTTAGATTTTTCAGACCATGCATGGTCTCTGTGACATATTTTTATTTTTAACAACACCTTAACAATAGAAAAACCATAATTAGCTTGCAGACTGTACGAAAACTGATCATGCACAAATTTTGCCCAGGTGCTAGTTTTTCAACCCCTTCTTCAGATCCTTAAGTTGGCACTAATATATGCCACTCTTTCACACTCAGGTGTGATACAGTATGTTATTGATTTTTCACCTTAGTTCTGGTAGTGGGTAGTTTCAGAGGTTTTCTCTCTGTGAGCTTCCCATCTATGATAGATTTTATCACTCAGACCAAGACCCAGCATGGAGATTGTGCCAATTGCCAAGCATATTAATCCCAATTACACATTTATTCGAGGACTGCAGAAATGGATCTCTGGGAAGGTCTTCAGATTCACTGAACTCTGTCCAAGTTTCCATTTATTATCTGATCCCTATGATTTATTAGCCTTGTATACTATTTGATTTTTAGTCTACGATTTTGTATTTTTTTTTAAGTCACTCAGTCATGTCCAACTCTTTGTGACCCCATGGACTATATAGTCCATGGAATTCTCCAGGCCAGAATACTAGAGTGGGTAGCCTTTCCCTTCTCCAAGGGATCTTTCCAACCCAGGGATTGAACCCAAGTATCCTACATTGCAGGCAGATTCTTTACCAGCTGAGCCACAAGGGAAGCCCAAGAATACTGGAGAGGGTAGCCTAACCTTTCTCCAGCAGATCTTCCTGACCAAGGAATCAAACCAGTATCTCCTGCATTACAGGTGGATTCTATAGCAACTGAGCTATGAGAGAAGGATTTTGTGTAACTTTGATAAAAAATAAAAATTAAGGCAAGATTACATCTTGTCTTTCAGTCAATATTTGGCAAGCAAGAAGTTAATGAGCAAAAGTGCTGTATAGGATATATAAAATAATTTTTTGTAAACTCAAAAAGAAGGAAAGAAAAAGAAATCTACAGATGCAGGAATGAAGATGTTCTCAGTGTCAGAGTCATAAGAAAAAGTTTAAATAACTGAAATGCAAATAAGTAGACTCTATGTGACAACATGGAGCCACCCAATAAGTATAGGACCTGGATATAAATAGTGAAAGTGAAAGTCACTCAATCATGTCTGACTCTTTGCTACCCCATGGGCTATACAGTCCATGGAATTCTCCAGGCCAGAATACTAGAGTGGGTAGCCTTTCCCTTCTCCAGGGGCTCTTCCCAACCCAGGGATTGAACCCAGGTCTCCCGCATTGCAGGCAGATTCTTTACCAGCTGAGCCACAAGGGAAGCCCAAGAATACTGGAGAGGGTAGCCTATCGCTTTTTCAGTGGATCTTCCCAACCCAGGAATCGAACTGGGGTCCCCTGCATTGCAGGTGAATCCTTTACCAACTGAGCTATGAGGGAAGCCTAATGTAAATATTAGGTGTTGGCAGTTTGTATTTTTTATTGATTTGTAACTATACATTTCATGTGAACAATATTATATTTTGATGTCTGTATACACTACAGTATGTTCACCATCAAAGGTCTAGTTCCATCTGTCATCATACAGTTGACCACCTTCACTCATTTCCCCCTTTTTCTACCCTGCTTCCCCTCTGGTAAGCACGACTCAGTTCTTTGTGTCTATCTTTGTTTCTGTTTGGTTTGCTTTATTCATTTATTTTTTCTGTTTTTAGAAAGGAAACCATATGCTGTCTGTCATTCTCCATATGACTTAGCATAATACCTTCAAGGTCCACTCGTGTTGTTGCAAATGGCAAGAGTTCATCTATTTTTACAGCTGAGAAGTAGCCCAATGTATGTATACACCACATCTTCTTTTTCCCTTCAAAAGACACTTAGGCTGTTTCCATATCTTGACTATTATAAATAATGCTGCGATGAACATAGGATTGCCAGTATTTTTTGGAATTAGTATTTCTCATATTCTTCAGATAATACCCAGAAGTGGAATAGCTAAATATTATGGTAGTTCTATTTTTAATTTTTTGAGGACTCTCCACGTTATTTTCCATAGTGGCCACACCAGTTTACATTCCCACCAACAGTGGGACTGTACCAACAGTGTATAAGGGTTCCTTTTGGAGAAAAGGATCATCCTCTCCAGCACTTACTTCTTGGCTTTTTGCTACTAGCTATTCCAATGGCATGAGGGGATATCTCACTGTGGTTTTTATTCGCAATTCCCTAATAACTAATGATGTTGAACATCTTGTCATGTACTTATTGGCCATCTACGTGTTTTCTTTGGGAAAATGTCTATTTGGCTCCTCTGTCCATGTTTTTTGGTTGTATGAGTTTCTATATATATTTTAGATATTAACCACTTTTCAGATATATCCTTTGCAAATTTCTTCTCCTGTTCAGTATTTTGTCTTTTTGTTTTATTATGGTTTCTTTTGCTGTGCAGAAGATTCTAGTTTGATATAGTCATATTTATTTATTTTTTCTTTTGTTTTCCTTGCCTGAAGAGACAGCCTAATGTCACAGAGTATACTTCCTATGTTTTCCACTAGGAGTTTTGTAGTTTCAGGTCTTGTATTTGATTTTATCTTTATGTATGGTTGTAAGATAGTTATCTAATTTTATTATTTTTCATGTGACTATCCAAGTTTCCCAAAACCATTTATTGAAGAGATTATCTTTTCTTTTTATGTTCTTCACTCCTTGGTCGTAAATTAAGTAACCATATATTTGCAATTTTATTTCTGGGCTCTCAATTCTGTCCCATTAATCTAAGTATCTGTTTTCCTGCCAATATCATGCTGTTTTGATTGCTACGTTGTTGTTGTTTAATCACCAAGTCATGTCCAACTCTTTGTGACCCCATGGACTGTAACCTTCCAGGCCCCTCTGTCCATCAGATTCCCCAAGCAAGAATACTGGAGTAGGTTGCCATGCCCTCCTCCAGGGGATCTTCCCGACCCAGGATCAAATCTGTGTCTCCTGCATTACAGATGGAGTCTTTACTGCTGCACCACTGAGGAAGCCCCTTAGCTTGTAATCTTCTTTTGTTGTTGTCCTTGTCTGGTTTTGGTATCAATTTTTGCTTCCTAAAATGGCTTAAGAAGCATTCCCTCCTTTTCAATTTTTTGGAAGCATTTGAGAAGGATAGGTTCTAAAATTAAATATTCTTTGAATGTTTGGTAAAATTCACCAGTGAAGACTTCTGGTCCCAGATGTTTTGCGAGATTTTTATTATTATTTTAATCTCGTTACTAGTGATCAGTCTATTCAGATTTTCCATTTCATCATGGTTCGGTTCGGAAGGTTGTGTGTTTTTAAAAATTTATTCTTTTCTTCTGGATTGTTCTATTTGTTGTCATATAACTGTTCATGTCTCATAATCTTTTGTATTTCTATGATATCTGATGCTATTTCTCCTCTTTCATTCCTGATTTTATTCATCAGAGCATTCTCTCTTTTTCTCCTAATGAGTCTAACTAAAGTTTTGTCCTTTTAAAAGACCTAGCTGTTGGTTTCATCCATTTTAAATTGTCTTTTAAATCTCTATTTCACTTATTTTCACTTTGATCTTCATTATTTTCTTCCCTCTTCTGACTTTGGGCTTGTTTGTTCTTTTCCTAGTTTCCTTAAATGTAAGTTTATATCGTCTACTTGAGATTTTTCTTGTTTCTTGAGGTAGACCTGTATTGCCGTAAACTTCCTTCTTATTACCACTTTTACTGCATTTGACAGATTTTGGTGTATTTTTATTTTCATTTGTCTCCAGGTATTTTTTAATTTGTCCTATGATTTCTTCATTGACCCAATAGTTGTTCAGTAACATGTTGCTTGTCTCCACATATTTGTGATTGTTCCAGCTTTCTTCTTTTTAGTAAATCTCTAGTTTCATATTACTGTGATTGGGAAGGATGCTTAATATAATCTCTATCTTCTTAAATTTATTGACTTCTTTTGTGTCCCAACACATGGTCTCTCCTCGAAATTATTCCATGTACACTTTAAAAGAATATATATTCTGCTGCGTTTGGATTGAAATATTCCTTATAAATCTTTCAAGTCCACTGGTCTAAAGTTTGTTTAAGGATGCTCTTTCCTTGCTGACTTTCTGTCTGGTTGAGCTATCCATTGATGTAAGTGGGGTGTTAAAGTTTCCTGCTAGTATTGTGTTGCATTGATTTCTCTTGCTAGGCTTGTTAATAATTGCTTTATACCTTTTGATGCTCCTATATTAGGTGCATATGTATTATTTACTGTTAAGCTTTTTTGATTAATTGTCCCCTTTATCATTATATAGTATCCATCTTTGTCTCTTATTATATTTTTGGCTTGAAGTCTATTTTTTTCTGATATGAATATGCCTACTGTCTCTTTCTTTGGGCAGCAGTTTGCTTGGAAATTCCTCTTCCATTCCTTCACTTGGAGCCTATGCTTGTCTGTAGAGTTGAGATGAGTTGAGATGAGTCTTCTGGAGTTAGCATATAGTTAGGTCTTGTCTTTTAATTCATCCAGCACTGTGTGTCTTTTGATTAGTGGATTCAATCCACTTACATCTAGGGTGATTATTAATAAATGAAGACTCAGTCCTGCCATTTTATCTTTAGTTTTCATGTTGTTCTATACCTCCATTGGTTCTTTTCCTTGTATTTCCATCTGCCATTTTAGTTTGGTGGTCTTCTATAATATTTTTCTTTCCTCTTTTTTTTTAATGTTCATATCTTTGTTCTAAATTTATGTTTTATGGCTACCATAAAATTTGTATAAAATATCTGATAGATAAAATAGTCCTCTTTATACTGATAGCATCTGTTCTTCGTTTGCCTATAAAAGTTCTATCTTTTTCTTCTTTTATGTCTTGTCTCAAATTATCCCATTTTATGTTGTGAATTTGTTACCTGATTGAAGTAGCTATAGTTATCTTTACTGCCTTTTTTCCCTATAATCTTAAATTGTAATTGTTTAACAACCTATGCTGATCTAGAGTTGTAACTTCTGATTTTATCTTTTCATCACCATACTCAAAGTTTTGTGTACTTCTGCCTTTTCATTTCACGTAGAACACTTCCTTTCAACATTTCTTGTAAAGCAGGTTTAGCAGTGATGAACTCTCGCAGCTCATGCTTGTCTGGTTATAGCTTTATTTCTTCTTTTTATCTGAATGATAACTTTGCTGGATAAAGTATTCTTGGCTGACAGTCTTTATCTCTCAACATTTCAAGTATGTCATTCCACTCTCAGCCTGTAGAGTTCCTGCTGAGAAATCTGCTGATAGTTTACTGGAGAGTCCCTTGTAGGTTGTTATTCTTTATTCTCCACTGCTTTTAAAATTCTTCCTTTGTCCTTGACTTTAGACGGTTTTAATATATGAGTCTTCAAGAAGGTCTTTTGGCATTGAAGTAATTAGGTGTTCTCTTAGCACCATGGATCTGTATATACAGTTCCTTCTCCAGGTTTGGGAAGTTCTGAGCTATTATTTCTTTAAATGAGTTCTCTCCTGCCTTCTCGCTCTTTTCTTCTTCTAGAATACTCATTATCCTAACATTGCCCTTTCTACTAGAATTTGGATAATTCCTGTAGAATTTCTTTATTTTTTAGATCTTAATTCTCTCTCCTCTTCTACCTGTATCATTTCTAGGTTCCTATCCTTCAGCTCATTCATTCTGTCTTTCATATGTGCTCTGTTTCCAGTATTTTCTAATACATTCTTCATCTCATTTATTCAGCTTCAGAATTTCTATTTGGATCTTAGAGTTTTAATCATTTTGTTAAAGTATTCATTCTCTTCACTAACTTTATTCCTGATTTCACTAAACGGTCTTTCTGAGTTTTCTTGCAGCACTTTATGTTTCTTGGTGACAGCTCTTTTGAATTCTCTAGCAGTTAGATTGTAACACCCCATGAGTTTAGTTTGATTTCTGGAGAATGATACTGTGTTACTGTGGTTCTTCGTGGAGCTTGGCGAGTTTCTCCTCCTTTGGTGCATTTGAAGTAGCAAACACCTTTAAGCAAAGCTTTTTTCATATTCTAATAATTCAGTTCAGTTTAGTCGCTCAGTCGTGTCCGACTCTTTGCTGCTAAGTCACTTCAGTCGTGTCTGACTCTGTGCGACCCTATAGACGGCAGCCCACCAGGTTCTCCCCTCCCTGGGATTCTCCAGGCAAGAACACTGGAGTGGGTTGCCATTTCCTCCTTTTGCGACCCCATAAATTGCAGCATGTGGACTGAGGCCTAATGAGGCAATGGGTTAGTAATTAGAAACCTTTATTTTAATTTCCAGTAGGTGGCGCTATGGCACCAGTTTTGTTTTTTTTTTTTCTCTCTTACCTGAGTTGCCTCTGGTTGTATTTGAGTCAGCACTTTCTACCCTCCACCACCTCTGACAGAGGCTTCACCCACCTTAGCTGCCATCGCTTGTGCCTCTGGGGTTATTGGTGCCTCTCTGCTGTCTGTCTGAATCACACGGATGAGAGTCACTTCCACTGTGTCTGGGGTCTCCTGGGTGACAGACTGCTATGTAAGGAAAGAGCTGGTTCTAGCAGAGCCATTGGGTGGGTGAATCTGCATACAAGCCCTCTAAAGAGTTCTTATTCTTTCACAGTCCCGCAGGTCTCATGGCAGGAGTCCTATTGATCGATAAAGCCAGATATTTGGGGGCAGGCTTGTGTTTAAGTATCAGTCTTAAAAATTGTGGTGGTTGATAAGGGGTATAAACCCTTTGATCCTTGCAGAGAAGTTTTGGAGCTTGGGTTCCCTCCCAGGTGTGAGTTACCCTGCCAGAGGCAGGGTTTATAGCAAGTCTGCGT
This sequence comes from Oryx dammah, assembly GCF_014754425.2. Taxonomy (NCBI): domain Eukaryota; kingdom Metazoa; phylum Chordata; class Mammalia; order Artiodactyla; family Bovidae; genus Oryx; species Oryx dammah. The sequence goes on along the minus strand of NW_024070203.1, from coordinate 49,707,721 downwards.
CTCAGCCTCCCCTATCCACTTTATTGTAGTTTCCCTTTTGTTTACCTAATGAGAAGAGATTGCTTTGTCAGTTTTTAGGGTTTTCTTAGGGGCTTCCCAGGTGGCACAGTGGTAAAGAATCAGTCTCCCGCAGGAGATGCGGATTCAATGCATTGTTCTGGAAGTCCCCTGGAGGAGGAAGTGGCAACCCACTCCACTATTCTTGCCTGGAAATTTCCATGGACAGGAACCTGATGGGCTACAGTCCTTGGGATCTCAAAGAGTTAGACAAACAACTGAACAACTGAGCATGCAAAGGATCAGAGCCAAGCTTCAGTGATTTAACAACCAGACTAGGGCACAAGGCAAAGATGGCTCACAACAGGTAGGACAGCCATGCCACATGGAGGGTCAGCTGTCACTCCCAACCCCAAGCTTCAGCAAGCTGGTTAACGCCTCTGCATTAGAGCTGTTTCATAGAAATGATGATCAGCCTGGCCATCTTTCCAGGGAGAATGGGGGTGTCTATCTCCTCAGCTCTCAGTCAGAATCAGGATTTTTTCTGAGGAAGTTATAGTATATATAGATATAGATTCCACGTGTCCATGGGCAGGGTCTTCTTATGCCATCATCTTGAATCAGAACAGAAGTGACTTACCTTATTAATCCCTTCCCTGAGGTAGCAGGTTCCCCATTACACTTGATCGCACACCACCTTTCCAGACTCTAACGTGGATCACAAAATTATCGTTAACTTACGGAATCTCAACTCTGAGAGAGGGGTATAGTGATGAAGAGGCAGAAAGTCTTCAGCTGTTTCTCCCCCATAAATGCATGGGATGGTTCTCACTCTGCGTGCTCACAGTGTCACGTACCTGAATCTGCTGACACATACATGTCTTTCTAGACTGTATGCCACTGATATTATACAACCTTTAACTGTCATTGGACAAAAGCATTTTGCCAACTGCTTTTCTGCTTTCTCTCGTGTCATAGACATTGGCATTATTTTTGTGGCAAGTTTTAAAGTTTTCTCAGAAATGATATCTTTAAAATCAGATTTTTCCATGCATGTGTTAGTCACTCAGTCATGTGTGACTCTTTGTGACCCCATGGACTGTAGCCCACCAGGTTCCTCTGTCCATGAGGATTTTCCAGGCAATACTGGAGTGGGTTGTCATGCCCCCCCTGCAGGGGATTTTCCTAATCCAGAGACTGAACCCAAGTCTCCATATTGCAGACAGACTCTTTATCATTTGAGCCACTAGGGAAGCGCTTTGCCATGGTGAATATAATTATGGCTACTTGGCAAGTTTGGGGCTCATCACTCTCTTTAGCAACAAAGTTTATGCATTTCTTACTGCAAATCAATGATTTGTATTTGTTTCGGACTAGAGAACCCATCCTACTTGGTTTATAATTACACAAAGGCTTCCAATGCATTATTTCTGTATCTGACAAAATTTATAACAGCACTTAGAGAACAAGGGTCTCCTGCTGTAACAATATCTCATTTTTAGGTATCTACCATGCATCCTATTTACATTATTTTGTGCAAAACAGTAACACTTGCAGATCTGCTCCAGTGTATAAATATTCATATTTACTATGGATATCAAAATCTGTTTACTTATGTAATGTTTAAAACTTATTAATCATAGGAATTGCTATTTTTATCATTACTTTTACACCTTAATGAAAGGCTTTTGAGCCACCAATTCATTTTTGTGGATAAGGACTATCATAAAAATAATACTAACAATAATAAATATGCAAACATAGCTAATAAACATGACTATATTACATGAAAATAATAGGTAAAATAAAGTGACTGGTATGATCTTTATAGTAGATAGGCATCTTAAAAATGAAATTATTAAGACTATAATAATTTTTCTGGAAAATACCCATTCCCATGTTTCAAATATGGGTAACATATATGACTAAAATTATATAATCTCCCATTGCTCTAAAACTGCTATGTTTCTTGAGGAACATATAATACATAAATCACAGGCAATAACCCCAGTAGTGTCCGGACCACACTGAGCAATACAATATTAAGAGAACAGGAGGACAAGATGATTTTTTTAAGTGTCTGTGAAAAGGACATTCTACAGCTGAATTTATAAGACTGTTTAATAGAGGCAGTGATGTTACCAAAGAATTTCTGTAATTCAAATGTTTGCATTCATCTAAGAAATACATCTAAGAATACACTTCAGTATTCTTGCCTTGAGAACCCCATGAACAGTATGAAAAGGCAAAATGATAGGGTACTGAAAGAGGAACTCCCCAGGTCAGTAGGTGCCCAACACGCTACTGGAGATCAGTGGAGAAATAACTCCAGAAAGAATGAAGGGATGAGGCCAAAGCAAAAACAATACCCAGCTATGGATGTGGCTGATGATAGAAGCAAGGTCTGATGCTGTAAAGAGCAATATTGCATAGGAACTTGGAATGCCAGGTCCATGAATCAAGGCAAATTGGAAGTGGTCAAACAAGAGATGGCAAGAGTGAACGTTGACATTCTAGGAATCAGTGAACTAAAATGGACTGGAATGGGTGAATATAACTCAAATGACCATTATATCTACTACTGTGGGCAGGAATCCCTCAGAAGAAATGGAGTAGCCATCATGGTCAACAAAAGAGTCCGAAATGCAGCACTTGGATGCAATCTCAAAAACGACAGAATGATCTCTGTTCATCTCCAAGGCAAACCATTCAATATCATGGTAATGCAAGTCTATGCCCCAACCAATAACGCTGAAGAAGCTGAAGTTGAATGGTTCTATGAAGACCTACAAGACCTTTTAGAACTAACACCCAAAAAAGATGTCCTTTTCATTATAGGGGACTGGAATGCAAAAGTAGGAAGTCAAGAAACACCTGGAGTAACAGGCAAATTTGGCCTTGGAATATGGAATGAAGCAGGGCAAAGACTAACAGAGTTTTGCCAAGGAAATGCACTGGTCATAGCAAACACCCTCTTCCAACAACACAAGAGAAGACTCTACACATGGACATCACCAGATGGTCAACACTGATATCAGATTGATTCTATTCTTTACAGCCAAAGATGGAGAAGCTCTATACAGTCAACAAAAACAAGACCAGGAGCTAACTGTGGCTCAGACCATGAACTCCTTATTGCCAAATTCAGACACAAATTGAAGAAAGTAGGGAAAACCACTAGACCATTCAGTTATGACCTAAATCAAATCCCTTATGATTATACAGTAAAAGTGAGAAATAGATTTAAGGGCCTAGATCTGATAGATAGAGTGCGTGATGAACTATGGAATGAGGTTCGTGACATTATACAGCAGACAGGGATCAAGACCATCCCCATGGAAAAGAAATGCAAAAAAGCAAAATGGCTGTCTGGGGAGGTCTTACCAATAGCTGTGAAGAGAAGAGAAGTGAAAAGCAAAGGAGAAAGGGAGAGATATAAGCATCTGAATGCAGAGTTCCAAAGAATAGCAAGAAGAGATAAGAAAGCCTTCTTCAGAGATCAATGCAAAGAAATAGAGGAAAAGAACAGAATGGGAAAGACAAAACATCTCTTCAAGAAAATTAGAAATACCAAGGGAACATTTCATGCAAAGATGACCTTGAAAAAGGACAGAAATGGTATGGACCTAACAGAAGCAGAAGATATTAAGAAGAGATGGCAAGAATACACAGAAGAACTGTACAAAAAAAGATCTTCATGACCCGGATAATCACGATGACGTGATCACTCATCTAGAGCCAGTCATCCTGGAATGTGAAGTCAAGTGGGCCTTAGAAAGCATCACTATGAACAAAGCTAGTGAAGGTGATGGAATTCCAGTGGCGCTATTTCAAATCCTGAAAGATGATGCTGTGAAAGTGCTGCACTCAATATGCCAGCAAATTTGGAAAACTCAGCAGTGGCCACAGGACTGGAAAAGGTCAGTTTTCATCCCAATCCCAAAGAAAGGCAATGCCAAAGAATGCTCAAACTACCGCACAATTGCACTCATCTCACTTGCTAGTAAAGTAATGCTCAAAATTCTCCAAGCCAGGCTTTAGCAGTACCTGAACCGTGAACTTCCTAATGTTCAAGCTGGTTTTAGAAAAGGCAGAGGAACCAGAGATCAAATTGCCAATATCCACTGGATCATGGAAAAAGCAAGAGAGTTCCAGAAAAAACATCTATTTCTGCTTTATTGACTATGCCAAAGCCTTTGATTGTGTGGATCACAATAAACTGTGGAAAATTCTAAGAGAGATGGGAAATCCAGACAACCTGACCTGCCTCTTGAGAAATCTGTATGCAGGTCAGGAAGCAACAGTTAGAACTGGACATGAAACAACAGACTGGTTCCAAATAGGAAAAGGAGTACGTCAAGGCTGTATGTTGTCACCCTGCTTATTTAACTTCTATGCGGAGTACATCAAGAATGCTGGACTGGAAGAAACACAAGCTGGAATCAAGATTGCCGGGAAAAATATCAATAACCTCAGATATGCAGATGACACCACCCTTATGGCAGAAAGTGAAGAGGAGCTAAAAAGCCTCTTGATGAAAATGAAAGAGGAGAGCGAAAAAAGTTGGCCTAAAGCTCAACATTCAGAAAACGAAGATCATGGCATCCAGTCCTATCACTTCATGGGAAATAGATGGGGAAACAGTGGAAAAAGTGTCAGACTTTATTTTTTGGGGCACCAAAATCACTGCAGATGGTGACTGCAGCCATGAAATTAAAAGACGCTTACTCCTTGGAAGAAAAGTTATGACCAACCTAGATAGCATATTCAAAAGCAGAGATATTACTTTGCCGGCTAAGGTCCGTCTAATCACGGCTATGTTTTTTCCGTGGTCATGTATGGATGTGAGAGTTGGACTGTGAAGAGGGCTGAGCGCTGAAGAATTGATGCTTTTGAACTGTGGTGTTGGAGAAGACTCTTGAGAGTCCCTTGGACTGCAAGGAGATCCAAGCAGTCCATTCTGAAGGAGATGAGCCCTGGGATTTCTTTGGAAGGAATGATGCTAAAGCTGAAACTCCAGTACTTTGGCCACCTCATGCGAAGAGTTGACTCATTGGAAAAGACTCTGATGCTGGGAGGGATTGGGGGCAGGAAGTGAAGGGAACGACTGAGGATGAGATGGCTGGATGGCATCACGGACTCGATGGACATGAGTCTGAGTGAACTCCGGGAGATGGTGATGGACAGGGAGGCCTGGTGTGCTGTGATTCATGGGGTCGCAAAGAGTCAGACACGACTGAGTGACTGAACTGAACTGAAGAAATGCATATTCAGACTACATTCTTTGCCACACTATGGAGTTAGAGATGAATGAATAGCCATTATGATCTAATAAGACAGCAAGTATGGAAATGAATGGTTTGAGTGAATATACCTCAATGGAAATTATTGTTTGGAAGTTGGATCTTATTTAGATATCAAACCAAGTAGAGGTCATTTAATACCTGTGCTTTTAAGGACTTAAAAAATTCAGAACTTTAAAGGACATTTGGAGATCATGTAGTGAAAACTCTCTGTGACTGTTACATATCTATGCTCTTTTTAATACCTCCCAAGTAATCATGGAAATGCCTCCTGAAGCAGCCTAGTACAGTTTTAGACAAATCTGATTTTCAAGAAATAAAATTAAACATCCATATCACCTAGTACAAAGTATTTCTTTACATAAAGATAAATATCAGTCTCTACCTCTAATGTCCTCTTGTTGATCACAATCAACCATCCAAGTGCAGGCTATAACTGTTCTAACTTCTATATGGCAGCCCTCAAAATATTTAAAAACAATTATTTAGTCTTTCTATCTACAGGTTAGTCATAGTTGCCAAGCCTTCCTCATCTAGTCTTCATCCTCCAAACGCATTCTACTCTGTCAGTATCCCACTTATGCTGTGATAACTGAAGTGAGCAGATCCAAGTGTGGTCTTAACTTCACTTAGCAAAATGGGAATATCCCTTGCCTTTTTCAGGACAAAAATGTTTTCATTAATCTGTTTAGGATTGCACTTTTCTGATACAGCCACATAATACTGGTGATTCTGAGTTTTCAGCTAACTATAACCTTTCTCACATACATGGCTGGTACACCACATCTTCTCCAGATGGATAAGGAAACCAATACCCTTTTATATTCACGCAAAAGTAAAAATATATACATCCAAAATGACCACTGCATACATGTTTTAGGACATATATGTTTTTACTTCTGCATGAGTATAAAAGGGTATAGAATTTCCTCCTTAAATGTAATTCTAAACATTTCACCCTCTCATTTCATGCTCGTAAGAACTCTCAGGATTCTGATTCTGACGTTGGCTATAATACATCCCCAATTATGTGTCATCTGAATACAGTAAAAGATCAATTCTTATTCCATGTAATTATCTAACCAAAAATAATAATTATGATATGAAAATATGCCATAATGATGCTGCAAAAATATAATGAATATGACTGCTCAGAAAATGTCTACAGAGATCTTCCTCCCAATTAACGTAAGTTTATCAGCACTTTTCCATAGCCTCTATTAAATAGAAACGAATATGCCTTACTATCCCATTAGCTAATTGTTTCTTGTCTTAGAAGAGGTCATGGGAGATGCTGACAGAGCATTGTTATAAAATCCAGCTATTCTGAATCTACCTCATTCCCTAATTCAGTGAATTGATAACACTGGTAAAAATATGGGTTTCTAAATTGTAGAAAAACATATTTCTTCACTAAGCTGAAGAATGAGCTCAAAGAAGGTTTGAGAGTACCTTAAAATCATAATATAGATGGTAAACTTGTTTTATTAAAATAAAAGAGAAAATGAAATACTTATGAATCAATTCAAAGAATTAATTGAAACTGTGATTGTGACCAGCAAGCAATGCCCTGGCTGGCCTTGCAGACAGCTTACTTTTCCTTTACTTTAGAGATATAGTTGGCTGGAATTTGGAGTTTTTAATAAATAAAGAAAGATAAGAGTTTGCCAGTTCTGAAAGGGCTCTGGTTTTTTTTACTGTATATGTCTGGTTTATCTCACTTACATAATGACATCCAGGTCCATCCATGTTCTCCCAATTGGAATCATTTCCAATTGGAATGACTTCCTTCCTTTACATAGATGAGTAATATTCCATATTATTATGTATATATGTATATGTATACACATACATGAACATATGTATCACACTTTCTTTATCCATTCATCCATCAATAGACATTTCTGTTGTTGTCTTGGCTGTTGTGAATAAGCTGCAATGAACAATGGGAATTCAGCTATCTCTTCAAGGTAATTCCTTGAATTATTCCTTAAATTCCTTTGAATAAATACCCAGAAGTGAGAATGCTGGATCACATGGTAGCTCTATATTTAATTTTTGAGGAACTTCCATAGTGGCTGTAGCATTTTCATCCCCATGAGCAGTGTACAGGGTTCCCTTTTCTCCACATCTTTACCAACATTTGTCATTTTTAATTTTATTTAATATGGTCATCCTTGCAGGTGTGTAGGTACTATTGTACTATCTTATTGTGATTTTGATTTATATTTCCCTGATGATTAGTGATGTTGAGCACCTGTTCATGTACTTTTTATATCTTCTTTGGAAAAGTATCTATTTAGGTTCTTTGCCCATTTTAAAATTGCATTATTTGTTATATTGCTGTTGAACTGTAGGTATCTTTATATAGTTTGGATATTAACTCCTTAGCAGATACATGGTTTGCAAATATTTTCTCCTGTTCTTAGGTTGCCTTTTCATTTGGTTTATTGTTCCCTGAAAAGGTACTTTCTGTTTCACACAGCAGGTGTGGAAGTGGCATTCAAACTACAATATCTTTCTATAATTAAAAGAGTGTGTATTGTCTTTTGACGGTCTCATATCTGTGTCATCCAGTCTAATTTTTAGTTGACTCCTACAGCCCCTACCTTTTTACACTGAAACTCTATTTAAGCCTTGGCAGAGGTCTCAAAGTTTAGATGATGTTGGCCCATTAAAGAGAAGGAAGGCAGTAGGGAGGGGGTAGCCCATTCTTTCCCCTGTCAGCCTAGCTTTCAGCATAAAGAACACACAACAGAAGAGAGCTTTAAGAAGCCACCAGGAATCACAAGATTAAATGACAAGCAGGTAACATAAACGAAGAGTATGAGATTAACTGAGAGTTGTGCTTAGTCGCTAAGTCGTATCTGACCCTTTGCGACCCCATGGGACTGCAGCCCTCCAGACTCCTGTGTCCATGGGGATTCTCCAGACAAGAATACTGGAGTGGGCTGCCATGCCCTCCTCCAGGGAATCTTGCCAACCCAGGGATCGAACCCAGGTCTCCCACATTGCAGGCAGATTCTTTACTGTCTGAGCCACCAGGGAAGCTCCTAGTACAGCTCACAGTTTAGTAAGAAGTTAGAAAATAAACACAACACGATATGAATAGTGATACTTGTGTACATGAATTTGGAAATTAAATTTCCTGAGGGAGTTTTTGAATGTCAATATTATGTATTTATTTTAAAATAATCATGCTGAAATCATAGATAGTAATATTTGAATATTTATATCAAGCAGTTTACTTGGTCCTAGCCTTCTCCTCTCAAGTATTTCATCCATAGAGTATTTTCCTTTCTTCTTACTATTGGTACACTCTTATTCTTCATTCCCAATTATTAGTCACTTTGCAGTATTTTGTGTGCCATGTTCAGCCACCGTAAGTCATATTCTGACAAAAAGTAGATTGTACAAGTGAGTAAATGAGGGGAGACTGATGAAAGGAAGAGAAATAGAGAATAAAAAAATAAAACATGTCTTTTTATTTCTTGCAGTGGCCCTCTGAGAAGCAAAATGGATTGATAAAATCTGTCTTTTTCTCCCACTTACATTATGTGTGGTTTCCTGAATTGGTAAGGAGATATTAAAGGATTCTTCTTTCAGGGAAATATTTTTTCTCCCCTAAGAGAGTTCCTCTTAAATAAGTCAGTAGAGAGTAGACAGCCTTACTAGAGTAACTGGTGAAAAGTTCATACTAGGTAGAAAGGATTTAGAAAACTTCACAAAAATGGCCAGACAAACAAGTATCATGAGTCATTTAAATGCTCTGGTTAGAAATATTACGTAAAAAGAGAAATGTTGAGAAGTGTTGAAAAATTGTTTCATGAACCCAGAGGCATGATGACTGAAATAATACAGACAGACTTGGATGAAGAGCTCTGTTTTCTTCCCAGAACTATCTTGATATACTTGGAGATCTGAGATGGGTTCTAAATGAAGATGAGATTTCTTTATGGAAAAATTAAGAAAATTTCTTAATGGAGAAAACGTACAGGACTGATTCAAAGCATGTGCCTATTTGTCAATGACGGTATAATTTTTCACAATTGTTTATTCAACTGTCCGCTGAGACAGACAATAATGATGACAGAGAAAGGCATAACTAGGCAGTGAAAAGAGTGCATCAGTTCAGTTAAAAGGCAGGTTCAAGGCCCAGGACTGTCACCTAGAACTATCTGGGTGACTTTGGAAAGGTCATTTCACTTTTATAAGCCCCATTTCTCAATCTTTAAAACAAGAATAATAACAATAACTAGGATTTTGGATGACTACAATAATCAAATGACATAAAAAAGTATAAAAGTAATACAAAGAATGGTAGTGAACATATTTCCACAGTGTCAAATTAGTCAATGAAACGATCATTTGTTTGGGGTCCTATCATGGTTATCATAAGAGAATATAAGAAGATTATATCAACCTTTTTATATTGTCTGTATCTTAATTCTATCCTTGTGAAACTATTAAGTTTTAATAAGTAAAAGTAGATTCAGCAGTAGTGGTTATTCTCACCATGATAAAAGGCTGTTTTCTAATACCCTAAAATTAATACAGGATTAATATCTGAAATGTTTCTGGTGTGGGAAGAGCAATTTCTTTTCTGTCAGCTGCACATAATAAATAAGTGTGTATGAATGTGTATTTGTTTATCAGATACAAAGTATGTGGTTTGATAAAATCTGTCTTTTCCTTCCATTTACATTGTGTGGTTTACTGAATTGGTAAGGAGATATTGCAGGGAAATATTTGTTCTCCCCTATGAGAGTTGCTCTTAAATAAGTCAGTAGAGAGTAGACAGCCTTACTTAAGTAATGGATGAAAAGTTCATACTAGGTAGACAGGATTTAGAAAAGTTTACAAAGATGGCCAAACAAATATGAGTCATTTAAATTCTCTGGTTAGAAATATTATGTAAAAAGAGAAACGTACTGTACCACAACCTGAAGCATTGTTCTGTTGTCAAAAAAAGATGCTTGGCGTGGCCTGGCATAGTCTTATGAAGACTTAGAGCCTCTGTGATTGCATGTGTTTAAATGTGCCAGGACAATACATCACTTGGTAGATGTAGGTCTCCTGAGAAGCAAACTATCTGGTCAATATCCCTCAAGTTACGTGTTTTACTACCACTATTTCTCCTGAGCCAAACTGTTTCAGTTTGAATTTATCATATATTTGGTAAGTCCAAATAACCAAGCTTTTATGCTTGAGCTCTTTGGCTTCCTACTCAACTTTCAAAATTACATCCATAACCCTCTCTTTTGGAATTCTCCAGGCAAGAATACTAGAGTGGGTAACCATTGCCTTCTCCAGGGGATCTTCCTGACCTGGGAATCAAACCTGGGTCTCCTGCATTGCAGGCAGATTCTTTACCACCTGAGCCACCAGAGAAGCCCAGTTAAATAATACAGTTCGATTCTGTTGTGAAGATTCATTGATTACTTTACTTTGAAAACACTAATATGAGATCAGAAAGACAGGAAAATTTCACACAATGCTGATTACATAAAATAAGATAGAGGGAGAGGAAAGCTCCAAACCTATTTATTCATCATTGGCTAATAACATTTTAATAATGGATTTGCTGAACTGAACCCAACCATCAGTTGCCAGATCAGCTCTCTTGTAAATGCACTGTCAAAGCCATCGGCTCTGCCAAGCCCTCCGTTATCTTTGGCACCAGGGGAGATGTTCTTCTACTGGTATACTGGATGGAAGAAACTGGGAGTAGAAAGCAAATAAATCAGTTGGATAACTGCATCAAAATAAATCATGGTTTTCAAACATCTAATTAAATAGTTGGTAACCAAAATACAACTCAATATGTACTGTGTCAGTAGCAACTAACTCACTCTGTCCACAGAATTGCTATTACAAACCATAGCCATAGTGACTTTATTGAAGTCCAAGAAACATCCTCCTTGTACCCAAGTATGAGTAGAGAGTTACACTGAAAACTGATGAGTATAGGACATTTCCCAAACTCCAGTGGGGAAGGAAAAGTTCCTAGAAATTCTGTTTCTTAAAAGCTTGACAAAAATTCAACAGTCATGTGTATGTGTGGATACATATACATATCTATACATATACACACATATACACGTACATATACATGTATGCCTTGAGTTAACACCATATATTCTTTACAATAGTCTTCCCAGATGGCTCTAGTGATAAAGAATCTACCTGCTATTGTAGGAGGCATAAAAGACGCAAGTTCAATCCCTGGGTTAGGAAGATCCTCTGGAGGAGGGCATGGCAATCCACTCGAGTATTCTTACCTGGAAAATCCCATGGACAGAGAAGCCTGGTAAGCTACTGTCCATAGGGTCACAAATTGTTGGACATGACTGAAGCAGCTTAGCACAGCACATTCTTTACAATAACTTCTGGAGAGAAAGTAAAATCTCTTATGATTATTAATTATTCAAAATGTTTGTGGATCATGGTAGAGGAATGAATGAGTGAGTTAAATAATTTTAAAGTAAAATAATTAAATCCTATGCTTCTTTTTCTAACATTTTACCAATAGAATAGCTACAATGACAAGAAATGGAATATATGTTGTAAAAAAGTATTCTCTCTGTACTAGTGCTGAAACGAAAATGACCTAAGTGAGGATTGGCATATTTTACAAGTTCACTGAGTTTGGATGAGTTATTTGGCACACAAATCCCCGCTGTTATCCAAGACCCTGGGGTGTTTGGATCAAGATGGAACTTCTTAGAAAAGTCCCAGGCAAGTGTAACTTGCAGTGATGCTTCCCAGCTTATAGTCCATGTCCTGCAGTGAAGATGTACTTTCTTCCTTTCAATGCACCTCAAAGTTTAGTCCAGACTTCTTGATTCCTAGATCCTAAGATGAAGTTAAAGAGGCAAGTCAAATGTATATCCTTTGGGCTAAATGACCCACTAATGACCTACTCTACCTCTCTACCACTTGAATTCCCCAGAAAATTGTTCATAACCACAGTACTTCTCACTCTCGGACCCAATGAAACATATGGACCTCACATTTGGCTTCAGTCTTTCAGATCTACCTATAGCAAACCTATCATATTTAGTAAGTATTAAATATGCAGTTTTGTAAAATAAAGTAAAAATAAAAATTAAAAAAAAATATTCAGTTTTCCCCTTTTCTCATTTATAGTAAGCCAAGCAGCTATCTAGGTCTAGAGGACTTCCCCACACTTGCCAAATGAGACAGAGAAGTCCTAATTCCATGCAGTCAGTATATCCTGGCTCCATGAGATACTGGAAGCCAGAATGGAAGAAAAAAGTTCTAAGAATTAATGTTTTAGAAAACTAAGAACATATCTTAGTTTTCCTGCCTTTCCCCACCCTTGAATTGACATTCATTTTCCTTAAGGTATATTTTTGCATTGTTTCCTTCATTTTTAATGCCACATTTCTAGAACAGTTGAGAGAGATTTTTTTGGAAAAGTCTGTTTTCATAGATAGTATCAACACCATAGCTAACATTAATTGAGGACTTAATGTGTGCCAGGTACTATACAGGATTCTTTTTTTCAAGCTTTATTGAGATACAATTGACATACAATCATGTGTAAGTTTAAGGTATATGAAACGATGATTCGATGTATGTAATATTGTGAAATGATTACTACAGTAAGGTTAGTTAACACATCCATCACCTCTGATAGTTATCATTTGTGTATGTGTGCGTGTGTGTGTATGTGGTGAGACTTTTAAAGATATACTCTCTTCTCAACTTTCAAGTGTATAATATGGTGTTGTGAACTATAGTCAACGTGGGTTCATTACAGCCCAGAACTTACTCTCTTTTAACTATAAGTTTATACCATTTGACCATCTTCACCCATTTGTCTGAACACCCACCCCAACCCCTGGCAACCCCCAATCTAATATCTGTTTCTGTTCTTTTTTTTTTCCATGTTCCACACATAAGTGAGATAATACAGTATTTGTCTTTTTCTATCATACTTAATTCCCTTAGCAAAATACCCTCATAGTTCATCTATGTTGTTGCAAATTACAAGATCTCATTTTTTATTGTTGAATAATATTCTATTATATATATAAAGCAACTTAGGTTGCTTCCATGCTTAGTTGTTCAGTTGTGTCTGATTTTTCTGTAGCCCCATGGACTGTAGCATGCCAGGCTCCTCTTAGCATGGGATTTTCCAGGCAAGAACACTGGAGTGGGTTGCCATTTCCTTCTGCAGGGGATTTCCCAACCCAGGGATCATACCCAGGTCCCCTGCATTGCCAGTGACAGGCGGATTCTTTACCATCTTAGCAACCAGGGAAGCCCAGCTTGCTTCTGTGTCTTGACTATTGTAAATAATGCTGCAGTCAACGTGGGGGTGCCATATTTCTTCAACATAGTGATTTCATTTCCTTCCAATGTATACCCAGAAGTGGGATTACTAGATCATATCGTAATGCTATTTTTAATTTTTTGAGGGACTCCATACTCTTCATAGTATCTGTGCCAGTCTATATCCCCACAAGGAGTGCACATGGATTTCCTTTCTCCAACACTTGGTATATCCTATCTTTCTGATTCTAGCCATTCTAACAGGTGTGAGGTGATATCTCATTGTGGTTTCGTTTGGCATTTCCTAATGATGACAGATGTTAACCACCTTTTTGTGTAACTATTAGCCATCTGAATATCTTCTTTGGAGAAATGTTTATTCAGCTGTTTTTAAAAGTTTTGGGTGTTTTTTTGTTTGTTTGTTTTTTTTTGCTATAGAGTTGTATGAGTTACTTCTATATTTTGGATATTAACACCTAATCAGATATACGGTGTATAAAGATCTTCCGTTCTGTAGGCTGTCTTTCACTTCTTTGTGTCTTTTGCCATGCAATAGCTTTTTAGCTTGATGTAGTCCCATTTGTATATATTTGCTTTCTTTGAGTGTGCTTTAGAGGGCTTCCCAGATGGCGCTAGTAGTAAAGAACCTGCTTGCCAATGCAGGAGACATAAGGGATGTGAGTTCGATCCCTGACCTGGGAAGATCCCCTGGAGAAGGAAATGGCCGCCCACTCCAGTATTCTTGCCTGGAGAATCCCATGGACAGAGGAGCCTTGCAGGCTATAGTCAGTAGGGTCACACAGAGTCAGACATGACTGAAGCAACCTAACACGTATGTATGTTAGAGCCATATCCATTAACTCACTAACAAAACTAATATCAAGGAGGCTTTTCCTTTGTTTTTTTCCAAAGGTTTTATGGTTTCAGGAATTACATTCAAGTCTTTAATCCATTTTGAGTTCATTTTTATAAGTGGTATAAGATGGTGACCTATCTTTCTTTAGCATATAATATAGTTTCATTCTTTAGCATATATTTATCCAATTTTCCCAACACCATTTATTGAAGAGATTCATCTTTTCTCCACTCAGTATTCTTGGCTTCTTTTTATGGCTAAGTATCATTCGATTTTCAGTTCAGTTCAGTTCAGTTCAGTCCCTCAGTCATGTCCGACTCTTTGCGACCCCATGGACTGCAGCACGCCAAGCCTCCCTGTCCATCACCAACTCCCAGAGTTTACCCAAACTCATGTCCATTGAGTAGGTGATGCCATCCAACCATCTCATCCTCTGTCATCCCCTTCTCCTCCTGCCTTCAATCTTTTCCAGCATCAGAGTCTTTTCAAATGAGTCAGATCTTCATATCAGGTAGCCAAAGTATTGGAGTTTCAGCTTCAGCATCAGTCCTTCCAATGAATATTCAGGACTGATTTCCTTTAGGGTGGACTGGTTGGATCTCCTCGCAGTCCAAGGGACTCTCAAGAATCTTCTCCAATACCAGAGTTCAAAAGCATCAATTCTTCTTTATAGTCCAACTCTCACATCCATACATGACTACTGGAAAAACCATAGCTTTGACTAGACAAACCTCTGTTGGTAAAGTAATGTCCTTTTAATATGCTGTCTGGTTGGTCATAGGTCCATAGTGGCTGTGTTAATTTACGTTCTCACAGTGTAGGAGTGTTCCCTTTTCTCCACATCCTCTCCAGCCTATATTGTTTGTAGACATTTTAATGATGATCGTTCTGACTGGCGTCAGGTGATAACTCATTGTAGTTTTGCATTTCTCTAATAATGAGTTATGTTGAGCGTCTTTTCACATGTTTGTTGGTCATCTGTGTCTTCTTTGGAAAAATGTTTAAGTCTTTGCCCATTTTTTTGATTGGATTGTTTGTTTTTCTGATACTGAACTTCATGAACTGCTTGTATATTTTAGAGATTAATCCTTTGTCAGCTGCTTTGTTTGTAATTATTTTGTCTCATTCTGAGGATTGTCTTTTCATCTTGTTTATAATTTCCTTTGCTGTGAAAACGTTTTTAAACTTAATTAGGTCCCATTTGTTTATTTTTGTTTTCATTTCCATTACTCTAGGAGAGGGGTCAAAGAGGATCTTGCTGCAATTTATGTCAAAGTGCTCTGCCTATGTTTTCCTCTAAGAGTTTCAGAGTTTCTAGCCTTACAAAAATTTATTTTTTTCATCCTTCACCATATAGTGACTACTCTTTACCCATTTGCCCTCCCTTTGCCTCTAGTAAGCACTATTCTATTCTATTTGTTATAGTTTAATTTAGTTTGTTTTGGGGCTTTTTTTGTTTATTAGCTTTTTATATCCCACATATGAGTAAAATCAAACTATTTGTCTTTCACTATCTGACTTATTTCATTTAACACAGTACCCTCAAGATTCATCCATATTGCCACAAATAGCAAGAGTTTTATCCTTTTATGACTGAGTAGTATTCCATTACATTTATATACCATATCTGTTTTACTCATTCATCTATCCATTGAAGGGCACCTAGGCTATTTCCGTATCTCGGTTATTGTAAATAAATCTACAAAGACTATAAGGATGATATATCTTTATGGGATTGTATTCTAATATTCTATGGGTAAATACACAGAAGAGGGATAGATCAAATGATATTTATATTTTTGATTTTTTGAGGAATCTCCATTCTGTCTTCCATAGTGGCTGCACCAATTTACATTCCCCTCAACAATCCTCCACATCCTCACCAACACTTGTTAATTCTTGTCTTTTTGATAATAGCCATTCTGACAGGTATGAGGTGATATCTCACTGTGGTTTTAATTTTCATTTCCCTGATAAGTAGTGATGAAAATCTTTTCATGTGCCTGTGGCCATCTGTATGTCCACACTGGAAAACATGTCTATTCAGCTCTTCCACCCATTTTTTTAGTCAGGTTGCTTTGCTATTGCTGTGTTATATGAGTTCTTAATATATTTTGGATGTTAACTCCTTATCAGACATATCATTTGCAAATATTTTCTCCCATTAATAAACTGTATTTTTGTTTTATTGCTGGTTTCTTTTGCTGTGCAGACGTTTTTTAGTTGGATACAACTTCATTTGTTTATATTTGCTTTTGTTTACTTGCCTGAAGAGATATATCTAGAAAGATATTTCTAACATTAATGTCAAAGAATGTACACTTACGTTTTCCTCTAAGAGATTTTTTATTTCAAGTCTTAAATCTTTAACCATTTTTAGTTAATTGTTACGTGTGGTCTAATTTTATTTTTTGCATGTGTTTGTTCCATTTTCCCAACACTAATTATTGATGAGATTACTCCTTCTCCATTATACATTTTTTGCCTTTATTTTAAATTGTCATATAAGCATGGGTTTATGTCTGGATTCTCAATTACATCCTATTGATCTATGTATGTAGTTTTCTGCCAATACCACATCGTTTTCATTATTATGACTTTGTATTATAATTTAAAATCAGGAAGTATGATACCATCAAAATTTCAAATGACCTATCCTAAGTTCATTGATTTTCCTCTGCTTGTTTGAATCTGCTGTTTACCTCTCAATTGAATTTTTCAGTATAGTCATTGTTTTCTTCAGCTGTAGTGTTTCTATTTGATTTTTTTATTAATGGTTTCTATTTCTTTGTTAAACCTGTTTTGTTCATGTATTATTCTCTTAATTTGGTTTAGTTGCTCATCTGTGTATTCTTACAGTTCACTGAACTTCTTTAAGAGGATTATTCTGAATTCAGACATCTCATAGATCTCCATTTCTTTAGGATCAGTTATTGGGCCTTTATTAGTTTCCTTTGATGGTATTATGCTCACCTGATTCTTTGTGATCCTTGTATCCTTTCAATGACCTATGCATTTAAGCAATTTCTTCTTCCTGATTTTACAGGTTTGCTACAGCAGGGAAAGACTTGCCTTCACTGGTCAACTCAGATTAGAGTACTGGATGGATCAGCTGGTGGCATCCAAAAGTAGGTGTAGTTTTATATAAGGGTCTCTGGTTTGGGGAGCCCACTGCCTGTGTTCTGAGGTTGAGGGTGTAATCTAATGCTATTGTCTGGGTGCCGTGCTTGATTGGGCCTGATGGCTGGGCTCCGTGTTCCAGCGGGGCCACTGGATGGACTCTCTGATTTGATAGGGCTGCTGGTTGTGTTCTATAGTCAGTTCTATAGGGCTACTTGTGGATTCCAGATTTGCCTCTTGTTGAGTGAGATGGCAGACTGTGTTTCCTGGCAGGGCAGTGCCATGGGCTAGAATTGGATAAGGATACAAGTTGAACTCCACATTTGCTCTTGATTAGGTGGAGTCTTAGGTTCTGCTGCCAAACTGAATGGTGCCACTGGCTGGACTCTGTTCAGGCAGGGCCAGGCACGGTCAGGGCTTTGTCATCAGACAGAGCCTCAGACTGTGCTCCCTGATCAAACAGGGTAACAGACTGTGACCCAAACTTGGGTGGGGCCACAGCCTTTGCTTTGAGACCAGATAGGCCACTGTCTTTGCTCTCTTGTAAGGCAAGATCACTGGCTAGGCGCTCTGTTCAGATGGGGCCTCCAGCTGTATCCCACAGTTAGGTGGGGCTACAGACTGTGCTCTGCAGTTGGGCAGGGTCAGTCAAGGCTCCCTGGTTGGGTGGAGCCATGACTGGGGGCCGGGGGAATCACTGGCTAGGCTCCTTGCCTGGGCAAGGCCATAGGCTATGTTCAGCAATCCAATAGGGCCATGGGTTGGGCTCCACTGCTGGGGACAACTGTAGCCTGGATCCATAGCTAAACAATACCATAGGCTGGACTTGGAGGCTCCTGTTGTCACTGTTTAGGTTCCCTAGTTATGCAGGGATAGAATTTAAGCTCAGCCACTAGATATGGCTGGCTCTTGACTGGGGACTCAATCAGGGAGAACTGTCAACCAAGCTCCCTGGCCTGATGGGCACACCAGCTCAGCTCAACACTGGGGCAGAGCTGGAATCTCTGCTTAGGCACAACAGCAAGCAGGAATGCTGTCCACCAAGATATGAGTCCTGATTGCTATAAGCCCCACCCCCTTTTCCATCTCTAGCTGGTCCCCGGTGGTTGAGTCTTGCATATTCCCCCTCTGATCATGATACCAGAAAAGCTTTATCCAGTGCAAGCTCTTTTTCAACTTGTCCAGAAGAATCTGGGCAAGGAATACAAAGAGACATACACACACACACACACATACAAGCTGAGGAGCAAAGAGAATAAGGTAGTTTATTTAGGGAAGACATGAAAGGACACAAAGAATGTGGGTGTCCTTCCTAATAAGGGGCATGCAGCAGAGCGTTTTGATTCTTCTTTTATCTTTAGTCCTTTGAATGGGTGGGGTCTTTTGATTAGGGGTGGAATATTCATTGAGGGGGTGGGATATTCACTCGGGATGGTTGAGGTGTGGCCTAGATTGTGCCAGGTTGCCTCAATTCCCAGTCCTATGCCTTTGTCTCCTGACGCTGACAGCATAGGAAGAGCTGTTTTCCCTTCAGTTTCCCTTACTAGTCAAGCCCCACACAGCACAGGTTGTACAGTGTCATCAGCAACCTGTGCATTTTGGTTGAGTCTCCTCCAGTTTTCATGGTTAGAGTTTCTTGTTCAGAAGTTACAGAGTTTCTCTTTTTGATGCCCTTCTTCCATGCCCTTCCTCATTAAGTGCCAAACAAGGAGGTGGCTTTGCCTTCTGCCTATGCACGAGGAGGCTGTCCTTGGGCCTGGCCCTGTATTTCCTGCCTCAACTGCTATGAAGCAAAACCTGAATAGGCCTCCCAGGAAGTGTCCCACAAGGACCAGGAGACTACGTGTCCACCTTGGGCTCTCTTTTCCCACTGGAGAAGCCATAAGCCCAGAGACATCCCCTGGCTGTGGCACTGAGCTGGCCTGAGGGAGGGCAATGTGCTCAAAGTGAGACCACCCCCCCTTACCCTTTTCTTGCAGTCCTTCTAGGTCCCCATGTCCCAGGGTGGTATTTCACCCTGACCCCCCCAGTTCTGGGATTTTTGCAGTGGTGGCTTGTCTGGATAGTTGCTAGTGTATCTCCTTGTGAGGGGGACTAAAATCAGGAGTAACCTATGTTACCATCTTAATGATGTCACCGCCCTAAATATTCTTTTAAATACATACATCACTTAATAATGACAACAACCCTGTGAGAATATGTTCTACTGCTATCCCTATTTTAAGGAATAAAAATGGAGGCTTGGAGAAAAGAAAGAACCTACAAATGGTCACACCACTAGTTAGCAAAATAGAGTAATTTAAGCCAGGTCCATCTGACACCTGTTAAGTTTCCTGACACAACTATGGAGAAGGCAATGGCACCCCACTGCAGTGTTCTTGCCTGGGAAATCCCATGGATGGAGAAGCCTGGCAGGCTACAATCCATGGGGTCACGAAGAGTCGGACACAGCTGAGCGACTTCACTTTCATTTTTCACTTTCATGCACTAGAGAAGGAAATGGCAACCCACTCCAGTATTCTTGCCTGGGGAATCCCAGGGACAGAAGCCTGATGGGCTGCCATCTATAGGGTCACACAGAGTCGGACACGACTGATGTGACTTAGCAGCAGCAGCAACACAACTATCTGTGATCTTACTGCTCTAATTAGCAATAAAAGGCATTAAGGATGTGCCATAAAGGACAAATTGTATATCTGTCAGGCTGGTTTATTTCTCTCCCTCGGTTCTTGTCTGATAACAATAAAAATTTGGAACTACAGGGGGACTTCCCTGGTGGTCCGGGGCTTAAGAATTCACCTCTCAATGCAGGACTTGCAGGTTCAATCCCTGGTTGGGAGCTAAGATCCCACATACCTTGTGGCCAAAGAGCCAAGACAGAAAACAGAAATAATATGATAACAAATTCAATAAAGACTTCCAAAATGGTCCACATCAAAAAAATCTTTCAAAAAAATTTAGAACTGCAGACTAAAGGGTTTTAAACAACAGGCAGGTTACAGCTCAGTTATAGCTCAAGCAGACAGGTCTTTTATTAAACAGACACTCCTAAGACATGGGAGCAGACTGACCAAAGGAGTCATTATAATGATCCCTCTTGGTTTCCCCCCTCTTATACTTCCCGTCACCTCCTTTTGGTTGTACCCTGGGCAAAATAGGGCTTGTACCTAACAATCAAGAAAGGGAATGCAAATGGGCAAACGCTCAAGACTGATTGACAGTTGCAAGTTATATAACAACAGGCTCTATTGTGCATGTATTCCCATAATTCAGTCTGTTATAATCAGATGTATATATGTATAGAATATTTATGAACCCTTAATGGGCTCCTGGCTGCCCATGGTTACTTGAGGAAACCCCTGTGGTTAGTTTGTATCCACTGTGTGCCCAGAGCATATGTGCAGCAGTTTAAAAGTCTCTGTGGTTATCTTTGTAGCCGATCTGTGAGCTCTCCTAGGCATGTCTGAGGTAGGGTTTAGAGATCAGCTTGCATCCTTTTGGCTAGGCCACCCCTCATTTGTCATGCCTAACTTCCTACCTAATGTATCTAAATGTTAATATTTATTGATTGCTAATTTAGGCAGTATTAGAAACTAATATTATGAGAAAGAGTAAAAGAAAAAGCACAAAGAGTAAAATAGAGTAACATCCAAGCAAGGACCATTATGCATCTTTAGTTGAGAGGAAAGATGTCTTATGGTTATCAACCATAAATGATAATATCATATACACTCAAGTTAATATCAAAACCACAGCAGCCTGCATTAAACAGGGAAGACATCCATGTTTCTTGATTATGCTTAGCCCTCAGGAACACACTGCATTTCTTTCTCTGGACTTTTTTTTTTTTTTTTTGGTTATTTTTTCATTTTTTGAGGACCTTTTAACTTCTTTGAGTGAAAAATGAATTATCTAAACAGAAATTCTAGCATCATCTACCTATTCACTAATTTATTCATGAATACATATGCAAAACACTGAGGATAAAATATTATTAAAATGAGATCCTGACTGCACAGAATTTGCAATGGGAGCTAGAAGAATAAAAGAAGCATTTGCCATGTGTGTGATAAGTGTGCAAAATACAGCCAAGGCAAGGAAGTAAACTGACATTCTGTAGTGCATTATAGAACATAGCAGTAAGCTGTATGGTATACATGATTGTATTTTTACTTCTTTTCTCCCTCTCATTAAAAATGTGTTAATAACTCTATAGGTTTCATGCCCAGAAAAGAGGCATGTCATATTATGCAAAATTATTTCCTTCAGGAAATGATTTCCTGTCCATGATCAGGGTACCATCAACCTGGGCCATGTAAATGTGTCCCATGGGGTGATAGAAGCCCACGTTGAGCATTGCTTATAGATTTCCCCTTCAATGGGATTCCCTCGACTGAGGCTCTGGAATGGGAGAATTTCTAGCCTGAACTCAGGATCCCAGCAATTTTTCCCTCACATAGGAAAAGTGTCCATCTCCCATTTGGGGGCCAGTCTTCCAAAATCATTAATGTTGCCATGTTTTCTCATTCCTATGTACTGAATGCCAAGGCTTCCCTGGTGACTCAGTGGTAAAGAATCCACCTGTCAATGCAGGAGTCTTGGGTTTAATCTCTGGATCCAGAAGATACCCTGGAGAAGGAAATGGCAACCCACTCCAGTATTCTTGCCTGGGAAATTCCATGGACAGAGGAGCCTGGCAGGCTATAGTCCATGGGGTTGCCAAAGAGTCAGACATGACCTGACAACTAAGCAACAAATAAGAACATACTGGAGGCCACAAGAGTTTCTCTAGTTCAGGCAGAGTCTACACTTTTCCATCAAAAGGCACACCTTATCCAACAAACCATTTTCCCCATTTCACTCAAGTTGGTTTCCTTAGTGGGACACAAAATTGTTACCCATATTCCCACCTCTATGATGTTTTCCTTTTCCTCCCTCATTTGGAAGTCAGCCCTCCCTCTTGGTCTATCCAGCCTTCAGATCCTTCTCATTTAAACCCTTTCCTAATGACATCAGCTCCCTGTCTGTCCCTTCTGAGTATAACACTTTAGGCTCTATTAGGAAATTAAGTGCCTGAGTGTATCAAATCTTACAGTACTCTCTAGTCTGTTCTGCTGTGCCTTTCCAAGTGGCACCTTCATAACAGCAAGATCTGTGCCTTTTATGCTGTGGGGGTACTCCTAATTTACCACCCAAGCTGACAGTGAAAAAAGAATATTCACAATTATTTTGGGATTTCAGACATAAACCGTGGCTGTCCCAGACAAACCAGGACTAATGGTCACCCCATATTATTTGTATTTGTCACGGTCCCTAGTGTAGCACTCAAGAGGTCAATAATCACCTCTTGATTAAAATGTCTGCACTATTCTCCAGTAGGACTTTATCTATAGATCTTTGGGGTAAAAAAAATTTTTTTTGGTTGCAAAATTGTGTCACAAGGATTGCTGTCCGTTTTGTATAACAAATACAGATAGTAAGAGGGAGATAGATAATACTTTAATTTGTGGAAGCCAAGAGAAAGGAATTATAAAGGAAATATTAAACAAAATATTAAAATATTAAATTAAAGAAAATAATCAGTAGATGTGGGCTTTTATGGCAATCTCTAGATCTATCCATGTTGCTGCAAATACCCATTATTTCCTTCTTCTTTTTTTTTTTTTTTGGCTGAGTAATAGTGGGCTTTCCTGGTGGCTCAGTGATAAAGAATCTGCTAGCCAATACAGGAGACACAGGTTTGATCTCTGGGAAGATCCCCTGGAGAAGAGAAAGGCTACCCACTCCAGTATTCTTGCCTGGAGAAACCCATGGACAGAGGAGCCTGGCAGGCTACTGTCGATGGGGTCAAAAAGCATTAGACACGACTGAGTGACTAACCCTTTCACTTTCACTTTCAGTATGTGGTGGAGTATGCTTGATGACTTTTAAGTAGTATGGTGATTTTGTCAACTTGTGTATAAACGTGTATATGTTTAAAATGGTAAGGCATAAATTTGACAAGTCTGAAGATAAATTCAAGGAGATGTTAGACAATTGCCACTATAGTCTAAGAAATGATGAGGGCTTGAACAAAGTCAGTGGCAATAGGAGATGGTACAGATTTCATAGATTGCATGGGTGTTGAAAGAATCAAGATGCAAGATGACTAACTTTCAGGACTCAACAGAAAAATTGGTGAGTGTATTCAGAATCATAAAGTTGGCCTCAGAGAAATAATGAGCAGAAATCCAAAGTAGTTCCTGCTACTGTTCCTCCATGTGTTGTCCTCTTAGCAAATTCATATTTGCAATTTTCCAGTATTTATGGGGAGGGCTAGAGATTCCTATACCAGGAAGCAAGTACAGGAATAACATCTATTCAAAAAGAAAAAAAACCCAAACTAGGAGCAGGAATGTGACTCTAGTTTCAGTTATCTTCTAGATGCTGCCCATTGATAGATGTGGTTCTTCTAGGGTAGGAGAAGTGTATTCTCATTTCATGATTCAGGCTCATTTCATGGCTAATTTTGCTTACCCAAGCCAAGCAGAAGTCTCTGTCTTTCAAAACTGTTTGTCATAAGACTATGCAGAAATCAGTAATGTGTTCTGGGATGTTAAGTTGGTATTCTTTTCTAATATCCTTAAAAGAAAAGAAAGTACACACAGCAGAATTCTTTTATATGCCTAGCAAGTGTCTATTATAGTGTCCAGCCATGTATGAATGAAAGTATCTGTGCTCAGTCCTACAAAGCGACTTACATAGATGTCTAAGCTGACTGATACCAATACAGCCTGCCAGTGTTCCCCAGTGAGAAATAACATCCAAAATTCAACCTAAATTTAATTGGAATATTCAGCTTATGGTATAATATTAGTTCCCCTGACTTCATATTTAAGAATCTTCCAGTTTTTATGAGCTGTTTCTATGTGGAAAATATCTATATCAAATAATTTTAATCAGTAATTTTAAAACAAACATTAGTACATATTCTAAATACCATCTTGCACAATCACCTATTGATCTCAATTTTCTTTTCCCTCCAAAGTAAAAGAGACAATACAGCTATGCCCGAGCATTTGTGAACAAAGTCGTGCACTCCTCATAATAATAGATCCTAAGTCACTTCCTGCTATTGAAACCTATGACCCCTGTGAAAAAAAAAGCCCTACTATCCCTTAACATGGCCTCAAGACAAAGACCCCTCAGCAGAAGGAGCAATCAATGCGTTTCAAAGAGAGCCTAGCTCTAGTTCAACAAAAAGGAAGAATTAGCTTACCAACTTCTAAGTGGAAGCCATTCTTCCTATATGACTGGGGCTAACTAACCACACTCCATATATGCTGATATATTATATATTTATATATAATGTATTTTATACAGTGTTTATATTATATATTAATATAATATATATATACATGTATGTATATATGTATAATATATAGATATAGATAATGGAGAAAGAAATGCAGTCCACTCTAGTATTCTTGCCTGGGAAATCCCATGGACAGAAGAGCCTGGTGGACCATAGTCCATGGGGTCACAAGAGTCAGACATGACTTAGCGACTAAACTACCACCACCACCATAGATAGATAGATAGATAGATATCATTCCAGGAATTCTAGAAAGATCCTTCTACCGCAAAACTATCTCTACCCACTATGCAGTAATGCCTCTGAGTATGAAGTTTCTTACAACATAACTAAAGACGGTGTTTTAAAGGTAAGAAATTCTATAAAGACGTTTTTTTAAAAAACACATACCCATCTAGGTGTTTATATAACACTCTGGAGAGTAGACTTTAGTAAGGAAGAAAAAGGGATGCTTTTGAAAGGGTACTTAGGCTTCAATACTCAGCCTAAGTTTAGATTCTATGTAAAGCCTTTTCTTAAAAAACAATCACTTAATTGTCTATTTCCATCATATATTGTTATTGAGAGTATGTCTTGTTGCTGTTGTTCAGCTGCTAAGTCATGTCTGATGCTTTGCAACCCCATGAACTACAGCATGCCAGGTTTCCCTGTCCTTCATTATCTCCCAGAGCTTGCTCAAACTCAGTGTCCACTGAGTCAGTCATGCCATCCAACTATCACATTCTCTGTCTCCCCCTTCTCCTCCTGCCTTCAATCTTTCTCAGGATCAAAGTCTTTCCCGATGAGTTGGCTCTTCACATCAGTTGCCCAAAGTACTGGAGCTTCAGCATCACTCCTTCCAATGAATTCAGAGTTGCTTTTCTTTAGGACTAACTGGTTTGATTTCCTTGCAGTCCAAGAGACTCTGGAGTCTTCTCCAGCACCAAGGTTCAAAAGCATCAATCCTTGGGTGCTGAACCTTCTTAATGGTCCAACTCTCACATCCATACATGACTACTGGGAAAACCATAGCTTTGACTAGAAAGACCTTTCTCAGCAAAGCAATGTCTCTACTTTTCAATACACTCTCTAGGTTTGTCATAGCTTTTCTTCCAAGGAGTCTTTTAATTTCACAGCTGCAGTCACCGTCCACAGTGATTTTAGAAGCCAAGGAAATAAAATCTGCCATTGTTTCCATTTTTCCCTATCTATTTGCCATGAAGTGATGGGACTGGATGCCATGATCTTAGTTTCTGGATTGCTGCCTTGTAAGCCAGGTTTTCACTCTCCTCTTTCACTTTCATCAAGAGGCTCTTTAGTTCCTCTTCACTTTCTACTATTAGCGTAGTATCATCTGCATATCTGAGGTTGTTGATATTTCTCAGGGCAGTCTTGATTCCAGCTTGTGATTCATCCAGCCTGGCATTTCGCATGATGTACTCAGCATAGAATTTAAAGAAACAGGGTGACAATATACAATGAAGGACTCCTTTCCCAACTTGGAACCAGTCTGATGTTTCATGTCCAGTTCTAACTGTTGCTTCTTGACTTGCATACAGGTTTCTCAGGAGACAGTTAAGGTGGTCTGGCATTCCTATCTCTTTAAGAACTTTCCAGTTTCTTGTGATCCACACATTAATTTCTGACAACAATTAACATTAATAGAGCTTTAACTATCTGTCCAGCAGAATGCTAGTTCCCTAATCTCATTGATCTGTTGTTACCAATGTCATGAAATAGGTGACATGTCATTTTCATTTCAAGATTACGATGCCGAGGCTTAGGGCAGGTAAGTAACTAGTTCAGGTCACACAGTCAGGAAATGGCAGAACAATTCAAGCCCAGGCATTCTGACTGCAAATTCCATTCTTATAAGTATCACAACATACTGAGTTTATGAGTATTTATTAAACTAGAAGAAAGAGCACAAAAGCATGGAGTACTTACTTGTGGTCACAGCATGCAGGAGAACAGCTGGTTGTGATGAAAAGTGGATCATCTCAAACCAAAGTTCTGTTAAGAGTTGGCCCTGCCCAGTGGCACAGTCCCAAAGATATTACTCTGTTCTGTGAGATCATCTTTCTCAGGATGAAAGAGAGGCCACCATATGCACATGTTGTAGAGAGAGAGAGATCCTGAAACCATACTAACAAAGGAGAAAGTTTGCGAAGAAGGAAGAAAAATTAGGTCAGATAGTATTTTTGGATGTATACCTGTTAAAGGGATATTCATCCATCTAAATTTTTTTTTTCCTTTTTGCAACCATGCCTCATAACACATTTTAATACGTAAGTCATTGATGCCCTGTCCATCCACAGACACAGAATCTGGAATACAGTGTGAAAATAAGTAAATGAAACAAAACCCCAGTGACTCTTCAGGAACAAGAGAGGAAATGTGGGGAGGAGTGGATGTGCCTCTGGAAAACCTATTGGATTGCTGCTTACAGATAATTTGCTAACATATTCACGGAGGCCAAATATCAGGGAAGTATTTCTAGTCAGGTGGGCTCTGCCACTTTTACCCAAAGGGATCTTGGCCTCCAAAAGTTTGATGTTGCAGTTGAGAACCACTTTAAAATACAAGACAAATAGTATCAATATGAAGAAGCTTGATCCCCGAACAAAAGATCATTCCCAGTACACCTCAGTTTAATCTGAGAAACACCTGGAAAATCTAATGAAAATTCCCTTCACCTCCACCCCTATCCTGCCCCTTTTTTCCCCTTTCACCACTTGATAAACAAAATACAACCTCCATGACACTAACTTTCTTTTCTAGGCTCCCCTGATAGAGATCAACCTCCCATGTTTAAATCCCCATTGTTTTGTTCCTTTTTAACAAATGATAGCAAGTTATGTAATCAGTTTCCACCACCAAACATAACAAACAAAAGATTGGGTTTTTATCCAGCACTTTTCAAGCTTTCTTTTTTCTCTTTTCCTTATTGTGCGTTCATGTTTTGTATTATTGAGAGAACAATTATTCAAAAGAAGAAAAGCTTGTTTTATTTAATAGTATGCTAAGGAGCCAATTTCTAGTTTCTGCCTCCAGAATAATGAGCAAATCTGAACTGTGGCCTAAATATAATCTGACCAAAACAAAGCCACAGGGGTGAGCAACTTATTAGAAAAAAAGATGTTATTGCCCAGAATGAATGTTTGTTTGGAGAATAACAACACAGACACACACACACATACACACAGAGAATTAGAGATAAAAAGACAGAAATGTTTTAAACTGGTACAGGTGAATAATCATTTTTAGTTAAGAAAAATACCTCAAATAAGGCATGAACTTTACCGGGTAAGGCTGACATAGTCAACGAGTAGATATTTTTATTGCTGATTTACCTTTGGCTACTCTGAATCTTCATTATTGTATGCAGGCTTTCTCTAGTTGCAGCAAGCAGAGGTGACTCTCTCCTTGTGGTGTGTGGGCTGCTTCAGCTGCCACTCAATCCCTCAGCTTGTTGCAGAAGAAGAGACCCCCCAGCAGCATCAGCTGAACTGGCCCAGACAAGAATCAACCAACTGACCCACAGAATGGAGAACTAAACAAATACTGGTTGTTTTAAGGCACTAGTTTTTAAGGTAATTTGCTCTGAGGCTAAAAAGAATAAATGGAGATTCCATGCAATGCTTTAAAAATTGCACATAATAATATCAATCAACATAGAAGCAACACTTCATAAAGGAGAAATTGTAAAAGATACAAAGATAAACAGAAACACTTACAAAAAGGAGATTTTAATTTCCCTTCTCTATCCATGAAAGCCAAGTAGGGGAAAAAAGGGCATAAAATATCACCTAAGTAACATAATTACGAACAAAGCTAGTGGAGGTGGTGGAATTCCAGTAGAGCTATTTCAAATCCTGAAAGATGATGCTGTGAAAGTGCTGCACTCAATATGCCAACAAATTTGGAAAACTCAGCAGTGGCCACAGGACTGGAAAAGGTCAGTTTTAATTCCAATCCCAAAGAAAGGCAATGCCAAAGAGTGCTCAAACTACCGCACAATTGCACTCATCTCACACGCTAGTAAAGTAATGCTCAAAATTCTCCAAGCCAGGCTTCAGCAATACGTGAACCATGAACTTCCTGGTGTTCAAGCTAGTTTTAGAAAAGGCAGAGGAACCAGAGATCAAATTGCCAACATCCACTGGATCATGGAAAAAGCAAGAGAGTTCCAGAAAAACATCTATTTCTGCTTTATTGACTATGCCAAAGCATAGACTTTGACTTTGACTTTGACTGTGTGAATCACAATAAACTGTGGAGAATTCTGAAAGAGATGGGAATACCAGACCACCTGACTTGCCTTTTGAGAAATCTGTATGCAGACCAGGAAGCAACAGTTAGAACTGGACATGGAACAACAGACTGGTTCCCAATAGGAAAAGGAGTATGTCAAGGCTGCATACTGTCACCCTGCTTACTTAACTTCTATGCAGAGTACATCATGAGAAATGCTGGACTGGAAGAAACACAAGCTGGAATCAAGATTGCCAGGAGAAATATCAATAACCTCAGACATGCAGATGACACCACCCTTATGGCAGAAAGTGAAGAGGAACTAAAAGCCTCTTGATGAAAGTAAAAGAGGAGAGTGAAAAAGTTGGCTTAAAGCTCAACATTCAGAAAATGAAGATCATGGCATCCGGTCCCATTACTTCATGGGAAATAGATGGGGAAACAGTGGAAATAGTGTCAGACTTTATTTTTGGGGTTCCAAAATCACTGCAGATGGTGATTGCAGCCATGAAATTAAAAGACGCTTACTCCTTGGAAGAAAAGTTATGAGCAACCTAGATAGTATATTCAAAAGCAGAGACATTACTTTGCCGACTAAGGTCCATCTAGTCAAGGCTATGGTTTTTCCAGTAGTCATGTATGGATGTGAGAGTTGGACTGTGAAGAAGGCTGAGCGCCAAAGAATTGATGCTTTTGAACTGTGGTGTTGGAGAAGACTCTTGAGAGTCCCTTGGACTGCAAGGAGATCCAACCAGTCCATTCTGAAGGAGATCAGCCCTGGGATTTGTTTGGAAGGAATGATGCTAAAGCTGAAACTCCAGTACTTTGGCCACCTCATGCAGAGTTGACTCATTGGAAAAGACTTTGATGCTGGGAGGGATTAGGGGCAGGAGAAGAAGGGGACGACAGAGGATGAGATGGCTGGATGGCATCACTGACTCAAAGGAAGTGAGTCTGAGTGAACTCCGGGAGTTGGTGATGGACAGGGAAGCCTGGTATGCTGCGATTCATGGGGTTGCAAAGAGTCAGACATGACTGAGAGACTGAACTGAACTGAACATAATTATAAGGTAGACTTGATTAATATATACTGAATTCTTCACCTTAAAAATAGAGAATACACCAGGACTTTCCTAGAGGTTCAGTGATTAATATTCTGCACTGCCAATGTAGGGAGCAGAGTTTTGATCCCTGGTTAGGGAACTAAGATTCCACATACCCTGTGGTACAGCCAAAAGACTTTTTAAAAAAATAGAGAATACACCTTGTTTCAAATACAAAGAAGAAAATTAAATACAAAGTAAAATAATGGAAGGCTTTTCTACCTTAAAAATGTAAAATTCAGAATTTCTAGAAAGCAATAAAAATAAAACACTATAAATCAAGTCTATAAAATGCATCTAAAACATTGTTTAGAGGAAATTTTTGTGATTAAGAATTTATGCCAGTGAAAAATAAATTGAAAATCTCACTCAAACATTCAGAAAAAGGATATCAAAATAAACCAAAAAAGCAGAAGGAAAAAAATTAATAAAAATAAAAGGATTTACTCTGAGCTAGGAAACAAAAATGATTTAAAAATAATCTTAAAATATCAATAAGTAAACTATTAGCAAAGATAATCAGGAAAAAGATGAACTGAGAAGATTGTTAAATGAAATTATAAGGAGTAAAACTATAAAACCATTGAAAACAGAAGAAATTAAAAGAATTTTAATAAACTACTCAACACTAGGCAAATAAATTTTAAAACTTGGATGAAATTAATAATTTTCTAGGAAAGCATAATTTCTTCACAATTGGAGAAAAATCCTAAACAGATAATATCTATAGAACAAATAAAGATGAGAGCTAAAAGCTACCTGCAACCCCCTCAAATAAAGCTCAAAAGGTTTCCCAGGAGAATTCTAACAAATCATCAAGACCAAATAATCTAAATGACACAAACTGTTCCAGAGCATTAAAAAGGAAGAATATTCCAAGGATTTTTTTAATGAAACAAATATAACATTGATACCTAAACCTAATTCCCAGGTGGTGTAGTGGTAAAGAATCTGCCTGCCAGTGCAGGAGGCACAAGTTTGATCCCTGGGGCAGGAAGATCTCTTGGAGGAGGACATGGCAACCCACTCCAATATTCTTGCCTGGAAAATCCCCTGGACAGAGGACCCTGGCAGGCTCAGTTCATCAGGTCACAAAAAGTTGGACATGACTGAGCAAACATACACAGCAAAACCTGGAAGATACTAAAAAAAGAAAAGAAAAAGGATTAAAATTCCTTATGAATATAAGAAAATTACCTATGTAGTATATTAATAGCATATGAAAAGCAGTACACTTAAAAGAGTGATAAGGCAGGATGTTAATTCCAATAATGTAAGAATGGTTCAGAATTAGAGAAATCTATTAATATAATTCACCTAGTAATATAATTTATCATATTAATGTACCTTGGGGGAAATTTTTTAGAATCGTCTCCTGGGATACTAAAAAATGAAATTCAAAACTATTCTTGGTTCTTAATAATTCATAAGTAGAAATGAGAATATATTCTTTGCCTAAACCCAGCATTATGCTTAACTGTGTTCCCATTAAAGACAAGAGCAAGAGAAATATAATGAGCCTGTCTATTTTTTAACATTGTACTTGAATTAGCAGCCACTGCAATTAGATATAAGAACAATATGGAGAAATATAAAATTTGGAAAAGAGGAGATAAACTTAGTTTTTCAAAGTATATTATTATATACCTTGAAATGGTCTTCCCAGATGGTGTTAGTAGTAAAGAACCCACCTGCCAAAGCAGGAAACTTAAGACACAGGTTCAATCCCTCTTCCAGGAAGATCCCCTGGAGGAGGGTATGGAAACCCATTCCAGTATTCTTGCCTGGGTGATTCCATGGACAGAGGAGCCTGGTGGCTTACAGTCCATAGGGTCATCAAGATTCAGACACGACTGAAGCAACTTAGCACGCACACACATACCTTGAAATACATGGAATCAACTAAAAATTATTACATACAAAAAGAGAATTGATTAAAGTAGCTGGGTAAAAAATTCATATATGGGAATTAATTGTTTTTCACATTTGCAAAAGCCAACCAGTTAGAATATATAATGAGTAAAATGACCACAGTCACATTAGCAACAAAACAATGTAAAATTACTTAATATAAATTTAACAAAAAATTGATCAGGCCTATGCAATTAAACTAGTGCATCGGCAAGGGCCACAAATGGACATCTTAAACAAGACTCAAAATCATAAAGGTGTCAATTATTCATAATTTACAAGCATAACACAACTGCATTTAAAATACAAATAGTTTCCTAAAATAGATAAATTCCAAAGTATACGGGTAAATATATGTAAGAATAGCAGGAAATCACTGAAACAGAAGAGCAATGAGAGTGGGTAGGTTAGCTTCAATAGATATTAAATAATAATTTAATATAATTTAATTTAATTCAATAATTTAAATAATATTGTACTAGTATATAAACAGACCCAAAGACTATAATAGAATAATTTCCAAAAGTAGGCCCAAATACATACATAATTTTAATATATGATAAAGGTGTTAAATCAATGGTAAAAGGACTGTTCAATAAATGACATTAGGGCAACTAGGTATGTGTCTGGAAAAACTAAGTATTGTCTCAAAATCATTTTTCAAAAAAAAAAAATCCTAAAAGATGAAATAATTCAGTGTAGTTATGACCCAGCAATCCCACTGCTGGGCATACACACCAAGGAAACCAGAATGTTCATCGCAGCACTGTTTATAATAGCCAGGACATGGAAACAACCTAGATGTCCATCAGCAGATGAATGGATAAGAAAGCTGTGGTACATATACACAATGGAGTATTACTCAGCCATTAAAAAGAATACATTTGAATCAGTTCTAATGAGATGGATGAAACTGGAGCCGATTATACAGAGTGAAGTAAGCCAGAAAGAAAAACACCAATACAGTATACTGACACATATATACAGAATTTAGAAAGATGGTAATGATGACCCTTTATGCAAGACAGCAAAAGAGACACAAATGTATAGAACGGACTTTTGGACTCTGAGGGAGAGGGAGAGGGTGGGATGATTTGGGAGAATGGCTTTGAAACATGTATACTATCATGTAAGAAACGAAGTGCCAGTCTATGTTCGATACAGGATATAGGATGCTTGGGGCTGGTGCATGGGGATGATCCAGAGAGATGATATGGGGTGGGAGGTGGGAGAGGGATTCAGGATTGGGAGCTTGTATACACCCGTGGTGGAGTCATGTCAATGTATGGCAAAACCAATACAGTATTGTAAAGTAAAATAAAGTAAAAATAAAATTTTTTTAAAAAATAAAAGGCAACAACACAGAGGAGACCCATCAATTGAAAAAAAAAAAAAGAAAAGAAAATGAAATCTTAAAAGTAACAGAAGAAAGCATAGAATTGCCTTTATAACAGTGGAATGCAAAAGGCCTTTCTAAGAATGGCCCAAAAAAGCCAGAGATCGTAAAAGCAAAACTGATCATCCCAACACCCTGATTTTGCAGCTCCCTGACTGCCCCTCTTCTAAACTCCATAGCTTAGCTATTCACTCCATGGATATACCTCTACCTCATAATTGTCAATAATTGCAAATTTTCCATAATCTCAGTTTCAATTTGACCAAAATACCTCTAGTAACCTTTACTCCAACAACTCTTTGAACTCATCAGGTCCTACAAACTATTGATTCTACCTCTTTTCATTGATCCTTACCTCTCTAATATCTTCACTAGCCTTATTAACCAGCTTAAAATTATAATGACCAGCCTAGAACTGGTCATTATAATTGCTGCCTTAGATAAAACCTCAGTTCCCTTGACCTCTTTTTCCTCATCATGCTTTAAAAAATACACACAACATTGGTTATATCTAGCTGTCTACCTGTCTAGCTGTCTACTCCAGATTTATACCAGGGAAGCTGAACCTGGCTCAGAAAACTCTACAACCCTGCTTAATGTTCTCATTTTAATTCATGATCACAAACCTCCAGTAGACCATTAATATTCACTGACAAGGCAACTTGACCTATATTATTTGTTGTTCCACTCTCTTAAAAAGCTGTTCCATAACTTCTCTCTCCTCAAAATTCCAACTCAGTTCCCACCGCTGTTACTCTCAGCTGATGACTTTGTTTATATTTTTTCTGAAAGATAGGAACAATAGAAAGAGAATTCTTCCAGTCTTCAAATATAACCATACTTTTGTTTATCCATATATCCTCTACCTCTCCCCTCTTACTATGAATAAATTTTCTGTACTCCAAACTAATGCCAGCCCTTAACTAAGACTCTGGACTAGACTGCATGATCTCTCATCTCCTATATATTATTGTTCCAGGAATTCTTTCTTTTCAGCAGCAGCAGCATGAGTTTTCCCCTCTATCTGAATAAACATATATTTAATTTATATGTAAACATGCTGTTCTATCTTCTGAAACTCCTATCTATATAATTTATTCCCTTGGAAATCTCATCTGTTCTCTTGCCTATAAATATATGATAAAGATTCACAAAGATATATATAGATTAGGACTCTCCCTTGAGCTCCAGACCCTGATTTCCTATTCTCTGCTTGGATCAATTTAACTCATAGAAAACTGAGTCCCTAATCTTCCCCTACCCTCACGAAGATTGCTTGTCTATCCTTTCAGTTACATAGACAAATAACTTGGAGTTATCCTTGACTTCTGTCTTTCCTCCTCAGCTGAAATCCAATTTATCAGCAACTCTTGTAAGTTCATATCATAAATATGTCTAAACTCCTCATCACCTCCACTATCGCCACTCCAGTCTAATTTCCCCACTATTAGCTCTCAATCACTGCAGTACTACTCACTGGTCATGCTTCTACCTTTGTTCCTTCGGTATGTTCTCTACAGTAACCAGAGGGATTCTACTAAAATTTAAGTCAAATCGGGTCACTCTTCTGCTCAGTCTCTAGAGCCATGGTTTCCAAACTGTGTGCTAAGGCACCCTGGAGCACCACAATGAACTCGCTAGGGTGCTCTAAGATAGCTTATATTTTAGAGAGAGGAATACAGAGATATTCAGCATTTGGGAGACACAAGGTGAGCTACTAATTCTAAGTAGTTGATAATTTTAGTATGAAATCATGCTACACTTCTTTTCATGACGTGATATCTTTTTAAAGCAGAATTACAGAATTTTCAACACTCTCTACAATAAAAAGCAAATACCACATAAAAACCAACGTGGATGAGAAAACAAGTGTGGCAGTATTTAATCTGATTCCAAAGTTTGAGTATTTGTGCTATGGACAAATGGTACAGACATCCCACTGATAATAATTATGGTTAAGAATTTTTTTTCTTTGAATTTGCTTTTCCTTTTTTATTTAGTTATTTTTGCATGCACTGTGTCTTCATTACCGTGCAGACTTTTCTCCGGTTGTGGCGAGCGGGGAGTACTCTTCATTGTGGTGCACAGGCTCCTCGTTGTGGTGGCTTTAGTTTTTGCAGAGGACATGCTCTGGAACATGGGCTCAGTAGTGATACATGGGCCTCTCTGC
Organism: Oryx dammah; assembly: GCF_014754425.2. Lineage (NCBI taxonomy): Eukaryota > Metazoa > Chordata > Mammalia > Artiodactyla > Bovidae > Oryx > Oryx dammah. Next base: position 49,671,977 of record NW_024070203.1, on the reverse strand, counting down.
TCCGTGTCATGTGGGATCCTCTTGGATCAGAAATTGAACCCATGTCCCCTGCATTTGCAGGCAGACTCCTGACACTGGACCACCAAAGAAGCCCTGATTTACTCCTTTTTAAGTAGCTACTAAGTTGTTAGAACATGAATAGTTGTCAAGTTCTTTGGCTATAACTACTTAATTAATAAAATTGTCAGGTCTTCCTTTTGGCCTAGAAGTATGGTGCAAAAGTTAGGCACAGAATACAATAGCCTTAAGTTGAGAAAAAAATTGGTGTGGTTAAAGAACTGGAAAAAAACAAACAAACAAGCCAGTGAGGCTGAAGCATGGTTAACATGGGGGAAAATGGTCAAAAATCACCCTGGAGAGGCAGATAAGGCCCAAGTCATGCAGAAGATCTAGGCTATACTGAGAAACTCAACTTTAAGAGCAATGAAAGATCTTTGAAGTTATTTGAAACAGATAAGTAATTTGATCTGATATACAATTTTACAAGATCAAGTTGCTCCATGGAGAACAGATTGGGAAAGGAGAAGAAGTGGAGAACTTGACAGGCAGTCATCTACTTGAACCAGAGATGCAGCCAAGAGAGAGATGCACAGAGACCAGGAGTATTTTGTAGGCAAAATTAATAAGGCTTGGTGATGGATTGAATGCAAGAGCTAAGGGAGATAGAAGTATCAAAGATGGCTTTTAAATTGCTGGCTTGAGCAACTAGGTGCCTGAAATGATGATAAGGAGGAACTAGTCTGAAGGAGGGAGAAGGCAATGGCACCCCACTCCAGTACTCTTGCCTGGAAAATCCCATGGACGGAGGAGCCTGGTGGGCTGCAGTCCCTGGGGTCACTGAGTCAGACACGACTGAAGTGACTTAGCAGCAGCAGCAGCAGTCTGAAGGAGGATATTGAAACTTAGATTTAGATATTTTCAACTTAAGGTGTTTACAAAACAAGCAATCAGTGACTGTAGGCTATTTGGGTTTGAATGTGAAATCAGTATCCCTTTCCCTAAATGTGGTCTGGTTCTTCATTCTTCATTTTACTGAGTTCTTAATTATCGACACTAAATACCCTTAGTATATACAGTCTCATCCAAACTCAACTTGAATGCATCCTGCAAAGGCAGGAAGTACATTAAGGGTCTCCATCTGTTAGTGTGCACAAAATTCAGTTTTGCTGCTGCAAAACCAGTGTTTGGGTGCTTAGATGGAAGCAAAGAGAAACATATGCTTTTTAATCTCCAGACTTTTCCTTGACAACAAACTTGCTTTACTTGGCTGTTAGCAGCCTTCCAAGCCCTTCCAATTCTTTCCCCTTAGGGTTGAACATTATCCTTATTACATAACTGATGCTGGGGATCCCACGGCAAACTAATCAAACCACCATAATATGAAGCAACAATTTCCTGAGTTTGAATTTTACTGAAGCCTGAATCCCTCTACTGTAATGGTTTGTTGTTACTGATACCGTTCACTAAGTCGTGTCTGACTCTTTGTGACCCCTTGGACTGCAGCACGCCAGGCTTCCCTGTCCTTCACTATTTCCCAGAGTTTGCTCAAACTCAAGTTCATTGAATCGGTGATGCCATCCAACCAGCTCATCCTCTATTGCCCCCTTCTCTTCCTGCCCTCAACCTTTCCCAGCATCAGGGTGTTTTCCAATGAGTCAGCTCTTTGCATCATGTGGCCAGAGTATTGGAGCTTCAGCCTCAGCATTACTCCTTTCAATGAGTATTCAAGGTTGATTTCCTTTAGGATTGACTTGTTTGATCTCCTTGATGTCCAAGAGATTCTCAAGAATCTTCTCCAGCACCACAATTTGAAATCATCAATTTTCCAGGGCTCAGCCTTCTTCATGGTCCAACTCTCACATCCATAACTTTGACTATATGGATTTTTGTTGGCAAAGTGATGTCTGTTTTTAATATGCTGTCTAGGTTTCTCATAGCTTTTATTCCAAGGAGGAAGCATCTTTTAATTTTGTGGCTGCTTACCAATTCAAATTTGGATTGCAGTGTCTTAAATTAAACTGAAGTTTGACACTCCTCTATTGTCACTGTATTTTGTGCTATCTACCCCTTTAAGCGTTCTTCACGTATGGGGTTTCAGAATGCATCCACCAAGCCTGTTTTGTTTATCAGAGCCTCCTTATATTTGCACCAGGTTTATCCTCGTCCTCCCTGGAAGAGTTCAACTCCACACTAGAATTGAAGATTTGCTCCGTGTTGCCTTTAGTTAGAAGAAGGCAGCGGAGAAGGGAATGGCAACCCACTCCAGTACTCTTGCCTGGAAAATCCCATGGACGAAGGAGCCTGGTGGGCTGCAGTCCATGGGGTCACTAAGAGTTGGGCATGACTGAGCGACTTTACTTTCACTTTTCACTTTCATGCATTGGAGAAGGAAATGGCAGCCCACTCCAGTGTTCTTGCCTGGAGAATCCCAGAGACGGGGGAACCTGGTGGGCTGCTGTCTATGGGGTCGCACAGAGTCAGACACAACTGAAGTGACTTAGCAGCAGCCTTTAGTTATTTTATGATGTTTCTGTCACTGTAGCAGTAAACATAGATGTTTATGGATTTTCCCTTTACACTCAATCTTTCAATAATTCAGTCTCTACTAACTGAAGCAAACAGCCACATTTGGCCATTTGTATTGATCTGTACCTATGCACACCAGATTCTAGTTGTATAAGTGAATGAAGCACTAGGAACGTTTTACTTACTCTTACAATTACTGAAGTGGTTTCTTATCATTGGGAATAGCAGCCATTTTAATGTTGATGCTCCTATTTCTACACTTGTTTAGTCCTTCTCCAGAGCTACATTTTTCATATGCTTATTTCTATTAAATAGGACAGTTGGTGGAAGGGAGGGGACGATTTCCGCTGCTTTATTAAAACTATTTCATAGCAGAATATACTTCTCTGCAGCAATGGTACTTTGATCTGCTCTGGGTGCATGCCAGTACACGACACAGCAGTTCACTTCCAAAATACTTTTAAAGTTATGCTTACTGTACTACATTAATTTGTGCCAGTCCCCAACTAAGGATCAATCTAAGAAATATTATTTACTCATTTGCCACAATTTACTGTCTTAATTACGTACCTGTTGCAATTACATTCGTCCTTCAGTATCTGCAAAGGGTCGGATCCAGCATCCCTCTCCCCAAGGGAACCAAATTCCATAGATGCTCAGGTCCCTTATATAAAAGGACCTACGTACAGTCACACCTCTGATTCCACCCAGGGTTGATTGAATCCATGGATGTGGAACCTGTGGCTAGGGAGGGCTGGTGGACTGTACTAGTTATCTGCCACATAGATGAGCTGTCACCTGTTATAATGCAGGTCTTCTCCTCAATGTATCAGAACATATCAATATTTATGGATTTTCCCCTTTGCATTTGATCTTTTAATAATTTGATCCCTTCTGAATGAATCAATCCATCAACTTATCATTTGTATTGATTTGTACTTGTAACACTATTAGTACTTGTAACACTCAAATGCTTGCTAATTTACTAGAATTCTTGAAGACTTGTTTTAATATTGATATATGATTTGAAACCATTCAAGTATAAGAGAAATCTTGCAATCCTCATTCTTTACTTTCATTTTGCTCTATTTTCTCCTTAATGGTTTCTATATCATATAGAAGCAGGAAGAATTAAATTTTCTTAAATATTCCTTATTTCTATGCTTTTTCCTTAAGGATATATTAGTAACATTCTCAAAATATTAATAATTCATCATTAATTTCTATTTAGTAGGTACCATTTCATCCCTACAGTGTATTCTTTATCAAATTTCTTGCTTCAGCACAATATTCTCTCACTTTGTCAATTGAAATGTAAGGCTTTTCCCTTCTTCAACTCTATGTCCCCATAATACTAAGGCAAGTGTTCTTCAAATGGGAACAACTCAGTCAATATTTGTTGAATTAAGTCATTAGACATACTGAAGAAAAGTCTTACAAGCCCAAGTCTCTTTTAATGTGAATACCTCTTTGTGGTAGCTCTCTGGAACCTAAATTGATCTGTTTTCCCAGTTTTCTATTATAGCTCCATATAGAGCATACAATCAATTTAAAATGAATAGCACAGTCAAGCTGGGAAATACTTGACAAAAAACTTAACTCTAGGCAAACAGATTTCAAAGAATCACTATTTATAGTGAAAGTTAGCCAGCCATTCTCCTAATTCTTCTAAATCTTGATGTGCCAAACTAATAAAGTATGTTTAGATACAATTTAAATGAAAGATTTAAAAAAAAAAAAACTCATCCTCTAGATCTGCCTTAAAGAAAGCAGTCAAGTTTTTATGTTTATTCTCAGTGATAATATGATTTCATGTATTTTTATTGTTCATTTGCTGGAATAAAGAAAGGAAAATTTTATTTCTTGGGATGAAATGCTTTCTGTTGGAACAGAATTGTTTTTCTTATTCAAATCTTTTAGTACTTTGAGATTAGAAGCAATGAAATATCTGCACCTGCATTTTTGTGGGACTAGAAAAATGAGTGAAATTAAACTGTCTTCATGGGGATCAAATGGGGAAAAGCCATTTGACACCATTAGTTGTGGGGTCCCAAGAGAGCACATAAAACACGTTGCATTTCCCTATCTGAAAACATAACCAGAGTCTGCCTGTACATGCCAAACATGCGGAATATGAACAGCCCAAGCAGTCACATAACAATCGGCATGATGCCAAACATCTGGATCCTTGGAAACTTCCAAATGAATGAGTGAATTTTTCACCTTTCTTCTGAATTGTTTTGGCAGCATGTGAACACAGTCAAGTGTGGCACTTATGACTGTGTTGTTCCTTCTAAGTGTCAAGTTCTAAAATGTCTTAAAAGTCCTAGCCATTCAATATCCAAAAAAAATCCTATTTCGAATACAGTTTTTTGTGATTCATTTTGAAAAAAACTTATATTTAACACTTATCATGGCAAAAATATCAAGGCCCGTTAAGTCAATTTATATATTGACTCAATAGATTTTAGAAAGCATAGCAGTAATGTGCTACTCTCCAGGGAAAATATCCATGTTGAGGTCATCTGTCTTCAGCTTCTTATTTTGAATTCATTGTGTTATTGTGCCTCCTCTAATCCCTCCCTTACTGTCTGAGAAGTTTCTCAGGGATGTGGGAAAGAAACATACTTTGTGACGGAGCAAAAGAATGAAAAATTTAAGGGTCTGACATCAGAGGCCAAAATGAAACAAAGCTTTGGCAACAACCTGAGATACAGAGGGAAAAGAAATAACATCAAGGTGCTGGTCGGAGATGCTCTTTAGGAGAAGTCAGAAAGGATGGGGATACCCTCCCTCGATACAAGGACCACGTGGAAGCCATGTTGGGAACCCATCAAGACCTTCAGTTCAGTTCAGTTCAGTTCAGTTCAGTTGCTCAGTCGTATCCGACTCTTTGCGACCCCATGAATCGCAGCACACCAGGCCTCCCTGTCCATCACCATCTCCCGGAGTTCACTCAGACTCATGTCCATCAAGTCCGTGATGCCATCCAGCCATCTCATCCTCGGTCGTCCCCTTGTCCTCCTGCCCCCAATCCCTCCCAGCATCAGAGTCACTTAAAGGAAGGAAGAAGAGACTAGCATCTGTGACTAGAAATTTCAAAACTGCTACCCGAATTCTTTCTTTGTCTTCTCCCTCCTCCACTTCCTTCTCTCTCTCCTTCTCCTTCCTCTCCTTTCGTTGTCCCCTTCCCCCTTTTCTGTATATTCATATCCCTGAATTTAAAAATCCAATCCATGATTCTACAGACATAATTTTTTCATGTAATAAATAACTACCCCTCTTTCTAACCACCACTCCATCTCTTCCTTCTTCCCGACTAAATATCTCTGAACCATCAGTCTTCCGTAAGCTCTCCACTGCCTGTCCACCAGATACCTCTTCTTTGCACCCTGCAGGTCAGCTTCCATACCTGTTAGTAAGTGTTAGAGCTTCCATTAAGCTAATAAAGCTCAAGCTTCAGAACTTCTATTTTATTATCCAGGGCCCTGGGAGTGGCCCTAGCAATATGTTCATATAGGCATATGCTTTGATAAAATTTGCACCGTGAAGTTGCAGGGCCAGAACTTGTATCGCAATATGGCATCTGACACCAGAAATATGTTGATGTGAAAGAGAAGCAGAAGTTAGTCTGTGGGGAGTTACAAATGTAAAATAAATTCAGTTCTCATTGATACTTAGGATGTTCTCTTTTGTCAAAAAGTTCTTGATAACTATAAGAAATACAATAATGCACTATATATTTTTCCTTTTTAATGCAGGTCATAATGAATGAAATTAATCAAACTTTCCATTTGTTAGGCATATATATATAGCAGAACTACAAATAGCCAATGTGTCTCTGTTTAAATTCATGTGATCTATGTATCCCAGGTTATTAAATAGCATCTAACCATATCTGATAATCTTATCCTGATAAAAGACTAGGTATTCCACTCAAAGCTATACATAAAATTGCCAGCAACACAGAGGAACTAACTGAAAAGACATTTGTTCCAAAGACAAAATTCCTACACATGTACATTGGGAAGTCATCCAACTGTAGTATAAAAGCGATTTGTTCACAATTTTTGGCTCAAACTGATTTTCAAATGCATTTAAGTGGCTCTTCAGCAGCTTTAATTTTAAATTTTGCACATTTTATAGAATCAGTGACAATATTAAAAATCAAATATCTTTGAAGAAGTATGCTAATAGGAAGCCGAACATGTAAACTAAAGAAAACTGATAGAAACTCCAAAATGTCTTTAAAGTTTGAGATAATTATAATATTTAAAATGTGTAACTACTTATTTCTTTTCTGATTATTCTATCGATAAGTAAATATTGCCTTTCTCCCAATTTGGTATTTATAATTTTATATTCTTTTTGTTAAAAAAAAAAAAAAGCTCCCAAATCATATTAGTTTCAGGTTTCACAAACCCTGGATTTTCCCCTGACCTAGGGCTTCCCTGGTGGCTCAGTGGTAAAGAATCCACTTGCAATGCAAAAGATGCAGGTTCGATCCCTGAGTCAGGAAGATCCCCTGGAGAAAGAAATGGCAACCCACTCCAGTATTCTTGCCTGGAAAATTCCATGAACAGAGGAGCCTGGTGGGCTACAGTCCATGGGAATGCAAGAGTCAGACACAGCTTAGTGACTAAACCACCACCATCACCACTTTAGCATCATTTCATAAAGTCCAAGAAGTTCTTGCCTCAGAATCACCCATCAAAATGCAGAGTCACAGACTCCCATCTGAAGAATCAGCACCTCAGAAAAGTGACTCTGGACTTACATTTTTAACAAAGCCTATGTATGATCCTTTTGCATATTTAAGATTGACAAATGCTGCTCTTTTAGAAATGTTTTCTTGGAAGTCTAATAACCTACTTCTTGTCAACCCCATTTTTCTAGCTCTCATCTCCTCATCCTTCTCCATTACATTTGACGTCCTTTTCTTGAAAAGTAGAGCTTGTCCAGGTTATCTCTGGAACTTCCTGATTTATCTCTTCTCCCTCATTTGGACTTATGTCCCCTAAATGTTGGCATATCCAACAAGGTTCTCATCTTAGCCCTCCACTTTTATCTACACTTCTTTTTTCCATTAGTGGTTCAATTTTCTACCAGACCCAGTGATCACCTGAATGAATTTTCTAGGGTAGGCATAACGAATTACGAGGTGGCTTGAATCAACTAAAATTTGTTATCTGGAAGCCAAAAGTCTGAAATCAGCATATCATCTAGAGGCTTTGAAGAATATGGTAAATGCTTCTCTCCTGTATTCTCTCGACTCCCAGCCATCCTCTTCATGCAGTCTTTCATGCTTTCACTTGTCGATGCATCACTATAATTGCTGCCTCCGTCTTCACACGGCATTTTCCCCTGTGTGTGTATCTAAATTTCACTCTTTTTACAAGAGGGACATCAGTCATACTGGACTTAGGACCACTCTAATCCAGTAAGACCTCATCTGCACTTCATTATATCTGCAAAGATCCTATTTCCAAATCAGATCATATCCAAAGTTCCTGGCTTGGAGGGTAGGAGGAAAGAGGTGGAGCTACTATTTGAGCCAGTATATCACCTCAGAGCCACTGGTTCACTGTGCAGTTTGAGAACTAGTCTTTGAAATTTCACAGTGGCCCATTAAATTCAAGTTAACCAATTCAATTCATCAAGCTATCTTCTTTCAAGGCACCCCATAAAATAACTCCTTAAGTAGTGACTGGACTTTGTACTTCTTCCTCACTTAGACCCCGTCTGTCTCATCATGGTCAAATCAATCAGGAATCAGGATAGTCACTCTATCCTAATGACAGAGTGTATACATGTAACTGTGTCATGGGGCCAACCACTGTAAACACTGTATCACTTTGCACATGTCATTTGTAATGGCATCGCAAAGTTAGGTAGAGTGCTATGGCCTTAAAATGATCTAGCCATGATGACTTCTCATAGTTTAAAGACTAATATTGAGAATGGTTACCTGCACAATGCCTTCTTTTAGGACTTGCTTGTGGATGTCACCAGGGGCTTCCCTGGTGGCTCAGATGGTAAAGCTTCTGCCTGCAATGAGGGAGACCCGGGTTCGATTCCTGGGTCAGGAAGATCCCCTGGAGAAGGAAATGGCAATCCACTCTAGTACTCTTGCCTGGAAAATCCCAAGAATGGAGAAGCCTGATAGGCTACAGTCCATGGGGTCACAAAGAGTCAGACACAACTGAGCGACTTCACTTCACTTTGTGGATGTCAAAGAGATGAGCAGTAAAGTTGTCCCTTTTGATGGTGCTGGAAGAGGAAGCAGAGTATTTTCTAGGCTATGTGGGACATTAAAGACCAAGGATTTCCATGGTTTCCTGAATCCTCTCTAGGTCTACTGGCCCAAACTTGAATACCCACACCAACCCCATAAGGAACAGTAGTTTAGAACACAGCTCCAGAGCCAGATGACCTGGGTTCAAATCCTAGCTCTCCCACTCACTACTAGGCAACCTCAGACAGTCGCTTCACCTCTATGTTTCAGTTTGGTCATCTGGAAAAGGAAGAGAAATATAAATTTCTAACATAGCATTATTGTTGTTTAGTTGCTGGGTCATATCCAACTTTTATAACCCCATGGGCTTTAGCCCCGCAGGGACCTCTGTCCATGGGATTCTCCAGGTAGGAATGCTGGAGTGGGTTGTCATTTCCTTCTCTAGGGGATCTTCCACCCCAGGGATAGAACTCACATCTCCTGCATTGGCAGGTGGATTCTTTACCACTGAGCTCCCTGGGAAGACCAACATAGAGTTGTAGTGAAGAGTAAATGAGATATTACATGTATAGAACTGAACATAGAGTGCAGCCCCAAGAAGAGTTCAAAACTAGCATACACCATGACCATTCTGTAGTTGGTAAGCTTTCTAGGTGACCTAACATTAACTCTGTATAGCTTCCACTACATTCTGATATCTCCCAGGACAAGTCCTATCTACCTCTTTCTTGGCAGCCTCAGATTAGAAGACAGCAGTTACACCCGGTGCCTCAAAAGATTTTTCTGACTCGCACTAACTATCTCCGTTTTTATCTTCAGTGAGTCCTCTTAGGAAGCCTTCCTTATCTGGGTCAGATACCCTGGTATGCCCTCCCATAGCACTATGGACCTCTCTTGTATAGTGCTGACTACAGGTATAATTTCCATTTTATTTGTGTAATGGTTAGTGTCATCTCTCCTGTTTGACATGAGAGTGGGGACCATGCCTGTGTTGGCTCATGCTCATGGGCAAGTGACCTGCTGTGACATGGGCATGAGGTAGAACCCATCAGTGTGATTTTCTGGAGCCTTAGGAAGAGACACCCACACGTAAATAACTTGTTGCCTCTCGAGATTCAGGCATGAATCTCTGCATGTCTGCTCAAGCCTGACTCTCAGGCTCACCTTGTTATAGGATCCCCACTGAGCCCATGGAGCTCAGGCCTGCCCTGAAGTCCCTCCACTCCCCATCAGCTCTCTCAGGGGGTCTCCCAGCCCCTGGTAAGGAGGAGAAACACCAGCTTGGCTTCTGCCTCTAACAAAACTGAGACACATTTATGTTTTTTTGAAAAGATGCTCCCCTTCAACCCCAGGGCCTAGGTTATAGTCCAGCTGTGATCCTGGCGTTTTCTCCCTTATAAGCTAGGGGTTGTGTGTATTTTGGAGGAGAAGGTAATAACAAAGGCAGGGGTTACAGCATTGGGCTACAGGGAAAGTCTCACATGTAACTGCAGCTTCAAGGTAAAGGTCATAAATCAGGCTGCTCATATTTCCCCACAGTCCCGAGTCACGGGTACAAAATCCAGGCCCATCCCAAGAAAGACCTGAGGAAAATGTACTGGAGAAGTTTGTATACTCATGATTCAGTGGATTTTTAGCTCCAAGTCAGTGGTTTCCGGGGGCTTCCCTGGTAAAGCTCAGCTGGTGAAGAGCCCGCCTGTAATGCAGGAGACTCCGGTTCCATCCCTGGGTTGGGATGATCCCCTGGAGAGGGGAAGGGCTACCCACTCCAGTGTTCTGGACTGGAGAATTCCATGGACTATTCCATGGGGTCACAAAGAGTTGGACACGACTGAGCGACTTTCATTTCACTTCACGTTAATGGTTTCCAAACTTCTTACCATTATGAACCCTTCTCCTATTCACCATCACACCAAATTGCACATGTTAAAGATTTTGTATTTAACAAAATAAAATGTTTTTGATAAATTTAAAAAAGACTAATATTTCAATATTATAACATAATTTAATCTGTATTGTGGATTAAATTGCCAAGGTATAGTTATTCATTTGAATTCACCATCTCAATGAACAGTTCAAAATGCATTAATAGAGCTATTTTAATTAAAAAAAACTACAAGCATACGAGTCCCTTGGATTTCAAGGAGATCAAACAAGTTAATCTTAAAGGAAGTCAACCCTAAATATTCACTGGAAGGACTGATGCGGAAGCTGAAGCTCCAATACTTTGACCACCTTATGTGAAGAGCCCACTCACTGGAAAAGATCCTGATGCTGGGACAGAACGAAGGCAGGAGGAAAAGGCAACAACGGAGGATGAGATGGTTGAATGGCATCACTGACTTAATAGAAATGATTTTGAATAAACTCCAGAAGACAGTGAAGGACAGGGAAGCCTGGTGTGCTGCACTTCATGAGATCACAAAGAGTTAGACCCAATTTAGGGAGTGAGCAACAGCAATGAGCATGTGACATCAATATTATGTTTATTATCTCTGCTTAAAACTGTAGGGATATTCTCAACTCCATGTTTTAGAGATAATAGTAGCAGTTCATTTAGGGACAGTGGTCAGTTAATTTTTTAATGAAAATGGATGGTACCACACGAAGAAGGAATTCAGTTCAGTCACTCAGTCGTGTCCAACTCTTTGTGACCCATGAATCACAGCACACCAGGCCTCCCTGTCCATGACCAACTCCCAGAGTTCACCCAAACTCATGTGCATTGAGTCAGTGATGCTATCCAGGCATGTCATCCTCTATTGTCCCCTTCTCCTCCTGCCCCCAATCCCTCCCAGCATCAGGGTCTTTTCCAATGAGTCAACTCTTCGCATGAGGTGGCCAAAGTATTAGAGTTTCAGCTTCAGCATCAGTCCTTCCAATGAACACCCAGGACTTGTCTCCTTTAGGATGGACTGGTTGGATCTCCATGCAGTTCAAGGGACTCTCAAGTGTCTTCTCCAACACCACAGTTCAAAACCGTCAATTCTTCGGTGCTCAGCCTTCTTCACAGTCCAACTCTCATATCCATACATGACCACTGGAAATACCATAGCCTTGACTAGATGGACCTTTATTGGCAAAGTAATGTCTCTGTTTTTTAATATGCTGTCTGCTGCTTAGTCACTTCAGTCGTGTCAGACTCTGTACGACCCCATAGACGGCAGCCCACCAGGCTCCCCTGTCCCTGGAATTCTCCAGGCAAGAACATTGGAGTGGGTTGCCATTTCCTTCTCCAATGCATGAAAGTGAAAAGTGAAAATGAAACTCAGTCATGCCTGACGCTTCGTGACCCCATGGACTGCAGCCTACCAGGCTCCTCTAGGTTGCTCATAACTTTCCTTCCAAGGAGTAAGCATCTTTTAATTTCATGGCTGCAGTCACCATCTGCAGTGATTTTGGAGCCCCCCAAAATAAAGTCTGACACTGTTTCCACTGTTTCCCCATCTATTTGCCATGAAGTGATGGGACCAGATGCCATGATCTTAGTTTTCTGAATGTTGAGCTTTAAGCCAACTTTTTCATTCTCCTCTTTCACTTTCATCAAAAGGCTTTTTAGTTCCTTTTCACTTTCTGCCATAAGGGTGGTGTCATTTGCATGTCTGAGGTTATTGTTCTCCTGGCAGGAAGGAATTACTGTAATTCAAATAAGTAGCATATTACTTCCAAGGACTACATAGGATTTTACAGACAATCTGGTGGTAATCATTATTACATGTTTAGAAAAATAAATATGAAGAGATTGATAACTTCAGATATTTGTTTCTAATCCCTGAGGTATAATGCCTTTTAGCCAAAACACTACTCAGAATCAAAGTGAACCTAAGTAATTATGGTCATTCACTAAACACTTTTGTCAATCGCCAAGTAGCCATAAATTTCCCCTGAGTCTATTTTGGGAAAGAAACAAAATAAAAATCTCTATAAAATTATTTAAATATTGTTTGTTTTAAAAACTAAAGATGTTTAACATATATCTTATGCTTTCCTATTTCCATCAAGCAAAATACTATAACCACATCATTAATCATTATATCTGTTGAAATCAATTTTTATTCTGCATTCATGAATTGAATAATGTGATAAATTCTAGAAACAATATGATAACATTCTGAAATCATGATTTTTTTCTCTATATACAAACAGAGAGAGAATTTAAGAGGAAAACTGGAACTATCCAAGGTTAAATGGCTGAATCTTAGTTCAAAATTTGAAATACTATGGCCTTTAATCTTGTGGTTGAATAGGTGCCCCTTATAAATCATTACTATATTTAAGCAGCAATAGTGCAAGCAGTTACAGAGTTACAAGGCCACTCATTCACTGGTCACAGTATTAGAAATAGGGTATTTGCACAGGTAATTAAAATGGATTGTGGACTCATCAAAGCTTGTTTTGAAATGGACTGTGGAAAGGGCACAGTGTTCTGTCACTCACTTAGAAATTATTGCCCTAGACACTGGCCAGTTGTGATTGTTTAAGGCAATCCAAGAGCCAGGAAGGGTCTCAGATATAATGTTAAGACATAAAGAAGAATTATAGCATAAATTTACAATGAACAAATTGTCCTGGGCTCCCAAATTGTGCTATTTGTAGCTTGAGCACAGAAGCCGGGGGGTAGCCGTATGGCAGAGGCCACCCTTCTCCAATACAAAAAGTTATGAAATCTCCTGGAGTTGGCTAAAGGAAACCATAAGTATTTGCAAATGGAAAAAAAGCCACAAATTTCCTTCCCCTCTCCTTGCAGATCACTTTCTTATCCCAAGTTACATATTTTCAGCTTCATCACACATCAGAATGTAAAATCAAACCCTGTATCCTAAGCATATTAAAATTCTTTCCTACTCCTGACCCTGTGGCACAAGCAATACCACTATTTCAGAATCATCATTATTTTGTTTTATAATTGTGTTGTAGTTATCCTATCAGTTGTTTTTCAGTGTTAATGTGCACAGTTGACAGCAAATATACTATTCATTTTAACTCTCTCCAAGAAAGAGCTAAGGCTGTTTCCTATTTATGTCTATTAATATTTTCATAAAACATTATAAGTGATTCTCTACTATCTCTGATGAGGTGTTAACACCATCCAAAGAAGACATTTAAAAATGAAGGGGCCAAAAACAACAAAAAAAAGAAGGGGCCAAAGTGAGTTTTTCTAGTGTGGGTCATTACCCAGTTTTCTCAATCCAGATCTTAATTTCATTTAACCTAAAATGCACTGCTTCTTTGTATTTGTACAATGGATACTAAGCGGTGGGGAAATCTAAGTATTGATGAAGAGCTGTTTTATGTTTCTGGTAGAGAAATGTTCTTAGTTCAGTGAAACCTCACTATAACAGTCTACTAGCACATGGGCTTTTCAAGTACAAGGGAAATTGCTTTACAAAAAATTCCAAAACTACCTCTTTATCAACCACCTATTCCCCCAGTGATAGAATTTTTATAAACTTCAAGTTGATTTCTTTGTATTTTGCAATGCCAAAAATTGTAATTGTACTAAGGAATTTGAAAATCAACACAAGACCAATAAAATGCCTGTCACTAGGGTGAAATACCAAAGTGAAATAGCAATGAAAAATGTTCAAGGATTGAGTTTAAGGAAAAGATGGCCTTGCTTTCTAAAGAATGTGACAGAGATTTCTAAAGAATTTTAGCAACTCTTTTTGAGAAATATGTAAGGGGATATTTAGGGTGAACAGGAATTTGAATTTATCTTTCCTAGTTATGATCCCTAAGCATATCCCCTGTTACACTTTGGCTTATCAGAAAGAACACTATACTTGTGAATGCATCAAGCAGCACTAGGTCCCCCTTGCCAAACGTTAAGAGGCATATCACACGTTACAGTGAGTTTTCACTTGGCTATTTGTACATGGAGCTCTGAATGGTTGAAATTCTAGAATGGTTTGCATAGCTACAGCAATTAGCAAAGCCAAACATATAGGTATCAAATGAGAAATACCTTCAAAATTTGAAGAAAATTTTGCACTAGGAAATGAATGAAGAATATGGGATATAATTTTATGGATCACTCAGAAACTCTTCAAAGGCTGGACTCGGGTACTTTGTACAATGAATAAGTATTCAGGAAGAATACCAATAATCATTAATTATGTGTTAAATGAATTAATTGTCTTTATGCAAATGATACACTATATTTCACAGATACTTAGGGTCATATCCATATGTTTTCATATGTTAAAAATTCTGATATTAGGATGTGCCTTATTACTGATGGCATGAATAATTACTTGATATGTTTTCTAGGTTTTCTAGGTTAGTCGTATCTAAAACAATAGGTTGTCTTACATCAATAGAGACCTAGTTTCATCATGACTTTCCTGTTTCATTTTTTATTTTTTATTTTTTTTTCCTTTTATTTTTATTTATTTATTTTTTTTTTTACATGATATTATACATGTTTCAATGCCATTTTTTAGATGCACTCAGACTGTTCTGAAGAAGCCGCAGCTTGAATTTAAATATCATAGACTCATTGTTTTTAAATGAAGGGATTTATATAGGGTTATTTATCAATTTTCATTTTGCCAAGAAAGATGATTAAAAATACACATACCAATACTATCTCTTCTTTCTCCAAAAGGATAGTCTAAAAGTGAAAATATAGAGAGATCTTAATCTTAGAATTAAGGTTAATCCTTTACTTTTAGTAAAATTAAGTATGGAAAATACACATTGTCCTTATTTTCCCCCCTTTTGTGGATTTGTATCAATCTATGATCCACAATTTTGGAATCACTTTTCCAGGATATAGTTGCACAATCATTCACACTCATTCACACCTCTGTTCCTAATAGACATTAGGAGCAAAAACATGGCAATTATATTATCTAGAGAATGTAGAAACATTTGCAGAATACTTTTTTCTTGATTTCAAGCATCAAAAAACCTTCTATCCCAGCTTCTTTTAAGAAGGCAGATGTTTTAGATTGGATCTGAATAGTATCCACTTAAACTAAACTTCATTCACATCACTATTTTAAGGCCCAGGGCAATGGCTGAGCTCTGGCCTTTGGTTGTGATCACTTTTGTATCTGATCTTTCTGTTTAAATGTATCCTGAGCTGGCCAGGAATGAGTTTGGTAATATTATCCTGTGGATCTTTTCCATCTCTAATGTCTACAATCTAAACTTAGCTTGCTTCTGGCTTTAAATCCTCATACTTTGGCTCCTTCTCTTCAACCTGGCCCCTCTCTTCCGCAAACACTGGAAGCCAAACCCCAGTTATGCACACTTCTCATCCACAGAGCATAGACTTCCGTTTCTGATTCTCCTGCCCCGAATCCTACTTCCTTTTTCACTACTCTGAACTCCTCCCAGGTGAGCACATTTGGAAAGTGTTAAGATACAATTCTGTAGTTCATATTTGGCAAACCTTTCCCCTCGTCCAACTCTTATTTAAAAACAACAACAGTTTAACCACAGGCCCAAATGCCAAGCAAATATTTGGTAAATCACAGGACAAAAACAGAATTAGCTGATTAACTCCAGTAATTCTTACTCACATACTGCACTTAATAAATATCTTGGTTTCCAGGTTTGGCTCTAGAAGGCATTTTCCCTGAGATTTTAGAACAGTTCCCTACGCATGTATTTTCTTCATATGAGTAGATAGTAAGATAACAAGGACTGTCTACCCTGACTGCAATCCTTATAATCTAACTTCTCCATTAACATCTTGGTAGGGGTGCAGGGCTAAAATTGTTTCTACATGTGGGACTACTTCAACTTTTAGAAAATAATCAGACTGTATTCACCTATTATAATGCTCTCAGTTTATAAATGGGAAACAGAAATGAAAAGAAGAAATGGCTTGTCACAAAATATACTGAGGAGAGGAGAAAGTGATAATCCTGGAACTAAAACATCTCTTGACTTCAAATTTAGCTGGATGGAGGAAAGTAAATACATTACACAAATGACTTGAAATGGCCTAGACTCCACTGAAAAGCTAAAACTATAAAGCTTCTAGAAGAAAATAAAACAAGAAAATCTTTGCCACCATGAAATAGTCAAAGATTATTTAGCACTGAACATTTTTTCATTGCTAATTTGGACTTAATAAAAATTAAAGTTTTTACTCATCAAAAAATAGAATTAAAAATATGAAAAGGCAAGCTACATGTTGAAGACATTTATTATATATATATCTAACAAAGAAATTGGTCTAGAATATATGAAGAACTTCTACAAATAAATAACAAGACAGATTGTTAAACTGAACAAAAGACATGAAAAGCCACTTCATGTGGCTAGTAAGTGCATTAAAAGATATTAAAGTGGCTAATAAGTACATTAAAAGATAAAAATTTTTTAAGAGATATTAAAAATCATTAGTCATCAGGAAAGTGAAAAGTAAAACCATAATTAAGTAGCATTTCATACCCACTAGTTTGGCTAGAATAAATAAGACAGGCAAAACAAATTGTTAGTGAGGATATGGAATAACTAGAACACTCGGTCACTATGCTGGTAAGATTGTAAGTTCATATAACACTTTGCAGAATCATTAGTAGCTTTATCATAAATACCAAAAGAAATGAAAACATATATTCACAAAAAGACTTGTACTGAAATATAATACTTCTTAAAAAATCATTAAAACTTGTCCAAATGTCCATTAATAGGAGAACAGATTAGCAAATTATGACATGTTCATTTAATAAAATACCCCTTCAGTTCAGTTCAGTTCAGTCACTCAGTCGTGTCCGACTCTTAAAAAAAATGAATTACTGATACATAGAACAACTGGGGAAAATCTCAGAAATATTATGTGGAACAAAATAAGCCAGACATAAAAAAGAACATATTGTACATCCATCTACACAAAATTCAAAACCAAGAAAAACAAATCTACAGTGACAAATCAGAACAGTGGTTGCTTATGAGAGAGAATGATTGGTTGGGAAATTTCTAAGGTGAAGGAAGTAGTTTTAAGATCTTTGCATTTCCCTGATAAAAATCTTACCTTTATTATAAAAAAAATGCAGAAAAGTAATATATACTCCAACTTACTTAGGAAAATAATGCTTTTCCCAAATAGGTAGTATCTTTATTTCTACAGAAATTTTCACATAAACATAAAAGTACAAGCAATAGAAAAGGGACTCCATTTACCCATTTCTCAACTTGAATAGTTATGAACTTTATGCCAATTTCATGAAATAACTGTGTTAAGGAGAAAGTCATACTGGCACCTGTAACAAAATTATTACATGATTTGAAGACTATAATTGGAAGACACAAGGCAAAAAGGGTTTTATAAAATGTTAGTGTGTTTTACCCTCATGATAATTATCTTAGTCTAGCATGTATTTAAGTTATTAATTTATACGTTAATCACCTATAAGGGATATTTAAATTCTTAAAGACATAGCTCCTTTCTGGTCCAACCTTTTTCCATTCCAACTAATTTATTTAGTAGTGTGAAAGAAGACCCATGTAGAAAAGTTGTGTTCACATTTTTAAGTGTAGAATTCAGTGGTTGCTAGTATGTTCACAAGTTTGCACTGTCATCACCACTAATTCCAGAAAATTTCTATCTTTTCCCCAAAATCCCAGCACTCATTAGTAGTCACTCCCTACTCCCCCTCCCCCAGCTTCTTAATACTAACCTACTTTCTGTCTCTATGGATTTGCCTATTCTTGGCATTTCATACAAATGGAATCACTTAATATGTGGTCTTTTGTGTCTGGTTTCTTTCACTTAACATAATGCTCTCAAGCATAATCCATGTTGTAGTATATATAGTACTTTATTCCATTTTATGAATGAATAATGTTCCGTTATACAAATATACTACATTTTATTTATGTGAGCCTGACACAGAATAGTTGCTCAGTTTACACTACCTTTCTTCTTCATTTTTTAACCAAAAGAGAAATTTTAAAGCTTTTCTAAAATTGTAACTTGGAAAATACAGGATTTTACTTTGATCTTTTTAACTGAAGTATAATTTACAATGTTAAATTAGTATCAAGTGTACAACATAGTGGTCCAACATTTTTATAGATTATATTCCATTTAAAGTCATTACTAATAAAGACGATATTTCCCTGTGCTGTACAACATATCCTTGTTGCTTATCTATCTTATACATAATAGTTTGTATCTCTTAATCCCATACCCCAATCTTACCTCTTCCTCCTTCCCTCTCTCCACTAGTAATCACTAGTTTGCTCTCTGTATCTGTGATTCTGGGTTTTGCTGTTATGTACGCTGATTTGTTTTATAGAATCCACTTAAAAGTCATAATGCAAAATATTTATCTTTGCCATTTCTCCAAAGTTAATACTCTCTAGGTCCATCCATGTTGTTGTAAATGACAGAATTTAATTCTTTTTGTGGATTGTGGGCTTCTCTGGTGGCTCAGTGGTAAAGAATCTGCCTGCCAATGCAGGAGACTCAAGTTCCAGCCCTGGGTCAGGAAGATCCCCTAGAGAAGGAAATGGCAACCCACTCCAGTATTTTTGCCTGGGAAATCCCATAGACAGAGGAGCCTGATGGGCTACAGTCCATGGGATCACAAGAGAGTCAGACATGACTTAGTAACTAAACAATAACAATATTATATTGTGTGTATATGTATACATACATTTTTTATCCCTTCATCTGTTGATGGGCACTTAGGTTGTTTCCATATCTTGGCTATTTTAAATAATACTTCAGTGAGCAATGGAATACATGTATCTTTTCAAATGAGTGTTTTCATATTCTTTGGATATATACCCATAGTGGGATTACTAGATCATATGGTAGTCCTTAGTGGAAAATTCTTAAAGAGATGGGAATACCAGACTGCCTGACCTGCCTCCTGAGAAATCTGCATGCAGGTCAAGAAGCAGCAGTTAGAACTGGACATGGAACGACACACTGGTTCCAAATTGGGAAAGGAGTACGTCAAGGCTGTATATTGTCATCCTGCTTATTTAACTTATATGCAGAGTACATCATGAGAAATGCTGGGCTGGAGGAAGCACAAGACAGAATCAAGATTGCCGGGATAAATATCAATAACCTCAGATATGCAGATGACACCACCCTTATGGCAGAAAGTGAAGAAGAACTAAAGAGCCTCTTGATGAAAGTGAAAGAGGAGAGTGAAAAAGTTGGCTTAAAGCTCAACATTCAGAAAACTAAGATCATGGCATCTGTTCCCATCACTTCATGGCAAATAGATGGGAAAACAGTGACAGACTTTATTTTGGGGGGCTCCAAAATCACTGCAGATGGTGACTGCAGCCATAAAATTGAAAGATGCTTGCTCCTCAGAAGAAAAGTTATGACCAACCTAGACAACATATTAAAAAGCAGAGACATTACTTTGCCAACAAAGGTCCATCTAGTCAAAGCTTTGGTTTTTCCAGTGGTCATGTATGGATGTAAGAGTTGGACTATTAAGAAAGCTGAGTGCCAAAGAATTGATGCTTTTGAACTGAGGTGTTGAAGAAGACTCTTGAGAGTCCCTTTGACAGCAGGGAGATCCAACCAGTCAATCCTAAAGGAAATCAGTCCTGAATATTCATTGGAAGGACTGATGCTGAAGCTGAAACACCAATACTTTGGCCACCCGATGCAAAGAACTGACTCATTTGAAAAGACTCTGATGCTGGAAAAGATTGAAGTCAGGAGGAGAAAGAGACAACAGAGGATGAGATGGTTGGATGGCATCACCAACTCAATGGACATTAGTTTGGGTAAACTCCAGGAGTTGGTGATGGACAGGGAAGCCTGGCATGCTGCAGTCCATGGGTTCACAGAGTCAGACACAACTGAGTGATTGAACTGAACTGATGGTAGTCCTATTTTTAGTTTTTCAAAGAACCTCCTTGCAGTCTTCCATAGTGGCTGTAACTTGTAACCAACAGTGTATGAGGATTCCATTTTCTTACATCTTTGCCAACATTTGTTATTTGTGATCTTTTTGATGATAACCATTCTGACAGGTGTCAGGTGATATCTCATTATGATTTTGATTTGTATTTCTTTGATGATTACTGATGTTGAACATATTTTACTGTGCCTATTGACCATTTGTATGTCTTCTTTGGAAAAATGTTTATTGAGATCTATTTTTTTAATCAAGTTGTTTTATTGTTGTTGAGTTATATGAGCTGTTTCTATATATTGGATGTTAATCTTATTGGTCACATTATTTGCAAATATTTTCTCTCATTCAGTAGGTTGCCTTTTCATTTTTGCTTTCATTTTTTTTGCCTTAAGAAACAGATCCCAAAAAAAGTACTGCAATGATCTGTGTCATAGAGTATTTTGCCTGTGTTCTCCTCTAGAAGTTTTATGGTTTCAGGTTTTACATTTAGGTCTTTAATATATGATGTGAGGAAATGTTCTAATTTCATTCTTTTACATGTAGCTATCCAATTTCCCAGCACAACAGATTGATGGGACTGTCTTTTCTCCATTGTATATTCTTGACTCCTTCTCTGTGAATTAATTGACCATAGGGTATAGGTTTACTTCTGGGCTTCCTAATCAGTCCCTCTGAGCTATGTGTCTTTTTTTGTGCCAGTACTGTGCTGTTTTGATTACTGTAGCTTTGTAGTATAGTCTGAATTCAGGGAACATGATACCTCCAGCTTTGTTCTTTTTTCTCAGGATCAATTTGGCAATTTGGCATCTTTTGTGGTTCCATTTTAAGTTTAGTATTATGAGTTCTAGTTTTGTGAGAAATGTCATGGGTATTTTGATAGGGATTGCATTGAATTTATGAATTGCTTTGAGTAGAATGGACATTTTAACAAAAGTCTTCCAGTCCAAGAATACAGAATATTGTTCCATTTCTTTGTATCATTTTCAAATTTCATTAATCTTTTATAGATTTCAGTGAGTTTTTCACCTCCTTAATTTTATTCCTAGGTATTTTCTTCCTTTCGATACAATTTTAAACATGATTGTCTTATTGTTTCTCTTTCTGATAGTTCTTTATTCAGGAATAGAAATGCAGCAGATTTCTTATATTAATATTATATCCTGCATCTTAACTGAATTTATCTATTCCAATAGTTTTTTGGTGCAGGCTTTAGGATTTTTTGTATAGAATATCACATCATCTGCAAATAGTAACAATTTTACTTCTTGCCTTCCAGTCTTCCCTTCCAAAAGAATGCCTTTTGCTTCTTTTCTTTTTGATTACTGATTAGGACTTCTAATATGATGTTAAATAGAAATGGTGAAAGTGAGCCCCCTTGCCTTTTCCCTAATTTTAGAGGAAAGACATTCAGCTTTTCACCATTGAATATGATGTTAGCTGTATCATAAATGGACTTTATTTCAATGAGGTATGTTCTCTCTCATATCAACTATCATGATAGCTTTCATCCTGAATGAATAAAAGCTATGCCTTTTCTATCAAGATTGTATAATTTATGCTATTGCTTTTGTTAATGTGGCATATATATTGATTGATTTCTGGATATTGAACAGTCCTTGCATACCTGGAATAAATCCCACTTGATCATGGTGTATGATTCTTTTTATACATTGTTGAATTTGGCTTGCTAATATTTGGTTAAGGATTTTTGCATTTATATTCATCAGAGATATTTGCCTATAAGCTTCTTTCCTGTAATGTCTTTGTCTGATAAATTGTCTCTGTTTCATTATTTATTTTTTTAAGGTGTTTCCTCTTGCTCTTTCAACTGAGACAAATCCTTCTGTCTTCATTTTGCTTAACTTTCACTATTTCTATGGTAAGCAGTTACCTCTTGTGGTCTTAAAGTGATGTCCTTATGTGGGAGTGTCTCTATACAGTCTACAGATGTCCAGTGGCTTTGGTGGGAGACCTGGATATGATGTAAACACAAGTCAGGTCTTTCTCAGGGTGTACCAGCAACTATCACCTTGGTAGGAGATGGTGCTAAAGATGGAGAGTCTGGGGCTGCAACCAGGTGTGAGCTGGGGCTTCCCTTTAAATGTGTGCTCTCCCTCTCCCTGACCAGCATCCTTGTCCCAGAGGAGAGCAGTGCTGGAACAAGAGGGGCTGGTGTGAGCACTAGGCATGTGTTGGGGCCTAGGCTGTGGTCTTCCAGCTGTGGACAGAGATCTGCTTCTGATGTACTGCCTGTGTAAGTGCCAGCGATGGCAGTCCCCACCCTCCTTGGATGACACTTCAGGTCTGAGATGCCTCTGTGTCTCACAGACAAGCTCTCAATTGGAGCTGAAGAATTTGCTTGGTTCAGCTTGGGGCAGGCACTGGGGCAGACACAAAAAGGCCAATCAGTCACTACTATGGTTTTCAATCCACCCTCTCGCCCTGCTTCAGGTGTGAGCAAGCATGCATGTGTGCCTCACAAGCAGAGGCCAGGCTTTCTACAGCCCTCCTATTAGTTCTACAGGCCCTCCAATCAGCCAAAAGGGCCTATATTCCCTATGTAGGACTCCAGGGCTGGGGCACCCCATATGTGACTTGAACCGCTCAGTCCCCAAGGAGGATCTCTGTCTGCATAATGTCCCTTTTCACCTGAGTCCCCTCCTAGGGGCATAGGTCCTGAACTGATTGTTTCTCTTCCCTTCCTACCTGATTCCATGTGAATCCTTCCTATAGCCTTGGTTGTAGGAAGGATTTATGCCAGTCTTCAGAGTTTTCAGTGAGAATTATTCCAGATGTAGATAGGTTTTTAATGAGGCTATAACTTTGATCTATAAAGCAGGTACTCTAATGTCAATTTTCAGGAGATTTTACATGACAATCTAAACTCTTTCTAAGAGAAGTTTCCCCAGAATAAACTCTATCAAATGATGCTTCGTGGTCTGAAAAAGTAGATACTTCATGCTCTCTGGCATGAAGCACCCATCACAGATAGTTCAGCATTTCTACATTACAAATTCCAGATCCCTGGACTCTACCAGCTGCCAAGAAGTGCATCACAATAGAGGGGCAAAATTGATTGTTTTTTTTCCATTGTCTTATTATTTCTCTGTTACCCTAAGAAATACCCTAGAAAAAAGTGAGGGCTATTTTTCATGTTATTTACATATCAAAGCATTTAAAAAAGAAGAAGAAATTACTTCTTTGAAAGTCTCCAGGACATTGGTATTGCAATCATCTGTCTTAATCCACTACTTGGGTCACAGTCTTCTTACAGTAATGGATCTATCCAGGGTCAGACCAGCAGGAGACTTATTTCAGTCATTCAAGTCAGATAGGTTTTTGACATTTTTTTGGAACAAATTGATTAGAAATTTAAAGTTCTTTTGAATCGAAAAACCAGCATCTTTCCTCTAAAGGGTAATGGATAAAAGTCGCTTTTAAAATTGTTCTTAATACCGCTGTTTCATTCAACATAACTGAATGTGATACTCATGTTGAAATGTCACACTGAGAAGACTCTGATACTCAAGACTGTCTTTGATTCAGAATAGTATCTGATTTGGTGTCTTCTTAAACTGTAGTGACTACAAAGTATCTTGTAGTCTATATAGATCTACTTGTATAATGTTCAGTTTCTATGGGTTATAGCAAATGGTATATGTCCTTAGTTACTCTTCTCAATCAATTTCTCTTTTAGAGAAAATGAAAATATTAAAGAGGTAACTGGAATGATGGAGAAAATTTTGTTAGTCTTTTTTTTTTTTAATGGTGTAAATTAGCATGTTTGTATAGGATCAGTACCTAGGAAAAATTATAAACTATCTAAAGGAAAACTGACTATATATAGATAAGAATGTGGACTGTTCAACTACAGCAATGATCATATGGGTTTTAGGCAGTCAGTACTGGCTTGGCTGAAGACACTAGGACATTGTCTTGCTAAATGGACTGCTAAGAAGCACCCAAGCTAATATGTTAACTCTTAAAGACTTAGTTTGCAAAGGAAATCAAACAACTTCACCTATTTTTTATTTGTTAATATTGATTATTTAAAAAAAGATTATAAGAGATTCAACAATAACAATTTGTGATAAATATTTCAAAATTATCTATTCTAGATTATTTTATTTTCTTCTTTCAGATTTTATAAACAGGGTAAAGCACAATTCTTAAATCTTGCCTGGAAGTTAAGGATAGGATCAAATTACCTTTAGATGCCCTTTCAACCTTATGATTCTATGATTCATTGCAGCTTAATGTAGATCCCCAAAAGACGTGTGTATTGACTTTGACACCCCAAAATACACAAAGGCAAACAAGGGAGATAAATTTTCTTATGACACAATAGAGAAATTTGTCAAAATATGTCAGTTCTCTGGAAATCTAGAACCACAGAAGCAAACTAATCATTTTATTATTCCTTGACTAGAAATGGCAATTTATGCTTTCTGATAAGAGTAATCAGTAGAAGCCTTTTAAAAACAGGGGAAATGGAATATGTATTTATCCCTTAAAGATATCCTCAAATATTTCCAATCCTTAACACTAATTTAATTTGCAATCTAATTTAAGTATTTTTCTACTTCAAGTCTTAAAGAAGAAATGCCACTCATCTAAAATATATCATTTAGCACTTTTAATTTCAAAATAGTTCATGCAAAATCATAACCCAACATATGTTTTATTTCTTGGGGTTTTTTTCCCTTCAGCTTTGGCTGAGTTTTTCTAACACTGTGTAGAGCTGGAAATTATACAGATCTTTAATTGAAATAAATGTGACCAAAATTCAAGTCTGAAGTTATTTAGTTGTATAATCACCATTCTCTAATTCTTCTTTTCAATTCTTACCCATCAACTGACCACAGCTGTTAGTATTGGCTTACTAGAAACTTCTTCTGGACTTGTAATACCCTAGAACTGAAAGGAGAAGTTCAATGAGTACTGCCAACCCCGAGTTCTCATGTAGATTTCATCCCTCATCTCAAGAAATTTTCTGGCAGTTTTATTCAAAGACCAGACTGTGCTAAATGCCACATGCTGTATCTATGCTTAATATATCTTCAATTAAAGGTGAAAATAACCTTGTGTCAGCAGAGAAGGAAAGGGTATCGATATGCTTAAGTGTGTGTGTATGTTTGATAAAAAAATCTTGGCTATAAACTCAAGAATGCAAGAAGCGGAGCTTCCCTGGTAGCTCAGTGATAAAGAATCTGCCTTCCAATGCAGGACCCATGGGTTCCATACCTAATGTAGGAGGATCCAGCATGCTGCGGAGCAACTAAGTCCATGCACCACAACTATTGAGCCTGTGCTCCAGAGCCCGGGAGCTGCAAGTGCTGCACCCACGTGCCACAACTATTGAAGCCCCATGCACCTACAGCCTATGCTCCACAGCAAGAGAAGCCATTGCAATGAGAAGCCCACACACAGCAACTAGAGAGTAGCCCTACTCGCCACAACTAGAGAAAAGCCCACCTGAGCACCAGTGAAAGCCCAGCACAGCCAAAAGTCAGCCTGAGCTGGTGAAATCTGCCAGGGTTGTCTGCAGAGCAAGTCACTGTGAACCGTGATCCCTCCCGCTGTGCAAGTGCTCTTGGTAGCCCCTGCTTTTCTTCCTTGTTCCTAGCTCTCTATATCTCAACCTTGCTGGTCTGGGTGGGGTGAACCAAAATGAGACCTTCGTGCAGTACTTCTTTCTTACTTTCCTGGTGAGGGGAAGTCAGTCTAGCTGGGAAATTCCTTCCTTCTGCTGAGCAATTCTGATTTTGAGGATGGGGTGATAAAGTTGATGAAATTGCAAAATGGAGTTGTCTTTTTTTTTCTTATGCAGTTATTCTCAGGGTTTTTTATTCCTCTGTGTTGCTAAAATTTCTCTCCAGTTTTCCCAGAGCTGTTTTTATTTGTGGATAGCTAATTGTTGATTTTCATCAGAAGACAGAGACTAGGTCTCCTATATTGCCATTTTGATGATACTACTCTTCTCAAAAATCTTTTTTAAACTACCTATCACCATTGTCTTTTAAAAAGTAGAAGAGACAGACCTATTCCCAATGGAGGGGCAGGGGTGGAAAGACAGTTCCTTAAATTGACTTATTTCACTGTACTGAAGCTCTCACTGTACTAGTCTAACAAAAAGTTCATTACAATCTGCCCTTTGCCCAAACCCAACACTTAAAAACCCAGCCTTCAATAATCCACTCATTATTCTAAGATTGTTCTTGACTTGGCAGGCAAAGATTCCAGGCTCACTAGGCTTTTTTCTTCTTCCTATACCACTAAACCTCTTGCTGGTCCCCCAGTCCACATAGGAAATCACCCAGTTTCTCTATAAATAAATCAACCCCTGCTTTCATGTTTATAAACTGGTCCTAAGCCCTTGAAGAGGAAAAATACCTTTTAAAAAAAAATGTTTGGCAGAGATCCAGTTCAAATGAGGTGTTCTGTTTGCTTCAGTGGATGAATGGACAGTGAAAGGATGACAGAACAGGGAGAATCCTAGAGTTTTGATGACCACATGCTAATTACAACCCTATACACCACTTACCACATTAGAGCTTGGATAATCTGAAAAATGCATACATTTTGAACTTTTGACTCTGCATGTTTGCATAAAACCTTCCTTTGCTGGTGGCTCAGAGGTTAAAGCGTCTGCCTCCAACATGGGAGACCTGGGTTCGATCCCTGGGTCGGGAAGATCCCCTGGAGAAGGAAATGGCAATCCACTCCAGTACTCTTGCCTGGAGAATCCCATGGACAGAGGAGCCTGGTGGGCTACAGTCCATGGGGTCACAAAGAGTCGGACACGACTGAGCAGCTTCACATCACTTCCTTGGCTACTGCCCCTCCAGTGGCTTGAGGCTCTTCTTCCTTTATTTTGCCCTTACATTACCTCTCCTGTGCTCGTGTCTGCTCTTTTCACAACCTCGAATATTTCAGTTATAATCACCAGAGAACTCACTGTTTTAAGAAGTCTCTCTCAGTTTGTTCTCTAAATAAATAATCATACCCAAAGGTTTGGGGAGTCACAGGATATGGACATTTGTAACAAAGGGGGACAGACAGTTTCAACAGAAGAGATTACTGCTGATGAGTGGAGGTGGCTCAGACGGTAAAGAGTCTGCCTGCAAGGCGGGAGACCCAGGTTCTAGTCCTCGGTCAGGAAGATCCCCTAAAGAAGGGCATGGCAACCCACTCTTCTTGCCTGGAGAATCCCATGGACAGAGGATCCTGGTGGGCTATAGTCCATGGGGTCGCAAAGAGTCAAACAGGAAGGAAGGACTAACACTAACTAAGGAAAACCAGATAGCTCAAGTTAAGGAATTTAGTGCTCTTCTATGCATATGTATGGGAATACAAGAGTCTGGATTATTGAAGTCATTCCTTTCATATGCATCTCAGCTATCTGTAGCCAGCATCCTGGGTTTTTTTTTATTTCTCACATCCTCTCCCCACCTCACCCTCCCCACTCCCCAGCAATCACTGGGGCGGGGAGAGAGGGGCATGGTGCCAGTATCTGCTGGATCCCAGGTATTATTTTCCCTTTGGGGAGCCCTCATTTACACTTGGAGACCCCAAATCACTGATGGCTGTTACATCCTTATTTATTGAGAAGGCAGAAGATATTCCATTTCACATTTAAGAAATCAATTAGTGAATAGTTTGGGTCCTCAATCAAGTTGTGGCCTCAGGAATGGAATTGACAAGGCAAACATTGAGCAAACTGAGCAGTAAAAATGCTGAAGTTCAATACTGGACTACTCACTGGAGTTAAAGAAATGAGAGAAAAACCTAAAGATGAAGCTCTGCACGTCATTGACTCCTCAGTAGAGTAAATGTAGAGGGAGAGGAAGGCACCATAGCATAGGACTGGAAAGGGAAACCTGGACGTAGCATGTAGCTAAGAGCAGAACTAAGGCTTTGAATAGCCACAGAATGCCCCACATCCCTTCCAAGGTGCCTGACTCCCCCCATTCAGACTCATCCTTTGTGATTACTGTGGGCATCACCATTTGTATTTTGAAATGCAGCTATCCTAGCCAGAGGTAACATATTATTATGAAAATGATCCTTTAACTTATTTTGCTCAGTTGTTGTTTTTTTTTTAATCTGTAACATAAGTTTTAAAATGGTAGCATGAAATTACAGGACATGATGAAGGAACTTGAACAAAAAGAAAGAACTCTGAAATTTTAAATAGGAAAGCATACTTCTACCACTTCATATTTCAACCTGATAAATCAAGATATGGTGGGTGGGTGTGAGAGTGTATGAGTTTCAATAGCAGTTACATCTATAAATGAAGGTAACACGACTGAACGATTGTTAAATAGAGATATTTTTCACAGTGAGTAAAATTCTCATAGCAAGCCTTAAATAGTTTAGAAAGATTCATAATTCCCTATCAACAGAAATCCTACTTTAGAACATAACTTTAGCTTCAATTCTTGTATTAAAATTTAAATTATGAATCCCTAAAAACTATGATAAGGATAATTCCAACTTGGGGTTAGAATAACAAAATGTAGACATTGTGATGTTTATATGGGAAACATTTAGAGTAAGAACTATTACAAAGTTTGTGCCAATTTTGTTTTTATAATGAGCCCCATCTCATTAATCTTTTCAAATTACTTCCATTCATTAGCACATGGCCATAAAGTTCACATAGCTCTCTCATTCAATCTTTTTGTTTTATGCCCCAGTAGTTCAAAGATTAGAACAAAAGGAAACCAAAAGTGAGCCAGCCTATTTATCAGCTGCTAAATGCATATGCTCTTCATCAACAGCTTGATATCCATCAGTTCAGTTCAGTTCAGTTCAGTCATTCAGTCCTGTCTGACTCTTTGAGGCCCCCTGGACTGCAGCATGCCAGGCTTCCCTGTATATCCAGGATACACCCTTATTAAATGAAACTCAAGATAGACCTATAAAGCCATAAAACTATATATTCATAAATCTGCCACTTTCATAGCAAAATAAAAATAAATGAAAGGCACATGTCCTAAAGACAAGTGGCCTAAGTCTTGCATTGTTTCACTATTTGTAGTACATCACAGCAGTTTCCTTGCATCAAGTACCGTACCTATTGAGCTCAATTCCCAGACTTCTCAGGAAATGGAGACTAGTTGGCTTGAACTCTAGTAAAATATGAATTTGAAGTTAGAACAGTGCATGCATGCATACTTAGTCACTCAGTTGTATCCTACTCTTTGTGACCCTGTGGACTATAGCCCACCAGATTTCTCTGTCCATGAGATTTTCCAAGCAAGAATACTGGAGTGCGTAGCCATTCCCTTCTCTAAGGGATCTTCCTGACCCAGGGATCAAACCAGGTCTCCTGCATTGCTGGCAGATTCTTTAGCTTCTGAGCCACCAGAGAAGCCCAGCCTCTGTTCTATGTGATATAAATACAGTATGAAACAAGACAAAAATGATCCTGCCCATCATAGAACTATTTATCTAGTGCAGTTGGGAGAAGGGGCAGAAAAGACATCCAAGCAGAAACAAATAAACATAGTAATGCAAGACACTTGAAAATTCTACAGAGAAAATAACGTAGTATAATATGATAGGGGTTCCAGGGTGAGGGTAGGGGTTAATTTAGGTAGGATGACCTTAAAGGCCTCTTTGAGAAAAAGTGAAAGTTGCTCAATCATGTCCGACTCTTTGCAACTATACAGTCCATGGAATTCTCCAGGCCAGAATACTAGAGTGGGTAGCCTTTCCATTCTCCAGGGGATCTTCCCAACCCAGGGATCAAACGCAGATCTCCTGCATTGCAGGCCAATTCTTTACCAGCTGAGCCACAAGGGAAGCCCAAGAATACTGGGGTGGGTAGCCTATCCCTTTTCCAGCGGATCTTGCTGACCCAGGGATCAAACCGAGGTCTCCTGCATTGCAGGCGGATTCTTAACCATCAGAGCAGGTCTTTGAGAAAGGACCTTAGATGAATAATGTTACAAGAAATGATGAGCAGAGATCAACCATAGGAAGAGATGGAACCAGGGTCTCATAGGCAAATGACAATGGCTGATCAATAGCAGGAAAAGCTGGGTTTTCTGAAGAATGTAAGTAAGGCCTATTAGGCTGCGGCATACTGAGGGGAGACAATCATCTCTATGACATCAGAGAAGCTGGAAAAGAGCCACATCGTGTGAGCCTTGGTACACAAAAGTGATAGGGTGTTATTCCATATGTAAGGGGATCCATGATAGCACCTAGGTTTCCCAGGTGCCACTAGTGGTAATAGCCCACCTGCCGACGTAAGAGACACAGGAGACTCCAGTTTAATCCCTGGGTCGGCAAGATCCCCTGAAGGAGGGAATGGCACCCACTCTAGCATTCTTCCCTGAAGAACCCCCATGGACAGAGGAGCCTGTCAGGCTACAGTCCATGGGATCACACTCAGACATAACTGAAGAAACTTAGCATGCACACATGATATCACAGGAATTTTTTTAAGCATCCCAATTTTTAAACTAACAATAATATTAATACCAAATTATCAGTGATGCATGCTCTAGAAGGAGTAAAACAAAGATCTATAAAAGGTAAGACAGTCCTTCCAGCTCCTAATAAACCACGTTTTCAGAGAAGAGTGACATTTGCAAAAGACCTTGAAAGATGAGAAGTCACTTATTAAATGGACGGGCAAGGTGTTCTATTTCAGGTGAGAGGCAGCCAAGCTTAGAGGCACAGAAATAGTATATTTAAGAACCTGGTAAAGAAAGAAGCCATTCAGCCCATCACTTCAGTTCAGTCACTCAGTCGTGTCCCAGGCTGCTGCTGCGAAGTCACTTCAGTCGTGTCTGACTCTGTGCGACCCCATAGACGGCAGCCCGCTAGGCTTCCCCGTCCCTGGGATTCTCAAGGCCAGAACACTGGAGTGGGTTGCCATTTCCTTCTCCAATGCATGAAAGTGAAAAGTGAAAGTGAAGTCACTCAGTCGTGTCCAACTCTTAGCGATCCCATGGACTGAAGACTGCCACGCTCCTCCGTCCATGGGATTTTCCAGGCAAGAATACTGGAGTGGGTTGCCATTGCCTTCTTTGGCCAACATCCGCTGGATCATCAAAAAAGCAAGAGAGTTCCAGAAAAACATATATTTCTGCTTTATTGACTATGCCAGAGCCTTTGACTATGTGGATCACAATAACTGTGGAGAATTCTGAAAGAGATGGGAATACCAGACCACCTGACCTGCCTTTGAGAAACCTGTATGCAGGTCGGGAAGCAACAGTTAGAACTGGACATGGAACAACAGACTGGTTCCAAATCGGGAAAGGAGTATGTGAAGGTTGTATATTGTCACCCTGCTTATTTAATTTATATACAGAGTACATCATGAGAAATGCTGGGCTGGAGGAAGCACAAGCTGGAATCAAGATTGCCAGGAGAAATATCAATAACCTCAGATATGCAGATGATACCACTCTTATGGCAGAAAGTGAAGAACTAAAGAGCCTCTTGATGAAAGTGAAAGAAGAGAGTGAAAAAGTTGGCTTAAAGCTCAACATTCAGAAAACTAAGATCATGGCATCCAGTTCCATCACTTCATGGCAAATAGATGGGGAAACAGTGGAAACAGTGGCTGAGTTTATTTTGGGGGCCTCTAAAATCACTGCAGATGGTGACTGCAGCCATGAAATTAAAAGATGTATACTCCTTAGAAGGAAAGTTACGACCAATCTAGATGGCATATTAAAAAGCAGAGACATTACTTTGTCAACAAAGGTCCGTCTAGTGAAGGCTATGGTTTTTCCTGTGGTCATGTATGGATGTGAGAGTTGGACTATAAAGAAAACTGAGCCCCAAAGAATTGATGCTTTTGAACTGTGGTGTTGGAGAAGATTCTTGAGAGCCCCTTGGACTGCAAGGAGGTCCAACCAGTCCATCCTAAAGGAGATCAGTGCTGGGTGTTCATTGGAAGGACTGAAACGCCAGTACTTTGGCCACCTGATGCAAAGTGACTCATTTGAAAAGACGCTGATGCTGGGAAAGACTGAGGGCAGGCAGAGAAGAGTATGACAGAGGATGAGATGGTTGGATGGCATCACCAACTCGACAGTTTGGGTCAACTCTGGGAGTTGGTGATGGACAGGGAGGCCTGGCATGCTATGGTCCATGGGGTCGCAGAGCCGGACACGACTGAGCAACTGAACTGATGGTCCATTGGACAGCAAGGAGATCAAACCAGACAATCCTAAAGGAAATCTATCCTGAATATTCACTGGAAGGACTGATGCTGAAGCTGAAGCTCCAATACTTTGGCCACCTGATGCAAAGAACTGACTCAATGGAATCGACCCTGGTGCTGGTAAAGATTGAAGGCAGGAGGAGACGGGGATGACAGAGGATGAGACAACTGGATGGCATCATGGACTCAATGGACGTGAGCTTGAGAATATTCCAGGAAATAGTGAAGGACAGGGAAGCCTGGCGTGCTGCTCTCCATCCATATGGTTGCAAAAAATCAGACATGACTTAGCAACTGAACAATGAACAATATGGTTAATATTTACAAGAGCTTCAGAAATCTTGATCTTTGATCACCCCTCCCATCTTATATAATCTTTACCAGTGTTTACTTCATCTTGTTATACTACCTTGCCATTCCTTTGCTCTTAGTTTTTGTTAGAATGAAAATTTGTTTTACCTTCAGTTTTAAATTCATGATTGACAGTAATTCTGTCAGTGTTTGAAGCTATTATTTTACTGTCATCTTCTATTTCCTTTTGTTGACATACCTGCTATCAGTTTAATTTTTCCCTTATGAATGACATGCTTTTCTCTATTTTTGCTCTTAAAATCTTACTCTGTCTTTGATTGAGACTTGCTGTGCTTCCTGAGTCTGAGAAAGTATCTTTAGTGTTTTCTGGACATTCAGAGGTATTATCTTTTCCAATATTGCCCCTTCCCCACTCCTCTCTAATGCTTCTAGAACTTCAAACTGACTTTTATATGATAGACTTCTTCACTCCATATTTTATACCTCTTTAATATTTCACATTTCTATGTATCTTTGTGTTACTTTTGCAGAATTATTCAGATATATTTTCCATTTATAATTTTCCCTTTAGCTAACTATAATCTGCTTTTCAATCTATTCAATATGTATGACTCTGACACCTATTGTTATATTGTATAACTGCAGACTATGAACTTACTGATGAAGTTTTACTTGTAGGAATCCTGAATGATAAAGAAAATACCCTGGATTTTATCTCAATTTTTTAACACCTTTTAAAAAAAGGCACTCTCCTAGTGTTTCCAAATTCCTGACAGATATTAATGTTTCAGATTCAGGAATGAAACACTTAAATTCTCAAAATCATAAATAGTCTTAAAATACTTTTAACATTTTCATGCTCTTCATTTACTTTGTGGCTGTATTAAAACTGCTTTAATAATAATTTGACAAGGAACTGTAGCCTATAGCAAATGTTATTGAATAGTGTTTTTAGAATATAACGTTTGGATCTCCTAATAGAGTTAGCAACACTATGCAGAATCATAAGTCAAAATTTCCAATATGAGAACTTATTTTGCTTCCCAATTTGTGATTTCTTAGAACACCATTCATAGGAGTTTTATAAAATATACTATGTATAAAAACATATTAATATTTAATTAATTTACAGGAATGGCTCACCATTACCAGCACTCAGGGCCCAAAGCACGCACTTATAACACAGCAACAGCTAGAAGCAAGCCTTATTCAGTCCTGACCACCAAACTGCTCCTCCCCTATGTGCTTGCTCCCGCCCAGGTTCCCGCCCTTGTCCACCTCAACTTTGGGCTCTGAGTGTCTGTATGTTCTACTCTTACTTTTGACGTAACATCAGTGAATTTCTTTGAACCAGTATTGTTGCTCTTTTGCCTGTTAAACTTTAATTCTTGCAGTAAATTACAATACATTGCCCCCTATTATCCCCATTTCTCTACTGAGTTTTCTCAGGATTTAAAAAAAAAAAAAAAAACAGATCATTTAACTATCCCAAGAAACTTTTGGAAGGAATTTCCACATGGAAACACTAATATAGATATATGTTTTAAATTTTATCTGGTCTAATATTTCATGATCGTGGACTCTGAACTCTGTCTTTAAATCTGACTTAGCACCCAAGTCTCCATTTCTGCTGACAATAAGGGAATCGAAGTTTGCCAGTTCAGTTCAGTTCAGTTCAGTCACTCAGTCGTGTCCAACTCTTTGCGACCCCATGGACTGCAGCATGCCAGGCCTCCCTGTCCATCACCAACTCCCGGAGTTTACTCAAACTCATCAAGGTATCCCAGTTACTTCTGGTCACAAATATGGACAAACTCAATCAATTCAGAATTTCCCCTTAATCTCTTTGCTCTCTTACCCCCACAGCTTTTTCACCAGGCTTCATAATTTCTTGGCTACAGATTGAGGTCCTGGTGGCTAAGTTGATAAAAGAATTAATATCAGAATGTCCCACTGCTGACTGTGCATAACCAATTCAAGAGACAGGTAGATCTACCATGTGTCATACTCTTTCATTGACAATTTTCTCTTATATCTTTCCTTGTTCATGTCTCTGTAGTAATGTGGATACAAATACACAAAGTTGGGGATGTATTTACTTGAGTAGATGAATTAAATATTAGAAGAGCAAAGGGAGATGGAACATTGAACTAAACTAGCTAGTCATATCTGCTTCTAATTTTGCCTCCTGCAAAGGTTCAGAATTCTTGTTGCACATCAGAATTGCCTGTGAGACTTTTTTTTTTTTTTTTAACCATACATTTTCTAAGCTCCAGTGCTAGAGATAAAGTAACTCTAGGATGAAGTCCAGAAATGTTCACATTTACAGCTTCCCCAAATGACTCTGACGCAGGGAACCTGGGTCCAAACATTGTTTTTGTAGCTCTACAAGGGAACCCTCTCAATTCACCTGGTAAGAGCATCAGATAGGGATTACAGACTAAGTGTATAAGTAAGCAAGTGAAGTCACGAAGTCTTGTCCAACTCTTTGCAACCCCATGGGCTACAGTCTGCCAGGCTCCTCTGTCCATGGGATTCTCCAGGTAAGAATACTGGAATGGGTTGCCATTTACTTCTCCAAGGGAACTTCCCAACCAAGGATCAAACCTGGGTCTCCAACTTTGCAGGCAGACTCTCTATTATCTGAGCCACCAGGGAAGCCCAAATTTATAGCCAGTAATAAAGGGTGCATTTGCTTAGTGCCTGTACTGTGTATCCTTCATGATCCTACTGGGGTCACCCATGGCCAGAAGGAGTCAGGAATTAGGGTTCCATGCTGGCTCTTTTGTTCGAGATGACACTAACAAGCAAGTCCTGAAATCAAGACAGGGAACAGAACTGAGAGAACGATTCTAATCTTCGCCTACCTCCACTAGGAGACACCCTGAGAGAATTAAATAATATTCAGTGCAGAGGGCATTACAAACCACCATCAGAATTCAAACCAACATTGTCCAGATGTAATAAATATTTTTTTTAAGTCTATCTTCCAAGAAGAGAAAAAAGCAAAGACAAAAAATAACAAAGGTTGGCAAGGATGTGGAGAAAAAAGAACCCTAGTACCTTTTTGGTGGGAATGTAACCTGTTGCACTGACTATGAAAAAACAGTATAGAGATTCCTCAAAAAAGTAAAAGAAGAGTTACTATATGATCCAGCAATCCCACTTCTGGGCATATATCCAAAGAAAACAAAACATTCAAAAACATACTTGAACCCCAGTGTCCATAGCAATGTTAGTTACGATACCCAAGATATAAAAATAACGCATGTACACCTGTGGTGGATTCATGTCAATCTATGCCAAAACCAATACAGGATTGTAAAGTAAAAATTATAAATAAATAAATTAATTAATTAATTAAAAAAAAATAATAATAACCTGAGTGTCCATCAACAGATGAACAGATAAAGAAGATGTGGTATGTGTGTGTGTATATATATACAAATACACACACACTATATACATATACAATTTATATATATATATATATACACTATCTATAATGATATATACATATTATGTGTACATGTTGTATATATATATAAATTGTGTATCTATATGTAT
This sequence comes from Oryx dammah, assembly GCF_014754425.2. Taxonomy (NCBI): domain Eukaryota; kingdom Metazoa; phylum Chordata; class Mammalia; order Artiodactyla; family Bovidae; genus Oryx; species Oryx dammah. The sequence goes on along the minus strand of NW_024070203.1, from coordinate 49,635,286 downwards.
ATATTGCATATATATACATACACAAAGCGATATTACTCAGCCATAAAAAAGAATGAATGAAATTTTGCCATTTGCGATCAAATGGATGGAACTGGAGGGTATTATGCTTAGTGAAGGGCTTCCGCTTTGGCTCAGCTTGTAAAGAATTCTTCTGCAATGCAGGAGGCCTGAGTTCAGTCCCTGGATTGGGAAGATCTCCTGGAGAGGGGAAAAACTACCCACTCTAGTATTCTGGCCTGGAGAATTCCATGGACTGTATAGTCCATGGGGTCACAAAGAGTCAAACACGACTGAGCAACTTTCACTTACACATACTTATGCTTAGTGAAACTGGCCAGATAGAGAAAGACAAATACTGTATATTTTCACTTAGTATGAAATCTAAAAAACAAAACAAATGTATATAATAAAACAGAAACAGAATCGCAGATACAAAGAACAAAATATTAGTCACCAGTGGGGAGATGGAAGGGCTGAGGGGCAAAAGAGGAATATGGAATAAGAAGGACAAACTACTAGCTATAAAATAAATAAGATACAAGCATGCAATGTAGAGCAGAGGGAATTCAGCTAATACTTTATAATTAACTTTATATGAAGCATAATCTATAAAAATACTAAATCACTCTTGTACTCGTGAAAGTAATATTATGTTGTAAGTTAACTATACTTCAATGTAAAAAAAAATTAAAAAGCAGATATATTCCCCTCTCTTCCCATCTTGTCTTATTTTGAAGCATCACAGGCCTAGACTGTGACTGATTTGAGTTGCTCAGACTTGTAAAAGGATTCAAAATAAGAAGGATATTTAGTAGTTCAGTTCAGTTCAGTTCAGTCGCTCAGTCATGTCCAACTTGTTGCAACCCCATGAACCTCAGCACACCAGGCCTCCCTGTCCATCAACAACTCCGGGATTTCACCCAAACCCATGACCATTAAGTCAATGATGCCATCCAACCATCTCATCCTCCGTCATCCCCTTCTCTTCCTGCCCTCAATCTTTTCCAGCATCAGGGTCTTTTCAAATGAGTCAGCTCTTCGCATCAGGTGGCCAAAGTATTGGAGTTTCAGCTTCAACATCAGTCCTTCCAATGAACACCCAGCACTGATATCGTTTAGGATGGACTGGTTGGATCTCCTTGCAGTCCAAGGGACTCTCAAGAGTCTTCTCCAACACCACAGTTCAAAAGCATCAATTCTTTGGGGCTCAGTTTTCTTTATAGTCCAACTCTCACATCCATACGTGACCACTGGAAAAACGATAGCCTTGACTAGATGGACCTTTGTTGACAAGGTAATGTCTCTGCTTTTCAATATCCTGTCTAAGTTGGTCATAACTTTCCTTCCAAGGAGTTCAGGTCAGTCGCTCAGTCGTGTCCGACTCTTTGCGACCCCATGAACCACAGCATGCCAGGCTTCCCTGTCCATCACCAACTCCCGGAGTTCACCCAAACCCATGTCCATTGAGTCAGCAATGCCATCCAAACCATCTCATCCTCTGGTGTACCCTTCTCCTCCTGCCCTCAATCCTTCCCAGCATCAGGGTCTTTTCAAATGAGTCAGCTCTTCGCATCAGGTGGCCAAAATACTGGAGTTTCAGTTTCAACATCAGTCCTTCCAATGAACACCCAGGACTGATCTCTTTTAGAATGAACTGGTTGGATCTCCTTGCAGCCCAAGGGACTCGCAAGAGTCTTCTCCAAGACCACAGTTCAGAAGCATCAATTCTTCTGCACTCAGCTTTATAGTCCAACTTTATAGTCCAACTCTCACATCCATACATGACTACTGGAAAAACCATAGCCTTCACTAGACTGACCTTTGTTGGCAAAGTAATGTCTCTGCTTTTTAATATGTTGTCTAGGTTGATCATAACTTTCCTTCCAAGGAGTAAGCGTCTTTTCATCACTGCAATCACCATCTGCAGTGATTTTGGAGCCCAGAAAAATAAAGTCAGCCACTGTTTCCCCATCTATTTGCCATGAAGTGATGGAAACAGATGCCATGATCTTAGTTTTCTGAATGTTGAGCTTTAAGCCAACTTTTTCACTCTCCTCTTTCACTTTCATCAAGAGGATTTTTAGTTCTTCTTCACTTTCTGCCATAAGGGTGGTGTCATCTGCATATCTGAGGTTATTAATATTTCTCCTGGCAATCTTAATTCCAGCTTGTGCTTCCTCCAGCCCAGCGTTTCTCATTATGTACTCTGTATATAAGTTAAATAAGCAGGGTGACAACATACAGCCTTGATACACTCCTTTTTCTATTTGGAAACAGTCTGTTGTTCCATGTCCAGTTCTAACTGTTGCTTCCCAACCTGCATACAGGTTTCTCAAGAGACAAGTCAGGTGGTCTGGTATTCCCATCTCTTTCAGAATTTTCCACAGTTTATTGTGATCCACGCAGTCAAAGGCTTTGGCATAGTCAATAAAGCAGAAATAGATGTTTTTTTGGAACTCTCTTGCTTTTTCCATGATCCAGCAGATGTTGGCAATTTGATCTCTGGTTCTTCTGTCTTTTGTAAAACCAGCTTGAATATCTGGAAGTTCACAGTTCACGTATTGCTGAAGCCTGGCTTGGAGAATTTTGAGCATTACTTTATTAGTGTGTGAGATGAGTGCAATTGTGCGGAAGTTTGATCATTCTTTGGCATTACCTTTCTTTGGGATTGATATAAGCATCTTTTAATTTCATGGCTGCAATTACCATCTGCAGTGATTTTAGTAGGGTGTGTCTGAATGGACTTGGGGAAGTCCATTTGATTCTGGAAAGCTTAGAAAGTTGCTAAGGCTCAAATCCAGAGGAACCATAGAAGCTTTTCAGCAATCAGTTCTGATTTTAAGGAAAGAGGTAAAGAGAGAAGTACTTTTCTTATTATATCCACCAATTTGCCAGCAGAATCAAGGGACAGGGAAGGAAGGCAGAAGCTGTTCCTGGGGATAAAAACTCCATTGGCCTGGGTGTCACCATTGCAGTTGCTCTAGAAAGATATTTCTGAGAGCCACGATTTCTCTGATTGAATGGAATATAGGCACTTTTCCATGGTATTTTCTATTGATCAAAGCCTTAAAATGTCATGACACAAGAGGAACTGATACAGAAGTTTTCTCTTAATTATGACAGTGGCAATTAAGCATTACATCTGCAGACAAATTATATTATGAAGACTTTATGAATAAGCAGCCAAGAGACCTGGTGGACCTGATCAACAGTCATGATTCTAATCAAAACTTTCCTTATAAATTAATTGCACACAATTACCAACTGGTACTTTATGAAAACCCTGCTATAGCTTTGAAACATGAATTATGTCACAGTGAGTTAACTTCTTGACTTCACGAGTACCAGTTTGGACAGTTATTGGTCAAAGTCACAGTTCATTATGAGAATCAGCAGTAGATCTAAAGGACGAAGCGGTATTGAATTATCGTGAAAAGTTCTCCACCATTTATAACCTTCACCAAGTTGAAAAGTAATTAGGAGATGGACAACACATTCTATCTTCCATCTGAGATATAGTTGCAGAAGTTATTAAGCAATCTAAAGAGTATACCTGATATAGAAACTCTGGAAATCAGGCTGCTGCTGTAAGGATAATTTCCCATGGTTTCTTATAATAAGAAGTGAAGGGAGCTGTTCATCTAAGGAAAGGCTGATGTTTCAAACCAGACTTTCTTGGTATCACAGAATATTATGTTAATGCCAGTCCTGTGAGAAGTGCATATCTGTTTATAGGACCCACTCCAAAATAGTCTCAAGGATAGAAAATAAACATTGTTACTGAGTCACTGTTTATGTATCAATACTAACAGAAAATCCATTAAATGGCACTGACTGTCCTAAACTTTAAGTTGAGCCACAAATATTCTCAATGTATTGCCATGTTTCTGAAAAGACATGTGCTCCACACATTTTTACCTCATCTGCCTTTCAGCATCTAAGAATTTCAACTCAGTGGTGATTAAAAACAGGATTTCAACCAAGACAAGGTCAGGTAAGTGTCTTGGATGATACAAGGCATATGAAACTGGCTAAGCAATCAGCTTTGTTTATGCCAAGGTCTTTATATTCCTACACTAAAATGGTTTAAAAGCCTGTGTAAGCAATTGGCATTTATTGATTCCAATATATTTTTGGCTCCTTGGAAAGTATCCCATGTGTAAATTTTCACAATTTGGAATTCCTCCTCAGACATCTATTCTTCGCCAGAACACACCATCTTGTACCCCAACAGCTCCTTCTAATGTTCTCCACGTCATATTCATGACTGGCCTCCAGTGCTGAAATGTTAAAATTATGTTCCTTTGAGTAGATTTTTGCCATTAAGAGGCTCACTCATGTTTTAGTCCTTCAATCTCTTCCCTTCTCAATGTCAGGATTTACTAAAATACTTCAGCTGTGCTCTATCAATCAAGATTGGTATAGCAATTTTTAAAATAATGTGACTATTTACTTTAAAAGTATATCATTTGAAAATTCAGAGAAATGAAGTCCACATACCACAACAGCCAACACTGGTAAATGCAAATATTAAAAACATGAAAAGAATAGTAGCAAAGCATAAAAAAGGGCCCAAGGCCAACATGGGCAATAGTAAACTTTTTAAAATAGAATTCCTTTTTTTCATTTTAATTTTATTTGGATAGAATTGATTTACAATGTTGTGTTAGTTTCAGGTGTACAGCAAAGTGATTCAATTATACATGTACATATATTCATATATACAAATATATGAAACTGAATTATTTTGCTATACACATGAAATTAACACAGTATTATAAGTCAACTATATGTCAATTAAAAAAAGAAACGGCCATTGTCACATTTGTCGATCACAAATTAATATCTCATTGTCTCCTAATCATAAAGATTTTTTACATTCTTAGTAATTTATACTGTATAAACTGCAAACACTCACTATCTTTTTTTCTTTTTTAAAATGGTTCATATTTAAAGATTGCTCATTGTAAATTTTTAATAAAGAGACTAAAAATCAAAATTTTCCAGGTATCATAGGTCTTAAAACCTGATACATAGCACCATGTTAGTTAAGGTGTTGAGTTGTTAAATCTCAATTGAATTTGAATTAAAAAGCAGCTCCATCAGGGTTTATGTTTAAACATAGACTGTGCCAGTCAGTTCATCCTGACTCTTCTATCCGGTGGTCCCTAAGAGTTACTCAAGCATATACAGCAGAGAGCTGCAACTTGGGAAACTCACCCAAATGTCTTACCCAAATCCTGCTAACCATAATCCATGTGTTTTTACTGGACGTTCTGGTGAAATTCAGTGGATATGCTTCATCAGCAAAAGCTAAAATGTAATCATGTAAAACATAAGTATTTGGCAGCCTTGTTTAGTAGGAAAATTCCATTCTCTGGGTTCATTTGCAGCTTTAACCCTCTCCCAAGTAGAATGGTAGACCAAGAGAGTCACCCAAATAAAACATGTAAACATGCCCTGTCCTTTTCCTGACTGGATGGGAAAAAATTAAGAATTAAACTTTTAAATCGATTTGTAATGTTTCTTTCTGGTATATCTTCCTTTTAAATTTTATTTAAATGAAGCAATAAAATGTATTCCATACTATCACAAAAATAGATGAAGAATCAAACACTAATAAAACTGAAACTATTAAGCTAAACCACATGTATCATTGGGCTTCCTGTATGGCTTGGCAGTAAAGAATCTGCCTGCAATACAGGAGACATGGAAGACACAGGTTTGATCCCTGAGTTGGGAAGATCCCTTTGAGGAGGAAATGACAACCCACTCCAGTATTCTTGCAAAGAAAATTCCATGAACAGAGGAGCCTGGCAGAAAATCCATGGGGTCTCAAGAGTTGGACAAGACTGAGTGACTAAGCATGCATATGTGTCGTTAAAAAATACCTACATGCAACCAAATTTAAAATATTCAAATGTTTCTGATAAACAACAGATACTCAGTAAATGACTCTCTCCCACAATTTCAAGGAATAAAATGTCTTATATTTTAATACATTCTTTGCCAGTATGGTCATATATGTATTAATATTTTAATGAAAATGTCTATCACTATATTATAGAGGTTTCTCTATTCATATAAATTTCTACATATTTATTAACTCTTTTTTCCATGAGCTTTTGAAGAATCCTTTACATTCAGACCAAAACTTTCTTTACTTAAACCAAGCTCAATCAAAAAAAAAAAGAATAAGGAAAAGACAGTGTATCCTTTCAGATATGTTTTGATAGACAATTTTATGGCAGGTGGATTTCTATTAAATTAAAAGTTTTAAAGATTAATTTCAAGACATTTCATTGCAGAACTCATTTGTATTTTTGAGGAAAAATTATTTTTGCTTTTAGCACAAAAATGAAAAGTCTTTTTTTTATTCTATGAGAGAATTTTACATTGAAATTGTGAAAACCAATAATTGTATGGATTTTGTTTCAATTTGATATTTTAAAAGATTTTCTTCGGAATTTCAACAATAAATACTGGATAGAGAGTCTTTAGTACCCAAAATATTGTCATGTATTGTAAATTCTAGGGTTTCTATAGCAGAACTCCTTAAGCAGTGATTCCTAAATTCTTTTGATTATGATATACACTGAAGAATCTTACATTATGACCCAGTGCACATAGGCATGCATATATGGAAAAAATACTCCAGAAAACAACATTTCTCCTTATGACATAGGAGGCTCTCTGTTTATTCTTCTGTTTTATTCTATACTGTTTCCTTTCTTTTTTAATGGCAATCACATTCTAGTGAATTAATAAATTTCACTATTCAGTACTGAGTTGTTACCACTGGCTTGAAAATGCTGTCTTACACCTGAAGTATGTCTTTTAGTTCTTTTAAGCTATTTCTCTATCACTATAAAATCTAAACCAGTGTGGCACATATATAGATGCTATGTTTATATGTGCATATATAGTTTTTTAAACAAACTTTAAATAAGCCTGAGACTGAATGACTAGAGATACAAGTACAGGCATGGTAAAAAAAATTTTAAAATTGCTTTATTTAGGCTTGACTGAAGATGCAATTAAACCCACTGCAGTGGTCAAAGTATTGGAGTCTTATGCCCACATGCAGTATGGCATCAGGAAATTACCAAAGGCAATGTACCAGTATCATTCATTGGAAAACAGGATTATGTGACTGTGTCATCCACACTTTCAACAACATGGTCTTAGGACTTGCTGCACAGTGAAACTCTTGTGTACAAAAGAGATTAATTTTTTCTCCTCACCCATTTCAGTCATTGCTCTGTGAAAGAAGGGAGGACATAAAATGAAGATTCCTGTCTTCTCTGCATTTAATCTACCTCTGACTTTGGATGCTTCACTGACACATACTGGTGCCTTTACATAAACATTGTTGTTCAGTTGCTCAGTCTTGTCTGACTTTTTGCAACCCCATGGACTGCAGCAAGCCAGGCTTCCCTGTCCTTCACCATCTCCTGGAGTGTGCTCAGACTTACGTCCATTGTGTCAGTGATGCCATCCAACCATCTCATCCTCTGTCCTCCACTTAGATACAGTACTTATAAGGCAAAATTGGATCCCTGTGCTTAAGTAAGATTGGAAGTCACAAAGTTTACCACATTCTAACTAAAGTATCACTGAAGCCATGTCCATGCTCAATAACATGCTTAAAGGCTTTGATCAACCTCTAGGGGTATCACCTGTAAAATAAGCACTGTGAATCAAAGATGCAGGAGAAGTTCACAGGCTAGCAGAAAAGACGTGTGATCAAAGGACCCCCAACAGGGATGAACCAAGAAGCAAAGCCTAATTAAGCAATATCTGGACCCCATGCATGCGTTTTCTCTGCAACTGATAGAACTTCAGGGGTTGTTCCATCTTGGGTTTCACGATTTTACTTCCTGACCTGACCCTGTTACCATGACAGCTCCTCCAGGTTTGCACATTCTTTGAATCCCTGTTTCCAGATGAAACTGGGCTCCTCTGTCTTCTGGTTCTTCGCCAGCAGTATCAGTTCTGTCCCCAGCTCAGTTCAACTCTACCGACCTCTTAGTGTTCTCTCTGAGTCATCACCTCATTTGTAACCAATCCTTCAGTCAACATCAATGCATATGTAGGAGTGTGTGGATAATAGAGGTAAGAATCAAATGGTTTAGGGACTTCCCTAGTGGTCCAATGGTTAAGATTCCTCACTCCCAATGCAGGGGGCCTGGGTTCGAGCCCTGGTCAAGGAACTAGATCCTACATGCCACAACTAAGACCTGGTGCAGCCAAGTAAATATATAATTTTTTAAAAAAAAAGAAAATAATCAAACACTATAGAAACAGAGGAAGGAATGATTAACTCTGCCTGGAAAAGTCAAAGAGTGCACTTAACCTGAACAATGAGGCTGAGGAAAAGAGGACCTGTAAGAAGACATATTGCAGGAACAAAGATAAGATTCTATCTAGACTAGTTGATTAACTCACGTCATTCAAGGCGAACATTCACATGAGGATTATATCAGAATGTGCTATGGAAAAAGCACAGTCATAGAAGAGTGAGGGAGAAGGGGGAATGCAAGGAGGAGAAAAATACACTTCAAAAAATATCCAATAGTGTGATCGCCACTTGATGGTTCTACTTTCTTCGGGTACATCTCTCAGTAGCTAAGGAGTTATTTAACACTTGAAAGGATTCACAGATACATGCATCTTGTTGAATGACTTTAGCCCCCATTTAATTGCACTTGTGTTAATTGAGAAGGTTATAATAATTTTTACATGATTGGTGATGGCAATATTTAATGATCTATTTTTTGTTGACAGGAGTTTACTTTTTAAATCAAAATATGTTTTGTTATTTCTTAGATCAATAGATACTTGAACAGTCAAAATACATGGAAATTTGTTTTTTATTTCAGCCCCATATTTTTTTCTTTCTTTGGTACTAATAAAAAGACCTAAAATAGTCCGAACCATATTTCTAGGCTGTTCAGGACATTTTAATCCAGAAAATTTTACATAGTTTATACGCATTAAACAAAAACTGAAGGCCAAAGTTTTTCATCTAATTTTCTGAGGCCTTTTATTCATCCCTTATGGCATTACCCCTTGTCCCAAACTTACTCAGTTCACACAGCAAAAAAGAGGGAAACAACAAGGCAAGTTTTTAAAGCAAGTAGTGGAGAAAGTGGAGAGTAGGGGTAAAAAAATAGGTTTTCTCTCACTTTTTGTCTAAGACAGTAAGTTGTAGTTTTTCTTTCGTGTTTTTGTCAGGCTCTTTACCAGCCATTACTTAAGTTGTTTAAATTATACAGCTCCAACTAGGATATCTAAAGATGAACTAGGATATCTAAAGATGGTCTAGGTGCTATAATTCTCATGGTTGTTAAAAATACTACATTAGATGATGCAATTCTAAGATACTGCTGATTATATTAAACTTTCTCCCTATAAATTTAAAGTTCTGTTTAATGCCTTAATATTTTTAGTATACTAAAAATAACTCACATAAAGACTGAGTGTCAAAATACCTTCTGTATTAGTAAAAATAAGGCTAACATCTGCAACAAAAGTGAAAAGAAAGAAGGAAAGTGAAGTGTCTCGGTCGTGTCCAACTCTTTTCGACCCCATGGACTGCAGCCTCCCAGGCTCCTCCATCCATGGGATTTTCCAAGCAAGAGTACTGGAGTGGATTGCCATTTCCTTCTCCAGGGGATCTTCCCAACTCAGGGATTGAACCTGGGTCTCCCGCATTGTGGGCAGATGCTTTACCCTTTAAACCACCAGGGAAGCCTCTGCAATAAAGAAACACCCAAATGTTCATGTCTTAAACCTGTAGATTTTTCTTGCTAATAGGTTCAGTGTGGGTGTCCTGATCAGCAGCAAATTTCCTCCAGCCTGTTCATCTTCTCCTGTCTTTTGACTCTGCCATTCTCTGAGCTTTTAACATCTGTGTCTGTTCCAGTGAGAGGAGAAAGGATGTGGGAAGGATCAAGGAAGATTTGTGAAGGCCAAGTCTCTTTGTGGCATAAATCACTTATATTTGGTAATATCTAACCTACCTGGCTTAGAGGGTAAAACATCTGCCCGCAATGCGGGAGACCCAGGTTCAATCTCTGAGTTGGGAAGATTCCCTGGAGAAGGCAATGGCAACCCACTCCAGTACTCTTGCCTGGAAAATGCCATGGATGGAGGAGCCTGGGAGGCTGCAGTCCATGGGTCGCAAAGAGTCAGACACAACTGAGAGACTTCACTTTCACAACCTACCTGCAGAAGAAGTACCATGGTAAAACCCAAACAATCCCTTTTACTTCTGTGATTCTAGATCTTTTGAAAGTTGATAGATTAATATTTAGCTAGTTAGCACCCATGGGTTTCCCAGGTGGCTCAGTGGTAAAGAATCTGCCTGCAATGCAGAAAACATGTTTGATCCCTGGATCAGGAAGATCCCTCGGAGAAGGAAATAGCAACCCCCTCTAGTATTCTTGCCTGAAAAATCCCATAGACAGAGGAGCCTGGCTGACTTCAGACATGACTGAGCAACTAAACAACAAAAATGAGCATCCGTATCACTTGTCTTTCTAGATCTAATCATTCAACTATGGTTTAGAATAGATCCACATCCATATAATGCTGTTCTTTAGTACTCTGTTTTGTGTAATTTCAAGATGTAAAGTCAATATTTGAATTTTATCTACAAATAAAATATGCATAGTTGCATTTACTTCAAAACATAGAGAGGACTTCATTCAAGACTTAAAGACATAAATTAGTACCAGTATGCAATGATATATAAGCATGGCATTTTGCTGGAAACAGATCACTTCATCTAGTATTGCTTAGTGCTTTTTTAATACAGTTATATTAGATTTTTGTACTGAAACTTGAAACCAAATGAAACTTTCTTGATGCGGGGTTTGGTTTCTAAAGGTTTGGGTTTTTCTATAAACTCCAAATCCATGTGTGGTTCATAGAAAATGTTGGGAAGATGCAATCAACTTTCAGAAAACCTGGATAAAATTTCAGGCAATTAGGAACAAGAGAATAAATATGCTTTGTTTACTTTAGGCCAAATTCTGTGGCTTTTGAATTTTGAATTGAACAATTGGGCTTTAAGTTCCATTCATTCACAGGGAAATCATGACTTCCTAGTGGAAAGACCTGGAGAAAACAATTTTTACTTTGGAAAATATAAAAACTGTTCATGCATGGGCTCTGGAACAAAACATCGTGGTTGAAAAGAGGTTGCTTGAAAGGAATTTAAAGAAATTCTGTAATACTGTATGTTACCACTGGTTGTTATGCTCACTACTGAAATGAATTCCCAGAAGCTATAAGAGGTGCTGACACACATAATCTTGAGCAAGAAAATGTTAACATAAGTCACATATTAATAGACAAAATTCAACAAGTTGCTTTTAAAATAAGCAGAATGTTTTGAAAAGCAGTTATCAATGCATTGTCTGAATTCAGCTGGTTGTATTCCAAATAATAAATTCCTGGGAGGTAAATAAATGAAATAATTATTCTCATCATTTCAAAGATAGGAAATCTGCTACTTTGTGTTAAGGGTTGAATTTGTATATACTATGTGATAATGTGAACCTTACAACCTTATTGCTCAGACAACAACTACTACCACGATCTGGGTTGATTCACATGGTTGAAGAAAACTTATATTTGTGAGGTTATGCTTTTCCTTTTGGCTTTTTATAGATTTTGATTAGAAAGCTTCATGGAAGAAGTGAATTTTTAAGAGGTATTGCTGAAAAAACTGGTAAACTGGAAAACTAAGAGAAAAAAATAACTGCTTCCAATTATATGCAAAGAGTGTGGAAATGAGGTACGGATCATGAATGTCAGAGGATATAGCTAAAGGGTTGATTAATCTCCCCCGCCTGGGGAAGAGAAAGAGACAGACTTAGAAATGAGAAGACTTCTGTCATGGCTTATACACTACTGTGTTCTGTGTTGTCTTTTGCCAGCAAAACAGATTTTTAGACTAAGAATGGAAATAGCTGTTAAAAAGGCTTCTCTGTCCATGAGATTCTCCAGGCAAGAATACTGGAATGAGTTGCCATCTCCTTCTCCAGGGGATCTTCCTGACCCAGGAAGTGAACCCCAGTCTCCTGCATTGCAAGCAGATTCTCTACCGAATGAGCTATGAGGGAAACTCCAAAAATTCAAAAACGGGCTATTAAATCTAAAATTTCTGAAATCAGTTCTACTCCTCAAGATTCAATCAGATTCTTGTCTCCCAAGAGGAAAAAAAATTAAGAGAGAGAGAGATTTCTAGAGATACATTTTGGACCTGGGCTGCAATTTAAATGAGACCCATTTGGAACAAGCTCAGGTCAGTTGTAAAGGTAGTGCATTTGGCTTTCAAATAAAGCTGGACTGGGTTAAAGGCAGGGATGAAAGCCATCAGAAACCTGTGAACAGGTGACATTTAACAAAATAAGCTAATTTGAATTGATTTTTAAGATTTCCCCTGACCCAGTTTTGGAAGGACCAGCCTAAGTAGTAAATGTTTTTTGTGGATTTGGGTTTGTTTAAATAAGTTTGTATGCAAATACCCAGGGAAATAAACTGTCGTGTTTCGTGAAACTTTTTATTTGAAAGCCATATCCTGAAAAGACCCAGGCTTAATCCAGGTTTGTAAAAGGCAGGTTTTACATTTTGTGAGCTGATTGATTTTTAAGCAAATTGAGGAAGAAGTCTATTTTTGTTTTGTTTTGTTTTTTTTAGTTTAAATGTAAGTTTAAATCTAAATGGAATTTAGATTTCATAAATTCTAAGTTTTTGATTCAGTAGCTGGGAGTGAAAAGCTTAGAACTGCTGGAAAGAAGAGATTACAAATAGAGAATAATTCAAATAAAAAGTAAGCAGAATTAATAATTTAAAAATTCTCCACTTGGATAATTCAATCTCCTAAGCAGATACATACATAGAAGAAAATAATAGAATTCTAGACAGAAAATATTTGTTACAATTTATCTAGATTATTGATAATAAAAATCCAACCTGTCATTTTCCCATCATTAATTATTTTTCTAACTAAATCATTATATAACTATCTGAACCCAGCACTGATAAAGAGAACTCAAAAGCTATATTCATCTATTAAAAAAAGGATAATTTGGGATTAATACAAAGCATGTTATTCAACATTTTTAAATTCTTAGGCAGGATCAGTAAACTCTTATTAAACTGTAAACTTATTGAAGATATTTTTGAAGTACTCATGATATCTAACAAGGTGTTAGCAAGATACCAGATCTTAAATGGACTTCATACCTTTAGAACATAGCAAGTTCTATCCACTGAAAGGATCTAGAAAAAAAATATCAATCCAACAGCAATAACCAACTCTCACATCAATTTGTTATTAACAGGATCTATGGCTTTAAAAAAAAAAATAAAAGGCTGATTCCATATCTGGGGCAGGAAATGTAAAACATGTACTTGAGCATTTTATCATGCCACAAATCAAGGGAACTATCACATTATACTATATACATAAGAACTCAGAAGCCAACTTGAATAGGTTTACAGTGGCCAATGACAGAACAATATGAGCATTAGTAAGATAATAAAGGCAATGAATTAAAATGCATGTAATATGTTTAAACACCTACATAATATTACCAAAATCCTTCATTGTTCATCTTTGGAGAATACTAGGAAACAAATCCACTATTTTGAAAACTGGAAAATAATTAAGAACCAAGTTAATGTGCACTCCAGCATGGTACCCAATATTAGGATATGAAGGGACAAGCAGAGAATAGAGATCTCAAAGATAAGCAAGCTACTGATATAAAATACAGAAGGCAAAGTAAAAAGTTTAAGTCCTCTCCCTGACATCTGTCTGTTAGTCACTCAGTCCTGCCCAACTCTTTGCGACCTCATGGACTGCAGCCCACCAGGCTCCCCGGTCCATGGGATTTTCCAGGCAAGGATACTGGAGTGGTTTGCCATTTCCTTCTTCATCTCCCTCACATACTCTTTCACAATTCCAATTACCTCTGCAGATTCAATCACTATTAAGAGCTTTAGTATTAATTTTTTTTCATATGTGCTTACATACTTCTATACATAAATGGAATCACACATAGTAATATACATATACTAATCTTCAGTTTACTCGAGTATCCTTCCACTCATACTATTACAGATGTGCCATAATTTGTTTACTAATTCTCTTATTGATAATCAAGATTGTTTTCAGTCCTTTTAAAGACTGTTTAAAGACATCAAACTCTGCTATGATGCAAACCCTTATTCATACGTCTCTGTATTCATATGCAATTGTTGTAATAAAATGGACTCTTAAAAGTAAAATAATTGGGTTAAATGATACATGCAATAGCCTTTTAATAGCCTTTTTTGGATATAATTAATATAAATAAATATACAGTGTAATAATTTTTGACATAAGAATACCCTTATGAAGTCATCAATGCCCACAAACACATGCAAAACATATTCATCTCTCCCATGTTTTCTCATGCCCCTTGGTTATCCCTCTCTTTCATGCCTTCCCCAGCCCCCAAGGGGTCACTATTTGCTTTCTGTCACTTGTCAAATGAAATTGCATCAGACTGAGTTAAACAAGCTAAGAAGGCTTTATTGAGGAGTATTGCAATAGAGGTAAAACTTATTTCAGTAGTGAAGAGAGATTAAACACAACCCCACTGAAAAAGGCAGGATAGTATTTTAAGCATTGGTGTGAGTTGTAGAAAAAATACTACAGGAAGATCAAGGGAGGCTGGCTAATATGATTAGTCTCTATTTAAGTGGTGCTTACCCAATCCAGGCTTGTACCCTCCTATAAGGACTGGGAGATAAAGCCCTGTTTTTTTGTTTTTTTTTTAACTGGAGGAAGATTGTTTTACAATGTTGTGTTGGTTTTTACCACACAACAACGTGAATCAGCATAAATTGCACTAGGACCAAAGCCTTGTCTAACTCAATGAAACTAAGCCATGCCCGCAGGGCAAGCCAAGACGGGCGGGTCATGGTGGAGAGGTCTGACAGAATGTGGTCCACTGGAGAAGGGAATGGCAAACCACTTCAGTATTCTTGCCTTGAGAACCCCATGAACAGTATGAAAAGGCAAAATGATAGGATACTGAAAGAGGAACTCCCCAGGTCGGTAGGTGCCCAACACACTACTGGAGATCAGGGGAGAAATAACTCCAGAAAGAATGAAGGGATGGAGCCAAAGCAAAAACAATACCCAGTTCTGGATGTGACTGGTGATAGAAGCAAGATCCAATGCTGTAAAGAGCAATATTGCATAGGAACCTGGAATGTCAGGTCCATGAATCAAGGCAAATTGGAAGTGGTCAAACAAGAGATGGCAAGAGTGAACATTGACATTCTAGGAATCAGAGAACTAAAATGGACTGGAATGGGTGAATTTAACTCAGATTACCATTATATCTACTACTGTGGGCAGGAATCCCTCAGAAGAAATGGAGTAGCCATCATGGTCAACAAAAGAGTCTGAAATGCAGTACTTGGATGCAATCTCAAAAATGACAGAATGATCTCTGTTCGTTTCCAAGACAAACCATTCAATATCACGGTAATCCAAGGCTATGCCCCAACCAATAACGCTGAAGAAGCTGAAGTTGAACGGTTCTATGAAGACCTACAAGACCTTTTAGAACTAACACCCAAAAAAGATGTCCTTTTCATTATAGGGGACTGGAATGCAAAAGTAGGAAGTCAAGAAACACCTGGAGTAACAGGCAAATTTGGCCTTGGAATATGGAATGAATCAGGGCAAAGACTAATAGAGTTTTGCCAAGAAAATGCACTAGTCATAGCAAACACCCTCTTCCAACAACACAAGAGAAGACTCTACACATGGACATCACCAGATGGTCAACACTGATATCAGATTGATTCTATTCTTTACAGCCAAAGATGGAGAAGCTCTATACAGTCAACAAAACTAAGACCAGGAGCTGACTGTGGCTCAGATCATGAACTCCTTATTACCAAATTCAGACTGAAATTGAAGAAAGTAGGGAAAACCGCTAGACCATTCAGGTATGACCTAAATCAAATCCCTTGTGATTATACAGTGGAAGTGAGAAATAGATTTAAGGGCCTAGATCTGATAGACAGAGTGCCTGATGAACTATGGAATGAGGTTCATGACATTGTACAGGAGACAGGGATCAAGACTATCCCCATGGAAAAGAAATGCAAAAAAGCAAAATGGCTGTCTGGGAAGGCCTTACAAATACCTGTGAAAAGAAGAGAAGCAAAAAGCAAAGGAGAAAAGGGAAGATATAAGCATCTGAATGCAGAGTTCCAAAGAATAGCAAGAAGAGATAAGAAAGCCTTCTGCAGCAATCAATGCAAAGAAATAGAGGAAAACAACAGAATGGGAAAGACTAGAAATCTCTCCAAGAAAATTAGAGATACTAAGGGAACATTTCATGCAAAGATAGGTTCGATAAAGGAAAGAAATGGTCTGGACCTAACAGAAGCAGAAGATATTAAGAAGAGGTGGCAAGAATACACAGAAGAACTGTACAAAAAAGATCTTCATGACCCAGATAATCACGATGGTGTGATCACTCACCTAGAGCCAGACATCCTGGAATGTGAAGTCAAGCGGGCCTTAGAAAGTATCACTACGAACAAAGCTAGTGGAGGTGATGGAATTCCAGTGGAGCTCTTTCAAATCCTGAAAGATGATGCTGTGAAAGTGATGCACTCAATATGCCAGCAAATTTGGAAAACTCAGCAGTGGCCACAGGACTGGAAAAGGTCAGTTTTCATTCCAATCCCAAAGAAAGACAACACCAAAGAATGCTCAGACTATCACCCAATTGCACTCATCTCGCATGCTAGTAAAGTAATGCTCAAAATTCTCCAAGCCAGGCTTCAGCAATACGTGAACCGTGAACTTCCTGATGTTCAAGCTGGTTTTAGAAAAGACAGAGGAACCAGAGATCAAATTGCCAACATCCGCTGGATCATGGAAAAAGCAAGAGAGTTCCAGAAAAACACCTATTTCTGCTTTATTGACTATGCCAAAGCCTTTGACTGTGTGGATCACAATAAACTGTGGAGAATTCTGAAAGAGATGGGAATACTAGTCCACCTGACCTGCCTCTTGAGAAACCTGTATGCAGGTCAGGAAGCAACAGTTAGAACTGGACATGGAACAACAGACTGGTTCCAAATAGGAAAAGGAGTACGTCAAGGCTGTATATTGTCACCCTGCTTATTTAACTTCTATGCAGAGTACATCATGAGAAACGCTGGGCTGGAAGAAACACAAGCTGGAATCAAGATTGCCGGGAGAAATATCAATAACCTCAGATATGCAGATGACACCACCCTTATGGCAGAAAGTGGAGAGGAACTAAAAAGCCTCTTGATGAAAGTGAAAGAGGAGAGTGAAAAAGTTGGCTTAAAGCTCAACATTCAAAAAATGAAGATCATGGCATCCGGTCCCATCACTTCATGGGAAATAGATGGGGAAACAGTGGAAACAGTGTCAGACTTTATTTTTTTGGGCTCCAAAATCACTGCAGATGGTGACTGCAGCCAGGAAATTAAAAGACACTTACTCCTTGGAAGAAAAGTTATAAGCAACCTAGATAGCATATTCAAAAGCAGAGACATTACCTTGCCGACTAAGGTCCGTCTAGTCAAGGCTATGGTTTTCCCAGTGGTCGTGTATGGATGTGAGAGTTGGATTGCGAAGAAGGCTGAGCACCGAAGAATTGATGCTTTTGAACTGTGATGTTGGAGAAGACTCTTGAGAGTCCCTTGGACTGCCATGAGATCCAATCAGTCCATTCTGAAGGAGATCAGCCCTGGGATTTGTTTGGAAGGAATGATGCTAAAGCTGAAACTCCAGTACTTTGGACACCTCATGCGAAGAGTTGACTCATTGGAAAAGATTCTGATGCTGGGAGGGATTGGGGGCAGGAGGGAAAGGGGATTATAGCGGATGAGATGGCTGTATGGCATCACTGACTCGATGGACATGAGTCTGAGTGAACTCCGGGAGTTGGTTTTGGACAGGGAGGCCTGGCGTGCTGCGATTCATGGGGTCGCAAAGAGTCGGACACGACTGAGCGACTGAACTGAACTGATATATATCTCCTCCCTCTTAAGCCTCCCTCCACTCCCACATTCCCACCCCTTTCCATGATAGTGTGTATGTGTCAATGTTACTTTTCCATTCATCCCACCCTCTTCTTCCTCCACTGGGTCCACAAGTCCATTCTCTACATCTGAGTCTGCATTCCTTCCCTGCAAATAGGTACATCAATACCATTTCTCTAGATTCCATATATATGTGTTAATATACAATATTTGTTTTTCTCTTTCTAACTTACTTCACTCTGTATAACAAGCTCTAGCTTCATTGACCTCACTACCACTGACTCAAATTTGTTCCTTTTTTATGGCTGAGTAATATTTCATTGTATGTATATTCTACATCTTCTTTATCCATTCATCTGTAAATGGCTGTTGTAAATAGCTTCCATATACTAGCTATCGTAAATACTGCTACAGTAAACATTGGGGTACATGTGTCTTTTAGAATTGTGGTTTTCTCATGGTATATGCCCAGTAGTGGGATTGCTGGGTCATATGGTAGTTTTATTCCCCGTTTTTTAAGGAATCTCCATACTGTTTCCCATAACGGCTGTTATCAGATTATATTCCCACCAACAGTACAGGAGGGTTCCCTTTTCTCCACATTCTCTACAGCATTTATTATCTGTAGGTTTTTGATACTTCATTGTAGTTTTAATTTGCATTTCTCTTATAATTAATGATGTTGAACATCTTTTCATGTGCCTCTTGGCCATCTGTATGTATTCTTTGGAGAAGTGTCTGTTTACGTTTTCCACCCATTTTTTGATTGGGCTGTTTGTTTTTCTAATATTGAGCTATATGCACTGCTTATACATTTTGAAGCCTAATCCTTTGTCAGTTGCTCCATTTGCAATTATCAAACTGATGCATCTGTGGGCATCTTATTTTACAAACGAGGCCAAAATATACAATGGAGAAAAGACAACCTCTTCAATAAGTGGTGCTGGGAAAACGGGACAGCTATATGTAAAAGAATGAAACTAGAATACTTCCTAACTCCATACACAAAACTAAAATGGATTAAAGATTTAAATGTAAGGCCAGAAACTATAAAGCTCTTAGAAGAAAACATAGGCAGTACACTCTTTGACATAAATCACAAGATCCTCTTGGACTCACCTCTTAAATAAATACAAAAATAAACAAATGGGACCTAATTAAACTTAAAAGCTTTTGCACAGTAAAGGAAACAATAAACAAGATTAAAAGATACCCCTCAGCCCTGTCTTTCTTGATGATTATATTTCAAAGAAGTGGCACCCAGGTCTTTGAGACATAGTTAGTCCTGGGTTGTAAAACTGATGAGAGGCTGGGAAAAGATTTATATCCCAAAGGGGGAAATACTTTTTTTTAATTACAAGTTTTCTACAGTATGTTGTTCAGTTATTCAGTTGTGTCCAGCTCTCTGCAACCCCATCGACTACAGCACGCCAGGCTTCCCTGTCCTTCACTATCTTCTCTAGAAAAAGGAAGGTCAGGAGCCTATTGTGAGGAAGAAATCTGTCTAAAAGTTTCATCATACTGAGAGGAAACATTAAGGCCATCTTGGTCATGCTATAGATTAGTCTGAGTTTTCTAGAATTTTATATAAATGGAATCATAAAGGAAGTAAACTTTTTCTTTGGTGGCTTTTACTCAGCTTAAATATTTTATATGCATCCATGTTGCTGCATGCATTGATAATTTGTTCCTTTGTATTACCGAGTAGCATTGTATTGTATCCACACATCACAATTTGTTTATCCATTCATCTACTTATGAACATTTAGATCTTTTCTGGTTTGGGGCTATTATTACATATAAAGCTGCTATAAACATTCATGTACAAGTCTTTGTATAGAATATACTTTAATTTCTTCTGGTTAAATGCATAGGAATCAAATAGTTGATACATACCTACCATATGTTTTAAGAAACTGTCAAACAGCGTTTACTCTGTGTTTTCACCAGGAGTATATGAAAATTCCAGTTGCTCTACACCCTCATCACCATTTAGTATTATCAGTCTTTTTAATTTTAGACATTCCAGTAGTTGTGTAAAGAGTATCTTATTGTGGCTTTACTTTGCATTTCCTTTAAGACTAATGACATTGAACACCTTTTTGTGTAGTTATTTATCATCCATATATCTTCTTTGATAAAATGTCAGTTAAAATCTTTTATTTTTGTTGGACTGTTTTCCCATTTAAAACTTTGAATATTTAGGATAGAAATCCTTTACAAGATATGAGAGTTGCAAATATTTTCCCAGTTTGGGTCTTATTTTTCTATTCTGATATAAATATTTTAAAAATTTTAAACATTTTAGAATATTTATGTATTCGACTGCACTGGGTCTTGGCTGCAGCATGTGAGATCTTCCATTTTCATTGCAGTATGAAAGATCTTTTAGTTACGGCTTATGAACTCTTCGTTGCTGCATGTGAAATCTAGTTCCCTCACCAGGGATAGAACCTGAATTGGGAGTGCAGCATCTTAACCAGTGGACCACCAAGGAAGTCTCTAAAAGTATTTTTTTTTAAGCAGTTCTTGATTGGATGAAGTCTAATTTATCAACTTTTCTGTTACAGATTGTGCTTCAGATAGTTATTAATACTAAGAAATCTTTTCCAAATACAATGTCACAAGGATTTTCTGTTATGTTTTCTTCTAGCAGTTGTATAGTTTTAGCTTGTATATTCAGGAATATAAACTATTTTGAGCTGATTTTTTTTATGTATCAGGTTTGGAGCAAAGTGCTTTTTTTGCATAGATATCCGCTATTCCAGCATCGCTTGTTGAAAGACTACATTGCCACTGAATTACTTCTGAATGTTTGTCTAAAATCAACTGGCTACATATGTTAGTGGGTGAGGAAATGTAGTGTTGCATTCTCAAGTCTGTGATGCATTTGCTGAGAAAAACAGTGGAAAAATAAGAGATTCTAACTGGCAATTATTTAAAGTAATTACAGCAAGTGTAGTTGATATAAACCCATTGTCTCAGATGGGTTTTTGCACACTTCTTTGCGTTCTCTCCCAGTCTTTTTCATTCCTTTCATTATGAACAGACTGAGAATTTCCCAAGTGTTTAAAGCCTGTTTCCTTTCTGATTAACAATTACATCTTTAGGTCCTTTCTCTCTTCTCTCACTTTACTGTAAGCAGTCAGGAGAAGCCAAGACACACCTTCATCGCTGGGCCTAGAAATTTCCTCACACAAAGAACCAATTTCATTGCTCACAAGTTCCACCTTCTAAAAACTATGAGAACCCAAACATAATCCTCCCGGGTTCTTGGCTGTTTTATAGTGAGGATGGCCTTTCCTCCACTGTCCAATAAGGCACCCCTCATTTCCACCTTGGAGAAAGGAATGGCAACCCACTCCAGTATTCTTGCCTGGAGAATCCCATGGACAGAGGAGCCTGGTGGGCTACAGTCCATGGGGTCACAAAGCGTCAGACATGACTGAAGTGACTTAGCACCTTAGCACATTTCCACCTGGACCTCATCGCAGTGGTCTTCACTGTCCATATGCCTACAAAAAAATCTGTTAAGATTACTTAGGCATTCTCTAAGACTGTCTATAGCCTTCTTCTTCTATTTCTGGGCTCTCACTAAAATTGCCCTCTACAGTCTGTTCACAGCAATAGAGGCTTTTCCTATTACGTACTTCAAAACTCTTTCAACCTCTATCCATTATCCAGGTTCAAAGCCTCTTCCACATTTTTAGGTATTTGTTACAGCAACACCTCAACTTCTCAGCACCAGTTTCTGCCTTAATCCATTCAGGCTGCTATAACAAAACATTGTAGCCTGGATGGCTTGTGAACAACAGAAATTTATATCTTATAGTTTTGGAGGCTGGGAAGTCCAAGATCAAGGCACTAACGTACTCAATGACTAATGAGAGTCCATTTCTTGATTGAAGACTATCTTCTCATTGTAGCCTCACAAGATAGAAGGGACAAGGAAGCTCTCTCAGGCCTTTTTATAAGGGCACTAAGCCCACTCATGAGGACTCTGCCCTCATGACCAAATCATCTCCTCAATGCCCCGCCTCCTAATACCACCACACTGGGGTTAGGATTTCAATGTATGAACTTAGGGAGAGATACAGACAATTTGTCTGTAGCACCTGTTAAGAGAAAGCCTTAAGAAGAAAAAGACATTCAAATTTAGGAAACAAATATAATACTTAGAATAGAAAAATTGTGCTATGTATTTTATCTGGATTATATGAAATCATAAATCACCTTACTTTTTTAATTTTTACTTTATACTGGGGTATAGTGATTCACAATGTTGTGTTAGACTCAGCTATATACCAAAATGATTCAGTTATACATATACAAGTATGCTTTTCAAATTCGTTTCCCATTTAGGTTATTACAGAATACTAAGCAGAGTTCCCTGTGCTATACAGTAGGTCCTTGTTCTTATTTTATCTTTTGAACAATATCAAATGACTTTAAACTTTGACTACCAAAAAAAGGAAGTAATGGCAACCCACTCCAGTACTCTTGCCTGGAAAACCCCATGGATGGAGGAGCCTGGTAGGCTGCAGTCCATGGGGTTGCTAAGAGTCAGGCACGACTTGAGCGACTTCACTTTCACTTTTCACTTTCATGCATTGGAGAAGGAAATGGCAACCCACTCCAGTATTCTTGCCTGGGAAATCCCAGGGACAGGGGAACCTGGTGGGCTGCCGTCTATGGGGTCACACAGAGTCGGACACGACTGAAGCAACTTAGTGACTTAGCAGCAGCAGCAGCAAACACTTTTTAAGAAGCATGGACCGTGACCCAACAGCTACCATTTGCATACTTGCTCTATACTATTTGCGTGTGAGTGTGCTAAGTTGCTCCAGCCATGTCCAACTCTTTTCCACCCTACGGACTGTAGCCCACCAGGCTCCTCTGTCCATGGGATTCTCCAGGCAAGAATACTGAAGTGGGTTGCCGTGCTCTCCTCCAGGGGATCTTCCCAAACCAGGGATAGAACCCGCCCATCTTATGTCTTCTTCATTGCTAGGCAAGTTCTTTACCACTAGCACCATCTATATTTCTATACCATTTTTGTAAGGAAAGAAATCGGCCTGGCCACAGGTCCCAAAATATTTATCATGTACTCTTAAGGTGAAACTGCAAATTTCTTTCTTAAAGGACAATAGCATCTCCTTCAAATACAAACTCTGGTTCTGAGAATTTCTTTACCTGTGGAATCTAAGTGAAAGGCCATGATTTTCCATTACAATAGCTGTTAGACTTTTCACCAGCTCTCAATTTTTTCTAGTTGTACCAGCAAAGTGACCCCTAGTGGGCTTCCCTTACAGTATCCTCTGGGAACACATGGTCTATTTGCCACACAACAGATCCTTGTGGGTCAATAGCTGTGATTCCAAATTGCTCCCCATTTTGGTAATTATGTATGCCTTTTCCTCTATTGGTTAAATGCTGCCAACTAGCCTCTGTTGGTTCAGAATACTTTGGAACTGGTACTAATTTGAGGACACTGTGAGAGTTTGATGGAAGTATCTTCAAACTACTGTAAAGCCTTATCAATCAAGGATAGCCACTCCTGAAATTCTCACATCTCATCAGCATTGCCCTTAAACACAAGCAAGCAGTCTGGGTACAGCCCCAGGACAGCCTGCACTTTAGAGGGGTTTCTTCAGATCTTTCTGAGTTCTCCTCAAGTGCCTGTACTGGCCATGGCCAGCAGCTTCATACAGGTGGAACCTCCCGCTTAGAGCTGGACTTATATCCCTCTTTCTCCTGTTTCAGGATACTGTCCAACCACCTACATGAAGGACCACTAGATGCCCTGAGAAGCCCCATAATCCGGACCTATGAGACTTTCCAGGTCCGATCCCAGTTCTAGGAGAGGGGCCTACAAGGCCAGTGACCCCCACTGACCAGTACAGTTCTTCCACAGGATCACTTGAGGTCAGATCACCAGAATAGTGCTGACACACTGACTTGAGGTGACTCTCACTCACGTCAGACGCAGGACAAGTTCAGGGCTCTTGGCCAGTGATGGTTACTCTTCGGTTAAGTCACAAGTGTAGGCCCACACCTTCTTTCACATAGTGTGATTTTGAGATGGTCTATGTTAGTGTATGTATCAGTTCATTCTTTTTATTAATGAATTATATTCTAGTGTGTGAATACAGCACAGTTTATCCATCTATGACATCTATTTCAATGGTTTCCCATAACTGGCTAGGATTATCAAAGCTGCTATAAACAGTTGTGTGTAGGCCTTGTACATAAATCTGGATGTGTGCAGGCTTAGTGGCTTCAGTCATGTCTGACTCTTTGTGACCCCATGGACTGTGGCCCACCAGGCTCCTCTGTCCATGGGATTCTCCAGGCAAGAATACTGAAGTGGGTTGCTATTTCCTCCTCCAAGAGATCTTCCCAACTCAGGGATCATACTCACATCTCCTGCATTCTCAGGTAGATTCTTTACCACTGAGCCTCCTGGAATCCCCTACATAAATGTGGATATTGGTTGTCATTTCATTGGGATAAATACCTAAGAGAGAAATTGTTAGATATGTAAAGTGTGTGCTTAATATATAAGATACTATGAAACTGTTTTCCAAAGTGGATGTAAATTTACCTCCAAATTATAATTTATAAAAGTTGCTCCATATTCTTGCCAAGAATCAGTATCATCAGTCTTCTTAATTTTGGTCCTTCTAGAGGATATGAAGTAGTACCTCCTTGTGATTTTAATTTGGATTTGGCTTAGACTGCAAAATGTTAATAGTTTATATATATTAGTATAATGGCATAATTGGTATAATAATTGGTTTATTTCCAATTGAATCCAACTCTCTCATTGGATTTTATGAAGTTATGTTGAGCATCTTTTCATGTGTTTATTGACCATTCATGTATTTTTTTATGAAGTATTTTTTCAATTATTTTCAAATTGAACTATTTGCTGCTATTGCATTGTAAGAATTCTTTATATATTCTTGCTTTAAGTCTTTTCTTAGATACTAATATTGTGAATATTTTCTTCCATTTTGTAGTTTGCCTTTTTTTTTTTCTTAATGGTATCTTTTGGAAAGCAGGCAGTTTTAGCTTTGATGAAGTCTAATGTATCACTTTTTATGATGAGTGTTCTGTGTCCTCTCTCTCTCCCATCCCAAAGTAGCAAAAGTTTTCTCTTGTGTCTTTCTCTAGAAGATTCATAGTTTGTAGCTTCTATATTTAGGTCTGTGATATATTTCAAAGTAATTTTTGTGTACTGCTTGAGATTTAGTATTGAGCTATATATTTTATATATTTATCTAGATATTCCAGCATCATTTTTGAAGAGACTGTTTTTCCTCCATTGAAAAGTGTTGGCTCCTATGCTTTAAAAAAAAAAAAAAAAAAGTTGGCCATACATGAAAGTATCTTCTGGATTCTCTACACTGTCACTGATCTGTATTTCTACCTTTATGCCAACACCACACTAAGTTGAAGCTGTACTTTTCTCGTTATTTCTGAAAAAGATCATGTAAGTTCTCTCTCCAGCTTTGTTCTATCTCAAAATTGTTTTGGTTCTTTTGGGTCCTTTACATTTTTGTACAAATTTTAGAGTAAGATTATCAATCCCCTTTTAACAGGGGAGAAAGGTTACTGGGACGTCAGTTGGTACTCCATCGAACCTATAGGCAAATCTAGGGAGAATGGACTTCTTAACAATTTTGAATGAGAGCTTCATAACTTCTCTTATCAAATATTTGAGGCTTTCAGTGTAGCTATTTGCACATCTTCTGTTAAACCTAAGTATTTTATCTTTTAGACATATTATAAAAGGAATTTTTATTCTATTTTCAAATGTATAGTACATATAAATAAAACTGAGTTTTTCATATTAATCTTGCATTCTGTAACCTTGATAACTTCACTTAATATTTTAATTTTTTAGATGATTTCTTAGGAATTTCTATATAGACAATCATATCCATTGCAAACAGAAGCAAGTTTTTTTCCTTCCTTTCCAGTTTTATGCCTTTTATTTCATTTAGAAGTTGCCTTATTGCACTGGCTATTGTTCCATTAGGATAATGAATAGAAATGATGGCAGTGACATCTTTACTCTATTTCTATTTCTGATCTAAGAGAGAAAATATCAATTTTTCACCATTAAATGATATTAACTTGGATTCTTTGTAGATGCCTTTTTCAGGTTGAGAAAGTTTCCTTCTCTTACTACTAGGCAGAATGTTTTTATCTTGAATATGTATTGAATTTTACCAAAATCTTTTTCTGCATTTACTGAGATGACCATATAATGTTTCATCTTTATTCAGTTAATGCAGTTAGCTATGCTGGGTGATTTTCAAAGATTAAAACAAGCTTGCATTCCTGAAACCCTACTTAGCCAAAATGTAGATGTATCCTTTTGTGTATATAATGGGTTTATTTATGCTTTTGAACTGTGGTGTTGGAGAAGACTCTTGAGACTCCCTTGGACTACAAGGAGATCTAACCAATCCATCCTAAAGGAGATCAGTCCTGGGTGTTGATTGAAAGGACTGATGTTGAAGCTGAAACTCCAATACTTGGGCCACCTGATGCGGAGAGCTGACTCATTTGAAAAGACCCTGATGCTGAGAAAGATTGAGGGCAGGAGGAGAAGGGGACAACAGAGGATGAGATAGTTAGATGGCATCACCGACACAATGGACATGGGTTTGGGTGGACTCCGGGAATTTGTGGTGGACAGGGAGGCCTGGCATACTGCGGTTCATGGGATTGCAAAGAGTCGGACACAACTGAGCAACTGAACTGAACTGGGTTTATTTGCTAATACTTGGTTGAGGATTTTTTAATCTGTGTCCATAAGGGATACTTGTCTCTTATTCAATTCAGGCTGCTGTAAAAGACCATAGACTAGTGGCTTGTATACAAAAGAAATTTACTTCTCACAGTTCTGCAGGCTGAAAGTCCAAGGTCAAGATGTCAAGTGCCAACTTCTCATTGCATCCTCATGTGGTGGAAAGCAGACATTATGCAAACTCTGACCCCTTTCCTGACCTCATCTATTCCTAATTACCTCCCAAAGGCCACCTTCTAGAACCGTCACATCAGGGGTATAAGCTTTCAACATATGAATCTGAACAGGGAATTGAGAAGTGCCGGGAGCCACCACAGGAGATCCTACCCATGACAAAGGTCATGTGGAGAAGACCTGACAGGCAAAGACGGATCAGGATTCGAGGGACTCCCTGGACCTGCTCGAGCGTCTACCCCCAAACCAGAATCTGTCTGTCTTACTATTTTGTGCCTTTCACCAACTCTTCTGACATTAACAGGGGGCTATCCCCGACCATCTTTCTCTGGAGAAAATCAACTTAGGGCTCTAGCTAATAAGTCTCCTGGACATGAAAGGAATATTTCAATTCAAACCCCCTCTGTCGGCATTCTAGCTTGCTTGGCAGGTTTATCCAGACTCTTGCAGCTATGCATGTGATTATTCACAGGCTCCCAACTGTTAGAGGCACAGGAAGCCTAAAACATTCTAAAAATATAGAGCTTTTCAAAGAGTTAAAAGCTATTAGAGTAGTGCTGGTGTAGGATTTCATTGTTGAGCCAGTGCTTGCTGCTAAGTTCCCATATCTCTTATCCACTGTGCACCTGGGAGTGCAATAGTTAATGTAGTTGGAATCTAAGAAAAAACAGCAATAGCCTTGGAATTAACCACATCAGACCTTTGAGCTAATTGGTTCTTTCTTTGTTGTAACTCATTGCACCTTTGCTCCGTGAGAATGTAACTCTGTTTAATACTTTCTGAGGCTGACATAGATTAGAAATATAAAGAAAAAATGCTTCAAGGGAAAATAAGTTTGCTGGTTGAGCAGCCTTTATCAAAAGAGGGTCATAAAATGTCCACAGGCCTCCAAGGCCAAAAGATAATGTACACAACATTGTTTATGGGAAAGGTATGCAGAAAAAATCCTGGTTTTGATAAAGACAAAACAGATGTAATGTTTGGGCTGACTCTGCATGACTTTGCATCTTTCATTTCCCTCTATGTACATGTCAAGGTATAAAAGTTTCTTCTGAAAATAAAGTTACGGGCCTCGCTCACCGAAGCTTGGTCACCCTGTGTCAATCATTCTTTCTCTCTCTCTCTCCCTTTCTCCCTCTCCCTCCCTCTCTTTTTCAGGCTGATCCCTTGGAGCACAGAGGCTCTTTGCATTCACTTTCCTGCCTGGGCTTCTAAGACCCGATTGAGAAGGCGCTCTGCATCTTCACTCTGGTGAGAGGGTGCCTGCAGCCTCCGTGAACAGAGCAAGTCCCTTGTCTGGGGCCTTATTGGCTTTCTGTGTAAACCAAGGAATATCAGCTTCTATTCTTTCCTCTCTCATTCACACATTCATTCATTCACCAATGCCGTCTCTCCTGAGGGTACCCCTGGATCCTGCGGGGGCTGGACCCCAGTAGAGAAGACAGTCTGTCCATTACAGTCTCTGGTCTCTTCTCTTATAAACCTTTGTCCAATCTTGGTATCAGGATTATACTGATCATGTAAAATGACTTGAGAAGCATTCCTCTCTCTAAATTCTGAGGAGAGTTTATACATTATTGTTATTATTTCTTACTTTGTACATTATGTAGTTTAACAGTGAAACTATCTGGCCTTGAGTTTTGTGAAAAGTTCTTTGATTACTATTATAAATTCAATGTATTGAATAGTTATATGGCTATTCCAGTTGTCCACTTCTTTTTGAGTCACTTTTGAAAAGATTTGCTTTTCAAAAAACTTATTTATTTCATCTACTTGCCAAATCTGTTGGCACCATTTGTTCCTAATCTTTTATTTTCCTATTAAAATCATTAAGATTTGTAATAGTATTTCTTCTTATATTTGTAATATTGGTAATTTATATTTATCTAATTCTTGGTTTGTCCTGTTGGGGCTTACTGATTTTATTAATCTTTCAAAGAATGAACTTTGAGCTATATAAAATTTTCTGTTTCTATATCATAGAGTTCTGTATTGACTCGATTATTTTTTCCTTCTACTTATTTTAGGTTTAATTTACTTTTTCTTTACCCCTTAAAATGGAAACATGTCAATTTTTAAAATTTTTTCTCTCTTCCATTATAAATTTTTAAAGCTATAAATTTCCCTCTAAAGCACTACATTTCCTGTATCCCACGAATTTTGATGTTTTATTTTTACTATCATTCAACTCAAAATATTTTATTATTCTCATGTGATTTCATCTTTGAGACATGGGTTATTTAGATATGTACTATTTAATGACTGTATGTTTGGACATTTTCTAAATATTTTACTTATTGATTTCTGATACAATTCTATTATGATCACAGAATACAATCTGTAATACACAAATCTTTGGAAATGTATTGAGATTTCTTTTATGATCTAATTTGTCTACTCTGATGAACGTTCCACATGCACTTGAATGTTTATTCCACAGTTGAGTAAAATGTTTTGTAAATGTCAATTAGCTTAAGATAGTGTGCTCAGATCTTTTATATCTAACTAATTTTTGTCTACTTGTTTGCTAATCACTGAGAAAGTGGTATTCCACACTCCCATGATTTTCCATTTGTTCTGTAAAATTTTTGCTTCATGAATTTTGAAGCTTTGTGAGTAGATGTATATATCTATGATTATGTCTTCTGAATGAATTGGTCCTCTTTTGATTTGTGAATGTCTCTTTTATCTCTTGTAAAATACTTTGTCTTAAAGTCTACTCTTTCTAAAATTAACATAGCTGTACCACCTTTCTTATGCCATTTGGTTGGCATATTGCTTTTTGTGTTTTTATGTTCAAGTTATATATATCTTTAAATGTAAAATGTATATTTAATAGGTGTATATACTTGTGTCTTTCATTCTTATCTAATCTGACTGTCTTTGACCTTCAGTGGAAATTACATTTAATGTAATTTATACTACATTTACATTTAATATAATTATTGCTATAGTGCATTTAAGTTTGTGCTGTGCTGTGCTCAGTCACTCAGTTATGTCTGATTCTTTTGTGACCATACGGACTGTAGCCCACCAGGATCCTCTGTCCAAAGGATCTCCCAGGCAAGAATACTGGAGTGAGTTTCCATTTCCTGCTCCAGTGTTTAAGTCTACACCTTGCTATTTATTTTCTATTTCTCTCTTTTGTTTTTCATTTTGTTTCTCATTTCATTGATATTTTGTTTCTATTCCTTCTATTGGTTTCTTAGCTCTTTTTATGAATTTTTAGTATTCTTTCAGGGCTAACAATGCATTCTAATAGGGTCTGGTTAGAATCAAAATTGTACAATTTGATCCATTACACTTGACAGCACTTCCTTCTTCACACTTTTCATTTGTTCCTTGACACTTGAAACATCCCTCTTCACACTTCATACTTCACACTCCACAAATCTAATAGCCTTACAATTATATAATTCCATTTATCCATCACTCCAAAATTTTTTGCTTTTTTGTCATATATTTACTTCTACCTATACTGTAAAGTATTGCATTTCGGACTCTTTTGTTGACCATGATGGCTACTCCATTTCTTCCAAGGGATTCCTGCCCACAGTAGTAGATACAAAGATCATCTGAGTTAAATTCACCCATTCCAGTCCATTTTAGTTTGCTGATTCCTAGAATGTCGACATTCACTCTTGCCATCTCCTGTTTGACCACTTCCAATTTGCCTTGATTCATGGACCTGACATTCCAGGTTCCTATGCAATATTGCTCTTCACAGCATCGAATCTTGCTTCTATCACCAGTCACATCCACAACTGGGTATTGTTTTTGCTTTGGCTCCATCCCTTCATTCTTTCTGGAGTTATTTCTCCACTGATCCTCAGTAGCATATTGAGCACTTACCAACCTAGGGAGTTCCTCTTTCAGTATCCTATCATTTTCCCTTTTCATACTGTTGATGGGGTTCTCAAGGCAAGAATACTAAAGTGGTTTGCCATTCCCTTCTCCAGTGGACCACATTCTGTCAGACCTCTCCATCATGGAAAACGACAGATTGATTTCTGTTCGTTTCCAAGGCAAACCATTCAATATCACAGTAATCCAAGCCTATTCCCCAACCAGTAATGCTGAAGAAGCTGAAGTTGAACAGTTCTATGAAGACCTACAAGACCTTTTAGAACTAACACCCAAAAAAGATGTCCTTTTCATTATAGGGGACTGGAATGCAAAAGTATGAAGTCAAGAAACATCTGGAGTAATAGCAAATTTGGCCTTGGAATGTGGAATGAAGCAGGGCAAAGACTAATAGAGTTTTGCCAAGAGAATGCACTAGTCATAGCAAACACCCTCTTCCAACAACACAAGAGAAGACTCTACACATGGACATCACCAGATGGTCAACACCAAAATCAGACTGATTATATTCTTTGAGCCAAAGATGGAGAAGCTCTATACAGTCAGCAAAAACAAGACTGGGAGCTAACTGTGGCTCAGATCATGAACTCCTTATTACCAAATTCAGACTTAAACTGAAGACAGTGGGGAAAACCACTAGACTGTTCAGGTATGACCTAAATCAAATCCCTTATGAGTATACAGTGGAAGTGAGAAATAGATTTAAGGGACTAGATCTGATAGACAGAGTGCCTGATGAACTATGGATGGAGGTTTGTGACATTGTACAGGAGACAGGGATCAAGACCATCCCCATGGAAAAGAAATGCAAAAAATCAAAATGGCTGTCTGAGGAGGACTTACAAATAGCTGTGAAAAAAAAGAGAAGTGAAAGGCAAAGGAGAAAAGGAAAGATATAAGCATCAAGAATAGCAAGGAGAGATAAGAAAGCCTTCCTCAGCGATCAATGCAAAGAAATAGAGGAAAACAACAGAATGGGAAAGACTAGAGATCTCTTCAAGAAAATTAGAGATACCAAGGGAACATTTCATGCAAAGATGGGCTCACTAAAGGACAGAAATGGTCTGGACCTAACAGAAGCAGAAGATATTAAGAAGTGGTGGCAAGAATACACAGAAAAACTGTACAAAAAAGATCTTCAGGACCCAGATAATCACGATGGTGTGATCACTTACCTAGAGCCAGACATCCTGGAATGTGAAGTCAAGTGCGCCTTAGGAAGAATCACTATGAACAAAGCTAGTGGAGGTGATGGAATTCCAGTTGAGCTATTTCAAATCCTAAAATATGATGCTGTGAAAGTGCTGCACTCGATATGCCAGCAAATTTGGAAAACTCAGCAGTGGCCACAGGACTGGAAAAGGTCAGTTTTCATTCCAATCCCAAAGAAAGGCAGTGCCAAAGAATGCTCAAACTACCACACAATTGCACTCATCTCCCATGCTAGTAAAGTAATGCTCAAAATTCTCCAAGCCAGGCTTCAGCAATATGTGAACCGTGAACCTCCAGATGTTCAAGCTGGTTTTAGAAAAGGCAGAAGAACCAGATATCAAATTGCCAACATCTGTTGGATCATCGAAAAACCAAGAAAGTTCCAGAAAAACATCTATTTCTGCTTTATTGACTATGCCAAAGCCTTTGACTGTGGATCACAATAAACTGTGGAGAATTCTGAAAGAGATGGGAATACCAGACCACCTGACCTGCCTCTTGAGAAATCTGTATGCAGGTCAGGAAGCAACAGTTAGAACTGGACATGGAACAACAGACTGGTTCCAAATAGGAAAAGGAGTACATCAAGGCTGTATATTGTCACCCTGCTTATTTAACTTCTATGCAGAGTACATCATGAGAAACGGTGGGCTGGAGGAAGCACAAGCTGGAATCAAGATTGCCGGGAGAAATAACAATAACCTCAGATATGCAGATGACACCACCCTTATGGCAGAATGTGAAGAGGAACTGAAAAGCCTCTTGATGAAAGTGAAAGTGGAGAGTGAAAGAGTTGGCTTAAAGCTCAACATTCAGAAAACAAAGATCATGGCATCTGGTTCCATCACTTCATGGGAAATAGATGGGGAAACAGTGGAAACAGTGTCAAACTTTATTTTTTGGGCTCCAAAATCACTGCAGATGGTGATTGCAGCCATGAAATTAAAAGACACTTACTCCTTGGAAGAAAAGTTATGAGCAACCTAAATAGCATATTCAAAAGCAAAGACATTACTTTGCCAACAAACATCCATCTAGTCAAGGCTATGGTTTTCCCAGTGGTCATGTATGGATGTGAAAGTTGGACTGTGAAAGAAGCTGAGTGCCAAAGAATTGATGCTTTTGCTGTGGTGTTGGAGAAGACTCTTGAGAGTCCCTTGGACTGCAAGGAGATCCAACCAGTCCATTCTGAAGGAGATCAGCCCTAGGTGTTCATTGGAAGGACTGATGATGAAGCTGAAACTCCAATACTTTGGCCACCTCATGCAAAGAGTTGACCCATTGGAAAAGACCCTGATGCTGAGAGGGATTGAGGGCAGGAGGAGAAGAGGACGACAGAGAATGAGATGGCTGGATGGCATCACCAACTCGATGGACATGAGTTTGGGTAGACTCCGGGAGTTGGTGATGGACAGGGAGGCCTGGAGTGCTGCAATTCATGGGGTCGCAAAGAGTTGTACACAACTGAGTGACTGAACTGAACTGAACTGATACTGTAATATCCACCTCAGGATGTTGTCATTTTTCTATGTTACCTCTTAAGGAAATTAGGAAGTGATAAAAATGATCTTTTATATCACCCATATATCGCTGTTTCTGGCACATATTTTTCCTCCTTTGTGTAGATTTAGGTTTTCATTATGATGTCATTCCCTCATCAGTCTCAAGAATTCCTTTAAAATCATTGTTTTGCACACATGCTAGATCCAATTCCCTCAGCTTCCATTTATCTGAAAGTGTCATTATTTCACTCAATTTTAAAAGATGTTTTCTCTGGGTATAGAATTCTGAAGATCTTCTCCCCGTTTTCACATTAAGGACATTGTTACTCTCTTCTGACTTCCAGAGTTTCTGATAAAAACTAGGCAGACATTCT
The DNA here is from genome assembly GCF_014754425.2 of Oryx dammah. Lineage (NCBI taxonomy): Eukaryota > Metazoa > Chordata > Mammalia > Artiodactyla > Bovidae > Oryx > Oryx dammah. Next base: position 49,601,231 of record NW_024070203.1, on the reverse strand, counting down.
TATTGTTGTTCACTTGTATATTATATGTCCTTTTTCCCCTCTGACTGCTTTCAAGATTTTATTTTTACGTTTAGTTTTCAGCAGTCCACTATAATGTGTCCAGGTGCAGGTTTCTTGGTATTTATCCTCCATAGTGTTCTGTTTACTTAGATTTGTCAGTCGATGTTTTCCATTAAATTTGGGGAAATTTGGCATTATTTTAATTATATATTTTTTCGGCCTCATCCTTACCTTCTTCTCTTTCTAGGACTTGAATAACACACATATTAGACCAGCTGATATTATCCATCTCCCCCTGAAATTATGTTCCTTTGTCTTTCCTTTACAATCTCCTATTTGCTTGTGAAGCTTTTCCAGTGAATTTTTTCACTTAAGTTACAGAACTTTTCTATTTTAGAATTTCCATTTGGTACTTTTTATGTTTTTTATTTCTCTACTATGATTCCTTATCTATTGACTCAAACAGACTATGTACATGTCTGCTCAGTCACTTTCAGTTCAGTTCAGTCGCTCAGTCGTGTCCGATTCTTTGCGACCCCATGAATCGCAGCACGCCAGGCCTCCCTGTCCATCACCAACTCCCGGAGTTCACTCAGATTCACGTCCATCAAGTCCGTGATGCCATCCAGCCATCTCATCCTCTGTTGTCCCCTTGTCCTCCTGCCCCCAATCCCTCCCAGCATCAGAGTCTTTTCTAATGAGTCAACTCTTCGCATGAGGTGTCCAAAGTACTGGAGTTTCAGCTTTAGCATCATTCCTTCCAAACAAATCCCAGGGCTCATCTCCTTTGGAATGGACTGGTTGGATCTCTTGGCAGTCCAAGGGACTCTCAAGAGTCTTCTCCAACACCACAGTTCAAAAGCATCAATTCTTTGGTGCTCAGCTTTCTTCACAGTCCAACTCTCACATCCATACATGACTACTGGGAAAACCATAGCCTTGACTAGACGGACCTTAGTCGGCAAAGTAATGTCTCTGCTTTTGAATATGCTATCTAGGTTGGTCATAACTTTTCTTCCAAGGAGTAAGTGTCTTTTAATTTCCTGGCTGCAGTCACCATCTGCAGTGATTTTGGAGCCCAAAAAAATAAAGTCTAACACTGTTTCCACTGTTTCCCCATCTATTTCCCATGAAGTGATGGGACCGGATGCCATGATCTTCATTTTCTGAATGTTGAGCTTTAAACCAACTTTTTCACTCTCCTCTTTCACTTTCATCAAGGGCTTTTTCAATCCTCTTCACTTTCTGCCATAAGGGTGATATCATCTGCATATCTGAGGTTATTGATATTTCTCTCGGCAATCTTGATTCCAGCTTGTGTTTCTTCTAGTCCAGCGTTTCTCATGATGTACTCTGCATATAAGTTAAATAAGCAGGGTGACAGTATACAGCCTTGATGTACTCCTTCTCCTATTTGGAACCAGTCTGTTGTTCCAGTCCAGTTCTAACTGTTGCTTCCTGACCTGCATACAGGTTTCTCAAGAGGCAGGTCAGGTGGTCTGGTATTCCCATCTCTCTCAGAATTTTCCACAGTTTATTGTGATCCACACAGTCAAAGGCTTTGGCATAGTCAATAAAGCAGAAATAGATGTTTTTCTGGAATTCTCTTCATGTCCAATTCTTTGAGACCCTATGGACTATAGCCCACCAAAATCCTCATTCCATGGGATTCTCCAGGCAAGAATACTGGAGCGGGTTGCCATGCCATCCTCCTGGGGATCTTCCCAATCCCGGGATCAAACTGCATCTCCTACAGTGCAGTCAGATTCTTTACTACTGAGCCATCATTCTCCTTTAATTGTATTAAAAGAATTAAAAATTTATTGGTCTTTAGCTACTTTAAAATCTTTGCTAAATCTAACATTTGAGTCACATCACATTCTGTTTCTATTTACAATTACTTTTTTATTGAGTATATCTGCTGTATTTTCCTGATTTTTGCATGTCTGGTAATCTTTTTATGTGCACTGGACATTGTTAGTGATACATTATAGACTCTGGATCTTTTCTGTTATGTTTCCTTTAAAGGTCTTTGACTTATTCTAGTAGGCAGTTCATTTACTGGCTAATAACCTTTATATTGTATAGGTTCAGTTTTTATGCTTTATTATAGCGCAACAGTCCCCAACCTTTTAGGCACCAGGATCCAGTTTCATGGAAGACAACTTTTCCATGGACAGGGCTCTGATAGGAGGGTATGGATGGTTTTAGGGTGATTCTCATAAGGAGCACATAACCTAGATCCCTCGCATGTGCAGGTCACAGTAGGGTTTGTGCTCCTATGAGAATCTAATCCCGCCACTGATCTGCCAAGAGGAGCGGCTCAGGCAGTAATGCAAGCGAGAGAGAGCAGCTCTATAAAGAGAGGAAGCTTCACTTGGCTTGCTCACCGGCCACTCATCTCCTGCTTTGCAGCCCAGCTGATAACAGGTCACAGACCAGTACCAGTCCACCCAGGGGGTTGGGGACTCCTGTTATAGCGGATAAGTGGAAACCCATGATGTTCCCCAAGAACCTCTAACTTGACAGGACTCAACCTCCAAAATCTGTCTTCTCTGCTGGTCTTGTCAAGGCTTGGTTTTGGACTTTGTCAGGGTGGCTATGGGGCTTCCCCAGTGGCTCAGTGGGAAAGAATCTGTCTGCAATGCAGGAGCCACAGGAGATGCGGGTTTGATCCCTGGGTGAAGAGGATCCCGTGGAGGAGGGCAGGGAATCACACTCCAGTAGTCTTGCTTGGAGAATCCCATTGACTCCAGAGGAGCCTACGGGGCTAAGGTCCACAGGGTTGCAAAGAGACATGACTGAAGTGATTTAGCACACGTGCACGCAGGGTGGGTATAGAGCAGTGGCCTTTGTCAGGAGGTGACTTCCCCCCCAGATGACACATGGAAATACCTGAAGACAGTTTTGGTTGACACAGCAGGGGAGCAAAGGGGAGTTACCGGCATTTAGTGGATAGAGGTCAGGGAGAGTGCTAAACAGCCTACAACACTGAAACAGGTCTAACAAGGATGATCCATCCTGCAGCAATAGTGCCAAGACTGAAAAGCCCAGGCCTACCTCAGGGCTTCCACTAGGGCATGGTCTGCCTGGTAACGAGGTGTTCAGGAGACCTGCCACTCTGCCTGGAATGGACCTCCAGTGGCTTTATTCACTACTTGACATCTAATATCTCCGGTAGGTTACTCTCTGGTCAGCTGGTAATAGTCAGGCTCTGCAGATGGTATTTTTGAAGGGAAGACTGAAAGGAAATGAGTGGAGAAATGAGAAGAATTTGTGACTATTTCTACAATATGGCTACCTCTGCTTTTAGTGCTAATAAATTTTAGTTCATTTACTTTTCTAAATGCAAACCTTTACTTTCTTTTGAGCATTGAACTTAGTAAATACAGATTTTCTGAAATTATATCTTCATTATATTTTTAATAGGATGCATATTTGATGATGTGTTTGTGTGACTTTATTGAATATCAGAAACATATTCAAAGGACAGGTTAATCTCATAATACAAAGACTTATACATGCTGCCCATATGCTTGAAAAATTACCTGACCCTTTGAACTACATTGCATTAACATCTCTATATTTTTACCCATATTATTGGTTTCTCTTAGTAAGGGAATTCAAAGACAGTACATTGTAATTAAGTAGCCAATATATAAATAATGAATAAAGTAAAGGCTTTGGGCTTCCCTTATAGCTCAGTTGGTAAAGAATCTGCCTGCAATGCAGGAGACCCTGGTTCGAGTCCTGGGTTGGGACGATCTGCTGGAGAAGAGATAGGTTACCCACTCCAGTATTCTTGGGCTTCCCTTGTGGCTCAGCTGGTGAAGAATCCACCTGCAATGCGGGAGACCTGGGTTCGATCCCTGCATTGGGAAGATCCCCTGGAGAAGGAAAAGGCTACCCACTCCAGCATTCTGGCCTGGAGAATTCCATGGACTGCATAGTCCACAGGGTTGCAAAGAGTCGGACACAACTGAGCTACTTTCACTTTCACTTTTCAAAGTAAAGGCTTAAGACCAAAAAAAGTCTATCCTTCCCAAAGGAGTTTTATGACAAGGTACCATGGATGAGATATGCCACCTTACTTGAATCAGAGGATATTAAGGTCCATGGTGGGCATGAGATGTCTCAAATGCTACGTGGCAGTGTTGCCTTGCACCTCATAGCCTGCTGTGCCCCATGGCCTCCTGACACATATGTCAATCTTCCAAAACAAAATCGAGGGCTCAACTCAGGCACAAGTAAGACAGTATACTGTTTTCATCAGTGTACTGCCTTCCTAACCCCTAACATGAGTTCTCCTCTCTCCCTCTCTTCATTTTCATAATGTAATAACGATTTAAAACAAAACTATTATCCCCTCTTAGAAATTATACTTCATCACTTGATTTGGAATCTACTATCCTACTTAGTAACCCACTGCAGTATTCTTGCCTGAAGAATCCTATTGACAGAGGAGCCTAGTGGGTTACACTCCACAGGGTTGCAAAGAGTTGGACATGACTGAAGTGACTTAGCATGCACATATGCACGCAGGCACCCTACTGAGCAAATCACTGGTGTTCTGGAAAATTAGAAAATCAAGGTATTCTGGTAGGACTAAGTAGAAAACAACAGTATAAACAGGCCAAATATTTAGCACAAACAAGATGAAGATTATGTCTTAATACTAATTTATTCATTGTATTAATTTGATTTTTCGGTCCTTACAGTGTTTTTTTCTTTTCTGAGCAGCCTGTAGAGTGATATATGCATTTGACATTCCATGACATTCAAGATTGTTGCCTTTTATTTGCAAACTCAGGGAAAATGAGGTCAGTTTGATTCTTATTCAGTTGGTTTTGTTCAATGTAAAACAAAAGTAGCACTCAACTTCTATTTAATGATTAGAATAACGGCTAAACTCAACAAGATTAGAAATATGGATAGTAATTTGAATTATTCATAATCCATGATTCAATAAAAGGAATACATAAATATCATAAAAAGAGTTATATTTGAAAGACAGTAAACATGTGACTTCCCAGGTATAAAGACTTCACCTGCCAGTGCAGGAGACACAAAAGATGCGGGTTTGACCCATGGGTCAGGAAGACTCCCTAGAAAGGAAATGGCAACCCATCCCAGTATTCGTGCCTGGAAAGTTCCATGGAGAGAGGAGCCTGGTGGGCTGCAGTCCACAGAGCAGCGAAGAACAGGACACGACTAAGCGACTGAACATGCACACAAACATGTAACAAAACTGTTTTGGAAAAAAAATATATATTGCATTTTTCATTTTCATGCTTCATACCTTATCATGTGGCTGTCTGCAAAAATTCCTTTAATAATCAGTATCAAATATGTTATTATTTAAGCCACCATTCATTTTAACCGGAAAATTATCTATATTTAAGTAAATCAAGTCAGTAATTTTTATGTTACAAATAAAACATCCTATAACTAAATATTTTTAATAACTGACTTTTGCTTACTTTGCTTACTTTAATTATGACATTATGCTTTGACATTAAATGAAAAACACAATCCAATTTCTTAAAAAGATTACAAAATTAGTACTTTCAGTATACATGTTTATTTTCCAATTAATTTTAGTGATCTTACAGGCAGAATAGTATCTTGATCTCTATTACATTCAACAACACCAAAAAATCTACAGCTCTGGTGTCAATATCAATAATTACTAAAAATCGAGCAAGCAATTTACAACTATCTTCAATTAAGGAAAGTGGATCCAAAAGGCATATAACAGCAATAACAATAAAATAGTATTTGTGTTAAGACATAAATAGCCAACGTAAATGTAGTATCTCAGGCATTTTTCTAATTGTGGTATTTACACAAATTTTGGAAATTAAATTGAGCACACTGGCCAGTCTACTAATGAGCATGAAAGACAGAATATGTAAAAGTGCCTATTTTGCTAATAGGATATGTTCAGCTCTTTAGCTTGACATTGTGTGGTACAGTTATCCCTTCCAAGCATTACAGATCAATACTACATGTGCCTCAAGCTCTTTTACAGATGAATGATCTGATGAAGATGCCCTCATCTCAGAAACTAAGGTCATTAATGTTTATCTTCCCTTGAAACATTCAGAAGGCTTGCTGAACCTAGAGAAAGCCCAATCTCAAACTACTGGCGGAACAGCGACACCTAGTGGTCATTATACTCCTAAACAAATATCTTAAAAGTATAAACTTAAGGGTATCCAAAAAATCGCCACAAATGCATCCCCTTTAAATGTGACAGAAGCCTATTTCCAATGAAATTTAATCTGAAAATCACAAATACTTTCATTAACTTTTCTACTGATCAGTAATAATATAAATTGTAAGGAAAAGCCAGCATTGACCTTAAAATCTTTAATCAACAACCCTTTGCCTTTGTAGATTTTTATAAAAATCCAGTTTTGATTTCTTCATGTCTGGATTCTTGCTTATTGTAGGATGACATAAAGAACTCAGAAACACTCTGAACTACTGAATGATCAGCTTTGTGGCTCTTTTATGAATACATGGATTGGAATGTCCCAGCAACAAAATTAAACACTCTATACAACAGTGGAATAAGGCTCAAAATCAAGACATTATAAAAGCTGCCAGTCTGTTAATTCTTGTTGGATGGAGTTTACACTGGACATTTTATTAATTTTTTGTCAATAGGGAATATCGAGTTCATCAAGCTTTTCTGAAACAACTGATACATGAATTATAGAATCACTTTACCATCAAAGTCATTGTTTAGTAAGTAGGACTGTTTCCTATTAGTGAAAAAATCAGTACATTCTTTAGCCATTTGCACAGTCGATCTGAGGCAGTCCAAGCAAGCTTTTGCTGTTTGCTGGAACCTTAGCTCTGTTCATTATGCATACTTCCCATCAGACCCAACACTGCTCCCCATGTCTTTCTGGCCAACTCCAGAGAAACTCCACCTTCCCGTCACCAGGAAAGATTTTTCCTGAGCACAAACCCCATTGTTGTTGATGGGACATACTGGAATTATCCCTTCCAGATGGACTGAGGCACCCCCCACAGTGCCAAGACATACATGAATGAATGTAGGTGGAATCACTATCTATTGACTTATTTCATCTCCCTGGTATTTCATTGCCAAGGACCAAGACTAGACTTCCTCCCTCCCTGTAACCTTTTAAGGTTCTGTTGAAGACAATAAATAGATGCAAGGCTTAGACAATAGTTTTTGTTTTAACATACCACCACCCTCTCCACATGAAGAATGAGCCTACTTACCACTCCCAGATCATCAAACTATCCCCTCCCCAGCCACATGCCATGTCAGTGACTACCTGGGACATTCACCTAAATGCCACTTGTGTGCACAAAAGGGCGGGAGAGGCCAAGGCTTCCAGTGACTGTTTGCAACAGTCCATGGGACTGACATCTCATAGGTACCTTCAAATTGGGGAACCAAGAAGAAATTTTAGTGTCATTTAAGATTTTCATGTAAATGTTAATCAAGACATGTTCCAGTAGGTATCTCTTGCCCAAATAGATAAGCCGTTAATTTTATTAAAGTAATGACTGTGATTTATTAACACCTTACATGTTAATTTAAAATCAACACTAAGGTGAGGTGCTGTAAGTTTAAAGCCCAGCATTTTCTCCAGCCAGCTTCCCCCAGTGACTCTCTAGTCCTCTTTCTCCAAGGTCCTCGGTTACATGAGGATGTGTGCGCTGTAGCCACAAGCAGTCAAATGTAATGTTTACTAAGGGGACAGGCGGCCATGAATGGCATTGGAGGCACATGGAGGTTGCATTCTATTGCCATCATTATATAGACTTCATCCTCTCTTTTCCCTTCCTTTGTCCCTTTGCCTCCCTTATTTCAGCCTAAAGCTGAGAGTATGAAACACTGCTGTGCCCTTCTGCTGTCTGAACACCTGGGTTGAGTAACAAAGATGATTTCTGAATTCTAGGAGAAAATACTGCAAACTATTCAACACACCCAGATAGTCTCAGATGAAGAGTTATGGAAAATCATAGGTTATCATTACTGTCTGCTCATAATACTAATGTTCTCCCCCCAAATAACCCAGAACTTGAACTGGAATTTTGAGTTAAAGGTCTCTCCTCTACCTGTCAGTATTCACCTATCTTGACTTTGTGCATGTTTTAAGGATGAGTTAGAAGAGGTTTGCAGATAAGTCCTGTCAGAGTTAGCAGCACACAAAAACATCTGTGTTACCTCCTTTTCTCACATAAGCTAGCCAAAGAGTAAAGTCAATTATGCTTGTTACTAGTTGCCCAGGGTCATTCTTCCCTGGACCTGGAAGAGTGGAGAAGGTCTAGCTGAATGGCTGGATGAATGGCACCACTAAATCCCACCCACCTAGAAGTAATTTGGTCTGGGTCTAAGCGCTAATATCATGCTGCCAAGTCTCTTTCTGAAAAGCATAAAAGCAAAATATCCCATTCCGGCAAGCAAACCAACCACAAGGGTGGTGCCAAGAACCTTTGGGGCCCTTTTCTTGGCCACTCGGAATGCAGTTGGCAGCACCGCAGAGATTAATATATTGTTGACATGTCCCAAAACCTTGTTAAATGTTTTCCTCTTCAAGACACGCTCGTAATAGGTTTCCAAGTTGGGCCGCTTTCCATTTCCCCAGTTTCTCCTCGCAAACCCCAGGAACTTCAGCCGATGCAGTGTAACAGCGAGCGATACGTCTGCCAGGGTGAAGGATTCCCCACAGAGCCATGGCTGGCGGCCTTCTTCTAATTGGAGAAAGGGACACGGTGGGTTAAGGGCAAGTGCTATGCCAAGAGGGCTTTCCAGGTGGTGCTAGTGGGAAAGAACCTGCCTCCCCCTGCAGGACATGTAAGAGACACAGGTTCAGTCCCTGGATTGGGAAGATCCCCTGGAGGAGGGCATAGCATCCCACTCCAGTATTCTTGCCTGGAGAATCCCATGGACAAGGAGCCTGGTGAGCTACAGTCCATAGGGTCACAGAGAGTCAGACACGGCTGAGTTACTGAGCACACATCCACACACTGTACAGACAGACTCTGGCTGGCATCTCTGCTCTTAGTGCTGAGGGCAAGGGTGAATATAGCAAAAGATGGAGGCCATGTTACATTTTCTTGACAATCACACTCAGCGAGTAATTCTATGCTTAAAAAAAGGAGGAGGGGGGCGTGCAAATGTATCCCAAGCTACGGGACCTCACCTTCCAATGCAGGGAGTGCAGATTCAATCCCTGGTGGGGAATATATGATCCCACATGCCTCTCAGCCAGAAAAAAATCATAACATAAATCAGAAGTGATATTGTACCGAATTCAATAAAGACTTTAAAAATGGTCCACATCAAAATAATCCATCCCAAAGCTAAGGGACAGTTTCTTGACACCTGACAGGCACCCGGGTCCCTAGGTGCCACTAGAGCTACTTGAGCTCGAAGTCTGTCTATCATGCCTCCAAGCCAACAGAGTTAACAGATATTTCCTCATGGGTTAAAAAAATGACACGTGTACTTGAGGAAAATCTATAAGGTTGGGTCTAAAATGTCACTCAGTAGTTGCTGCTTTTGTTAATGGTTACTTATTTAAAACAGAAGAAAATCCCTGTTGTGAAGCAAGTTGCAGGTAACATGGTCTTCAGCTTTGTGGTCAGTCAGAATAGTGCAGACAGTCCATGTGTCTGCACTTGGGCTTCACCCTTAATTCATTTTCACGGGTACGGGAGACGGGCGCTCACCAGCCAGCCTGCACATACGCACAGGCTCTCTCCCATGTTATGCTAAGTTCCTTCAGTTGTGTCCGACTCTTCGCAACCCTATGGAGTATAGCCCCCACCTCTCCCTGCCCCAGGCTCCTCTGTCCATGGGATTCTCCAGGCAAGAATACTGGAGTGGGTTGCCATGTCCTCCCCCAAGGGATCTTCCTGACCCAGAGATTGAACCCATGTCTCATGTGTTCAGTATTGGCAGGTGGGTTCCTTACCACTAGCGCCACCTGGGAAGCCCACCCATGTTATACTTTACTTCAATTTGCAATTTTTCCCCCACCTAAGGAAAAAACTTGAGGGAATGTTCTAGCAAGTAGAACACTCCCAAACTAACCACTGTAATTAAAACTTGTGCAACAGGCCAGGTAGGAGTCTACCAACCATAACTTAAGTTGTGCAAAAAAAAAAAATTCTTCACTGGCTGTATTTCATATAAATGCAATTACAACTAGACACCTGGGTTTTGTTGAATTCAGTATTATCGTTGCTATCATAAGTCAAACTGTCCATGAGTACTAACAGTTAAAAATAGGTTATAGAATGTTTTGGGTGAAATCTAAGAATGTTCCCATAAATACCCCTGGTCCACAGAAAAAGACAAAAAGAACACAAATGAGAACCTACCTGGGGTTTCTTCATTTCTTCTTTGCAACTCAGTTTCAACCTGATCCAAGACTTTCTCCAATTCATCAAGAATTTTCTTCAAATATTTGACATTGTCATGGTCAAGGAGCTTTGACTAATTAACAAAAATAACTAAGTAGGTTATTTATGCCTGTAAAAATAATCAGCGTAGAGCAGAGAAGATATAAATTTTTACACAGTGGGAGTTTGTTTGTTGTAGACAATGAGAAGAAACAGAATAACTAAAGCAAAAGCAAACCTGAGGGAAAATGCCCTGGCCGTGAAATTATCCCAGGGGCCAGACTCACTGTCCACTGGCAACTCCTGTGGGACCGAAGGATCAGAGAGGACAAAGAATATGAGGGGCACAAAGAGACTCCTTTCACTGGGAGGGGAGTTTGGGGGAGAATTGATGCACGCATATGTGTGGCTGAGTCCCTCTGCTGTTCACCTGAAACTATTACAACACTGTTTGTTAATCGGCTTTACCCCAGTACAAAATAAAAAGTTTAAAAAAAGAGAGATTCCTTTCACGTCCAATTCAAGAATGGAATTTCTTAAGTTTTTTTTTTTTTAATCTTTTGGCCACACCTAGCAGCATGTGGGATCTTAGTCCCCCAACCAGGGATGGAGCGCCTAACCTCTACATTGGCAATGCAGAGTCTCAGTCACTGGAGAGCCAGAGAAGTCCTGATGATGGTTGTGTTGATTTTGTTTTGCTTTGTTGGCCATGGCACGTGGCACATGGGATCTTCCCTGACCAGGGACTGAACTCATGTCCCCTACATTGGGAGCCCAGAGTCAACCACTGGACCACAAAGGAAGTTTAAGAATGGAAATTCAGCAGTCTCCAATGAATGAATAACTGAAGGGTCAGAGCTGTGTGACTTCCCTGGTGGCTCAGTTGGTAAAGAATCTGCCTGCAATGCAGGAGACCCAGGTTCGATCCCTGGGATGGGAAGATCCCTTGGAGGAGGAAATGGCAACCCACCCCCTTATCCTTGCCTGGGAATTCCCACAGACAGAGAAGCCTGGTGGGTTACAATCCATGGGGTTGCAAAGAGCTGGCCATGACTGATAACACACAAACACACATAACTCAATAGCAAGTAAACAATTCACTTTAAAAATGGGCAGAAGATCTAGATAGACATTTTTCCAAAGATATGCAAAGGCCAATAGGTACATGAAAAGATGCTCAACACTTTTAATCATCAGGGAAAACAAATCAAAACCACAGTAAGATACTACCTCACCTGTTAGGATGGCTATTATCAAAAAGACAAAAACTTCAAGTGTTGACAAGGATGTGAAAAAAAGGGAAGCTTTGTGTTCTACTGGTGGAAATGTAACCTGGTACAGCCATGATGGAAAATAGTGTAGAGGTTCCTCAAAAAATTAAAAATAGAACTAATATACAATCCAGCAATTCTACTTCTGGGTATTTAGCCAAAGAAAAGCAAAAACATAAATTCTTAATAACGCATATATCTGGATTCTAGAAAAATGGTACTGATGAACCTATTTCCAGGGCAGGAATAGAGACACAGAATAGGCTTGTGAACACAGCAGGTAAGGAGAGGGTGGGATGAATTGAGAGAGCAGCACTGAAACATATACATTATCATATGCAAAATAGACAGCTAATGGGAAGCTACTGCATAGCACAGGGAGCTCAACCCAGTGCTCCGTAACAACCTAGAGGGCGGAATGGGGTAGGGAGGGAGGAAGGGTCAGGATGGAGGGGATATGTGTATACTTATGGTTGATTCACGTTGTTGTACAGCAGAAACCAACACAACATTGTAAAGCTTTTCCTCCAATCCTATGTTCCTTGCAGTATTATTTACACTAGGCAGAACAACTTAAGTGTTCATCAACAGATGAATGGATTTTTAAAAATTGTGATGTGTATATATAGAATGGAATATTTTCCAGCTACAAAAAAGAATAAAAATTTTGCCATTTACAACAATGTAGTTAAATCTTGAGAGAATTATGCTAAGTGAAATAAATCAGACAGAGAAAGACAAACACCATATGACCTCTCTTGTTTGTGGAATCTAAAAACAAAACAAACAAATAACTAAGCTCATAGATGCAGAGAATAGACCAGTGGTTGCCAGAGGCAGGAGGTAAGAGGTAGGAGAAATGGGTGAAGGTGATCAAAAGGTAAAAAGGAAAAAACTGAAAGGTGTGAGGGGAAGATATACAGTATTAAAAAAAAAATTCGCTGATTGCTTTATTGGTATAAAAAGTCATAAACAGAGGTCCAGCTGACTTCAAAGTGCAAAACACCTGAAATGACAGATTCCTATGATATTTTATTAACCTGCTTTTACATTTTATAACTTGCCTTGGCAACCAGCATGAGCAATATCTGCTCCTCAAGCAATTGTCGTTAGGTCTGAATATCAAATCTAATAAAGAAAAACTCTTTCTAAAAGCAGAGCATGAGCCAAAGGTAACATGTGCACTGATGATTTGTGATATTTAATTTACAAAAAGTGGACCATTTAACACAAATAGCAGATGTCAGTTGAGGACAACCTGGTTTACTTACTTTAAGTCGCTTCTGTTTTGCAATGTACGCCTCTTGTAAATCTGGGTTTTCTTCGGCAAGTTTTTTCAGTTCAGACTCCGTGTTACCAATTTGGCCTGATGATGAAATCAGTTTTGAAACAGAAAATTATTTCCTCCCTTCCATGTAAGAAACAAGGAGAAGTAGGGAAACTTGATGGTGAGAGCATATGCACTGGGGGGTCACACCCTCTCTCTGCTCCAGACTCCCCCCTCTCTGTGCCTCAGTTTCCTCGCCTTTAAATTGGAGCTATGAGACTATCTGCCATGCAGGTTGAGGAGGAAATAAGAGGCACCTTGGAAAGTGCTTAGAGCCACGGCCAGCACACCATGAGTGCCAGCTGCAGAATAGTTGTCCTCCTTTTCAGTACCTTTCAAGTCTTCCGTAATAAACTTTTTTTGTGAAGGGAAGGAAAAAGCATTATTTAGAGAAATATTTATTCTGGATGATAGAACTATGGTCAGAATAGTTGCTTCAAACCATATGATGGGTATTTATGAGGAGGAGGAGGAACACGAGGAAGGTGAGCGGCCACGAGAGAAACGAGGAAGATGGAGGGAGGGAGAGCAGGGAACAGGAGCAGACTGAGGAGGAGGGCATGGAAGAGAAAGGAAAGCAGCATAAGAGAACTCTAAAAGCGAGGCATGGTGTCACGGGAAGAACGTGCTTGGTGGAACTGGAGATCTGGGTGTGAGTGTTCCTGGTCACTCCTCAGTAGACCACGGCCCCTTCCCTTCCCACCCCTGGGCCACGGAGCACACCTCCTGCTCCTCATCCCGTGCACTGATCCATCCCTCCACTCAGGACAGGAGGAAGGAGAGAGCTAGCAGTCACAGCTCAACCTCAGTGGATCGCCAGTCTCTGAACTTAGAGGCAGAGTAATGATGAGACCGCCTTCACATAATGAAAGAAAATTAAAGGACCGGAAATGTGAACTCCATTGCCCATTACTGCCTGCAGACCCCAGCTTTTCTGATTCCTAGTCTGTCTGTCCCTGTAAACACGTGACGTTCTTTACTCTTCCACAAGCCACTCTTCTGAGTTTTATCTATGCTTGGTCTTCAAGGCCAAGAGCTGGAAAATCAGATCCTAAAGACAATAAATGTCCAGCCAAACAGGTGAAGCACAGATCCATCTGCCTGGCACATGAATCGATGTGTAACAGGCATGTCCATGAAGCAAACTCAACAATCCCGCCCCCGGGTCTTCCTGAGATGTGCTGGGCGTCAAAAATGAATGAAAAGAAACATGAGGCAGAATTGCAGGTCTTTAAGATCTCTACATACTGCGAATCCTTGTTGTTGCATAAGCTGGGATCATGGAGTCCACAGTTAGCTCAGGATGTAAAATGCAGCCGTGCGTATAGGCATCCATGGGCAAAGAGTCAAGTAGTTCTCGATAATGCTGGACCCGTGGGTAATACATGCTTCCTTTATCGGGCATTAATCTGGGTGTTTTTTCTAAAATATACATACAAACACATACGCAAACATTGAAGAAAAAGTTACAAATGAGACGTTACAACCAAAAGCAAAAAAGAAAAATACCAGCCCCCTCATCATTAACATTTTCAATATTATATGAAGGGAGGTAAAGGATGATATTTTCCCAGCCTCAACATTCAAAACTTGAACTGATGTCCTAGACCAGATTCCAAACCATGATCAGACTTCTCCAACTCGCAAATCACTATTCTCAAGGTCCAGATTTTCATGCCAACTCCTCTGTGAAATCTTCTCCAACCTCCCACAATTACCAACATCTGACTAGATCAAGTGTGCCTTCCTTTGTACACAAAAAATACTTGGTACAAACTCCTTTATAGCCCTTATCGCCTTAATTAGTTATTGTATCTTTTTGCCCTATTAACTCCTTCAGGGCAAAGAACATATGATCTAGAGTCCAGCACAGTGCCTCATACATTTCCTGTCTGCTAAGTCGCTCAGTCATGTCCAGCTCTTTGTGACCCCATGGACTGTAACCCACCAGGCTACTCTGTCCATGGGGATTTTCCAGGCTAGAATACTGGAGTAGGTAGCCGTTTCCTTCTCCAGGGAATCTTCCCAACCCAGGGATCAAACCCAGGTTTTCCACACTGCAGGTGGATTCTTTCCACCAGGGAAGCCCAAGAATACTGGAGTGGGTAGACTATCCCGTCTCCAAAGGAATTTCCCAACCCATGATTTGAACCGAGGTCTCATTTTAGGCCATTGGTAAATGCTGGCTAAGTGAATCAAGGCTCACTGTGGAAAGATGATCAGGGACCACACCTTCTGAGGTTCCAGTACATACCAAGAGTGATCCTGTTGATGTATATGGCAGAAACCGACACAATAGTGTAAAGCAATTATCCTCCAATTAAAAAATTTTTAAAAAAAAGAGTGTTCCTGTTGATGCTGTGAATGTGAATGGCTACTCTTTATGGAATTCACTGGGAAATTCTGGTATTTTCTCTCTGGAAAGTGGGTTTCACATAAATCTTCATTTGTTGGTTAAACTCTAGACTATAGACTCCTAAAGGTAGGGATCATGTACTATTCGTTGTTGAATCCCCAGTTGCCTAATATAATGTTTGGCTGATAGCAGGTGTTCAATAAATTTCAATTAATAAATGAATTAATGAATATGTCCCCAAATTGCTAGCTGTAGGAATATTTGAGCTGGAGAAGCTCTGGAGCGGTTAATGACAACACTGACATATAGAGGCTGAGACATTCTCCCAAGAGCCCACAGCTAATTAGAGGCAGAACAAGAACCAAAGTTATGAACTCCTAATGCAGTGCTCTGTTGTATTACATCGTCATAACATCTTCGAAGGGTATACTTTTCAGAGACTATCCAAGAAAAATAAAGATAAACCACGTGATCCAGAGGCCAGGGCTAAGTTCCTGCAGAACCAATTCCCACTTCTAACTCTCAAACTCCCTCTAAAAAAGTGCCAAAAAGGTTACTAATCCAATGGTTTAAAAGAACAGCCTCTACTCTATACATTTCTTTTTGCTTATTCACTTATTTAGTTTGGGTTATTTATTTAATTTAGAATCCTTTTGAGCATCCCACACTCATTCATAAGCACTGACAATTCAGAATTGGTTGCAGACCATTTCAGGCAAGATCTCATCATGCCAGAGCAAGAAGAACAAGCTTTTAAGCGAATAGGCTATTTCTGACTCTCTAAGAAAAAAAGAAGATGATTACTCCTCAGTGGGCAAGTGCCTAATTCCCTACTAGCGACTCCAGTTCTGAAGTCTGCATTAGAACGACCAAGGATCACATGTCAGCTGCAAACTGCTCATACACTGTGGGTTTGCCCAACTAGGTCACACTTTCTTACTGACCTTTCAGGATCTCAGAATGTCACCAGTACCCCCAATAATGCACAGTAGCCATTCCCATGAGAATAACAGACTGGAGGCTTTCTAAGGTGCTTGAAATTCTTAAGAGTTCTTAACTTTTTGTTTGCCACTGACCTCCAAAATAATGTTCTTAAATGCACAAAATACATAGGATTGCAAAGAAAATTGATTAAAGTATGTTATCAGAGTAAATTTAAATGATAAAATAGTAATATGGGTGTCTTTTATTAACATATTAACAAGATCTAGCAGCAGATCTAATAATTACAATAATTTCAATGTAGTAAGGGGCATAAGTGATATTTTAAGACATCTGCAATAACAATAATGCTATTAATACATCACAGTCGTGTGAACATGTGAACAAAGTCACAGGCACTTCTGATACTGCTTTGAATTCTGCCTACACTAGAAATGAAGGAAATGATCCATTTCTTTTGGAAATTAGTGAAAACAAGGATGTAATTTTTCCCCCTCTAAGACAGTAAATCTCTTGGATTTTATTCACAGACCACTAGAGGTAACAGTTCAAAGTATGGTCTGAAAATCCCTGGGCTTCCTGAAGACACCCTCAGAGGGTCTACAAATCAAAGCTGTTTTTATAGTAATACTAAGATGTTCATTGCTTCTTCATTCTTAACCTCTCTTGACTGTACAATGGTATTTTCCAGAGGTTACACAATGTGTAAAAACTCCATCGCTCTGACAGTTAACGGGATATGAGACTTGTATGTTCTTGTATTTTAAGCTTTTCTCAATTTTAATTTCTAATTTGATAAGAATTGATAGATAGTCCATATAAACAAAAGCTCTCTCAAATGTCCTCATTAACTTCTAACACAAAGGGGCCTTGAAACCTTAAAGTTTAAGAACCACTGCTCTGGGGGGTTCAAGAACCACAGGTTAATACCATGAATGAGGCAGCATTTTAAAATGCTTCCCAGGTTGTTAAATTTATGGCTACTGGCTCTGGCTGCTTTGTGGGGCCAGGCTGGGGGCTTGACTTCAGAAGAGCATACCACTTCCTTCCTGGAAAGAGAATGAGAGCAGGAAAAATAATGTCTAATTGCTTTCTGGGAAAGGTCCATCTGGCCAAGCCTGCATCCAAATGTTTGAACGCCTGAAAATAATCTTCTACTCAGTGCGCCATGAACTATATAACTATCTCCTAAGACAGCCTTGTCAGACAGAGGCTCAGATACCCGCTGAACCCATGTTCTTTTCCAAGCTCACTTTCTCTCTTCAAGGACACCCTGTCCACATGACGATACTACCAGCATCTTCCTGACACCAGCAACAAATCAGCATCAGACAGCTGCCTCTGGAAAAAGAGTTTTTTCAAAACACAATTGGGAATTTCCTTTGAGTGATACAGAAAATCTTCCCTCTCATTCTCATCTTCTTTTATTTTCCAGTCCTTTCATAAAGGACTTAAAAAAGAAAATTTTTTCTGGGTCTATCTTGGTCAGGAGTGAGAAAACAACTGAAGGGTTACAGTGGCAGGAGAGACAGTCAGAGGATTTTAAAGAAAAAGCAATAAAAGAAGTTTCCAGCACTGGGGAGGAGGGTTGCAGTAGTGGAAGCCAGGATTAGTGACTAAGCTGGAAGAACAAACAAATACATTGGCGTAAGACCTGACTTTGTAGAAGCACTGAGTAGGGACAAAGGCAAGACTAAATTTAGGCAGCAAATCAGAAACAAGCAGATAGACACAAAGCAGAAAGATGTGATACACAAAGAGAGAAAACAAAAGCACAAAATTTGAAATCAGAAAGAAAGGATAAAATCATATTGCAATCCATTTAACTGGGGACATCCGCTCCATATATACTCAAGTCCCTGTATTGCTGAGTGGACTAAGAATGGCCCTGAGCGATTTTTTTTAAATTACATTCAGTTTCCCCAAGAGCAAACAATAAAAAGAGTTTAGCTTCCCAGGTGGCACTAGTGGTAAAGAACCTGCCTGCCAATGCAGGAGACGTACATAGGCGATGCAAGTTTGATCCCTGGGTCGGGAAGGTCCCCTGGAGGAGAGCATGGCACCCACTCCAGTATTCTTGCCTGGAGAAGCCCATGGACAGAGGAGCCTAGCATCCACTAAAACTGAACAAATCACAGAAAGTTTTTTAAATTACTTTTTAAAACCACTTTTATTGGCATAATCAGGAGTTTTAAAGACTCCTTTTCTTTCCCTTACCATATACCATCTTTTCTCTGCATTCAGTTACACACTTTGAGCTAATCTGCAATTTCATAGATGTGTTAAAAAGTATGTAATATTACTCAATTATATATGAGAGCCTTTTATTAACAGACATAAAATTATTTATTCTATGACCTTAACAATAATTGGAAATTCCTTTACATAAATAACTATAAAGTAACAGTAATTTCAGAATTAATATTATTTTTTAAATCTGAATTAATTTTCTATTGATAAAACTGTATTTATAAAATAAATTTACATTTCCTAATTGGACTTAATATGTGATCCTTTGATCTATCAGGATTCTTGGATTCTTTCCAAACCAAATTCTTTTCCTAAGAATATTCAAAATGACATATATGGACATAAGACATGGGATATAATCTTCAGAGAACTGTTATATAACATATTAAGTTACCAAAATTCAATATTTACCATATGACACCCTTGATTCCAGGTTACCAATGAGTTATTTGACAATAATAAATAGTATACATTCTAGTATTTTGTAGTTATTTAATGCTCACCTTTTTTTTAATTATCTAGTGGCCATGTTAAAGTTCACTAAAAGAGATTACAATATACCAAAAGCATAAGGATGTAAATATGTAAATATTGATTACACAAAAAGGTTGAGAAAAGTGTACAGGCCAGCAAGCCATCATTTTTAGTACAGCCTCGGTTGGTAGACTAATGAAAGATACCAACAAATAGCAGCAAAAGTGATGCCTGTTGACTACTACATCCATCTGAAGATGCATGGATACATTTAAAGCCTCTTATTCCAACCATGGGCAACTACACACCTCATGAAATTCATTCAAGTGTTATTCATTCTAATTTGTCAATTTTCCTCAAAGTTCCATCCATAATTGACCAAAATGCTGCATATTCCATTGAGCTCAAATGTAGCAGGTCACAATTAGCCATGCTCAGGATAGAACCTACACTTCTGAAACAACTCAAGATCACACTTGTCTTTTATTTCATTGTGGGATGTTGTTGGTAACTTATTAGCAAGCCAGGGCTCCCACCCTCCATTAACGAAGCTGATTTTTCCAAACAAAATTCATATACTACTGTTAGCCTTGTTAAACTTTATCTTATTGTTCCATGCAAAGCATTTCATAAGCTACTTGTCATTTTAACTATTGCAGTTTACACATCCACAAGTGTAACAGTATTTCTATGCCTTTATTCAAATCATTTATGGAATTGTTAGACTCAAATCAGAGAACAGAAGCCTAAAAGAACACCAGTAGAGATCCCTGTCCAAGTTGATATCTATTTTCAATATTTCATTCATTTTAATCATTCAAAAATATTTATTAAGCTCCCATTAGAGAACATTCACCATACGAGGCACTGGAAATGTAGTTGTTGCTGAAACAGACACTGTCTCTGACTTCACAGTGCATACAGGGTCTGCCAGTAAATGAAATAATGAAAGTGATAGAATTATCATAGGATAAGTGAAATGAGAGAATATAGCTAAATAAGTAACATGGTATAGGAAATTTATAAATGAATATTCTTCAGAATGGTGGTTTATTCATCGGAAAATATGCATTATTTTTATCTAGCCATTCCACAGGGCTGTCATATGACACAATCTCAAATGCTCTAATCAAGCAACACTATACCAAGAACTATGCCCAGCACACAACAGACCCACTTTTTAAAGTGTTAGAGACATTCTCCAGTAATGTAAAACTTATGCTGGTTCCTTTTAATCAAGATACTCAAAAATACTGTTTTTAATTTTTGACAACACATTCTAGAACTCTGCCATACTTAAAGAAGTATTTTACAGCACTTCTTAAAGCTTAAGCAATTACTTAATGCAAAATAATCTGTAGTACTGCTTCTCAAACTTCTATGTATGTATGAGTCACTTGGGAATCTTATTAAAATATAGATTCTGATTCAAGAGACTTGCAGTAGGGTCTAGAATTCTGCCTTTCTAATAGGCTCCTAGGTGATACCAATGCTGCTGGTCAATGGAAAGAAAGAAAGTGAAAGTGAAGCCGCTCAATCATGTCCAACTCTTTGTGACCCTGTGGACTGTAGCCCACCAGGCTCCTCTGTCCATGGGATTCTCCAGGCAAGGATACTGGAGTGGGTTGCCATTTCCTTCTCCAGGGGATCTTCCCAACCCAGGGATCCAACCTGGGTCTCTTGCATTGCAGGCAGACTACCCTCTGACCCACCAGGGAAGCTAGTCAAGGGAATACATGTTAAATAACATGTTATCAGTGAATAATATTTGTCTTTCTCTTGTCTGGCACTTTTCCTAACCTCCATGAATTCTTAATAATAAATATAAATTAGGTTAATGATCATTGTGATAATGCTTACAAGTTTTTTATTTTAGATAAACTTCATCTAGAAACTAGAGTAGTCTTCATTTATATAAAGTAATTGTTTTCTTACTGCCTTCATATCTACTATAGGTTTTAGTTCCCTTAATCTTAACCTTTGTTTAACCCTTCCCAACTGAATGACTCTTCTCCTTGGGGAACAGCAAAGAGTGAAATAAGAGTTGTTTGGATTGCTTTATCTCTGCAACTGATAAAACTATCACACCTAGTTCCCAAGAGAACAAAAAGAAAAATCAAGTTTCAGACTACGAGTTAGGATTCTTGATTGTCTGTTTACTCTATCAGTACAACCAGAATTAAGTTCTTAGTTTCCATATTTTCATCTTAATGTTTAGCCCACAATGCCTTCTCCTCTGATTCAACAAATTGTAGTAAGAACTTAGTATTCACCTTGAGCAGGATTCAGAATGCATTCCAGTTTTGCTATGAAATAGTCAAAGAAAAAGCCTAAAGAAAAATTTAATAAAGCCTAATCATCATTAACATGACTATACTATGAAGTAACATTGAACATTACTGAACATCTGAGAGTAGAAACAATGTAAGGAAGAGGAGGCGGAAAAGGCTAGTAATAGTAGTTCAAGGGATGCTAAACAAAATATTTAAATATGATTTTCATTTGCTGTATCTTTTTAAAGTTTTTGATGACTTGTAGTAGAATTCTTATGCAATTATTTTGTCTTATTCACATTATTATAATCACTTCCCCCAAGAAATACAAATTATTATTTAACAGACTTGTCCATTTCCAAAAAGCTCAAGATTGAGAAAATTTGTCTTAAATCAATTAGCCCCCATTTTCTGTACAGTCCTCAGAATTTAGACTTATAAGGGCTAGCAAATAATGATGGATGGAAAAGAAGTTCATTACACCAAGTTAAACTCCTTGGTTTAGATAGATGGCCAACTCCAATCAAAATCCTAGGGAACTAAGAATAAGGGTAGCTAAGTCGCTCAGTCGTGTCCGACTCTTTGCGACCCAGTGGACTGTAGCTCACCAGGCTCCTCCGTCCATGAGATTCTCCAGGCAAGAATACTGGAGTGGGTTGCCATTTCCTTCTCCAGGGATCTTCCTGGTCCAGGGATCGAACCCAGGTCTCCTGCGTTGCAGGCAGACACTTTAACCTCTGAGCCACCAGGGAAGTTGCTAATCTAATTCCCTGGGGCAAACTCCACCCCTATTTAGGTCCTATACCTATCTTTCTTCTAAGTACCTCAGACTTTTTTTTTGCCTTAAAATTTCCTTTCTCAGCTTCCAGTAATTTGAGATTATAGTCTGGTTTTATCCTGCCTAATTAACATTCACATAACTGGTAGCAGATGAAAGAGTAATTGGATCTTATCATGCAGCTCCTTTTTCAGACGAGTTGTTAGCCTGAAAGCTAAGAGCCCTCTGTTCTGTTCTCAGTTCTGTCGTTGATTGGCTGTATAATCTTGGGCAAATATTAAAGCTACAGTTTACCTGAAAGGCTTGTTATTAAGGAAGAAGCAAAGACAATGTGTAAGTACCAATGACTATGAGCGACAGTCCATGTAATAGGAAGGTCTGGATTTGAAAGGCTTACATTCCAGCCCATTCTGCTATAAAACAGCTATGTTACCTTAGGCAACCTGTTTCTCTTTCCTCGTGTACAAAATGGGAATAATTAATCTACCATGCCTATCTCAGGTGTTTTTTTTTTTTGAAGACTGACTAGAACAGAAATTACAAAATGTCTGACATAGAATAGGCTGTCAATAATATGAATCTGACTTCAAGGCTAATAAATCACCACCACAAATTATACACCTGCAGGGTTTCTTGCAATGAATTTAAAAGGGAAATTCCAACCTTAAAATTGGTAGTTTATATGAAATCGTTTCAGTGGAGTCACACTGGCTTATACAAATTATGCTATTGACCCGTTTTTATTTGTGTGCTTATGGAAATGGAAAAGGTTGTTGGCACTAAACCATCATGAAACCAAAAGGAAGGGAGGAAGGAGGGGAGGAAGGGAGGATATAGGAAGCAGGGAAGAAGAGAAGGAGGGGAGGAGGGATGGGAGGAAGGAGGGAAGACATATATTTGTGTTGAAAGTAAACCCAAGAAATCACAAATAGCCTTAACATTACCATCCAGGAAAGTCTGTTCAAGATAATCAATGATCTGAGTGGCCTCACAAATAATGTTTTCCCCGTGGATAAGGACGGGCACTTCTCCAGTTGAGTTCAAACGCATAAACCAAGGCTCATTGTGCTCACTCAGGGGCAGACTTACATCATGTTCCTCGCACTTCAATGCCTTTTCAGCAATTACCAAGCGCACCTGGAAGAGTTCACATTGGTTACCAAAACACAGGTAGGCTTTTAATTAAATGACATCCCTGGATACCAGCAAACAGCCTTTTTGTGCTTCCCTGAGTTATTAATATTTTCAACACTCCTTTCAACTCTATTCCTGGAATTAACAAGTGAGACATTCTCGCAGCTCAATCTTATAAGTTAGAAAAGATAAGTAATGAGAATGATTCTGGCAATATTCAGTCCACGGTCACCCTCTTCATCACTACTACTTTTCTTTGTGTCCTAAACCTTATGATGTGTCTCCCCATAGTAAGAACCTGAAACAGATACACTAGGCCTGTTGAAGAGAGTGCATCAACCAAGAGTAAAAGAAGGAACCCTGGATGCGGCGGGTGCCGGAAGGCGCTTCCCTCTGCCTCACTCTCCAAAGGCCCCGGAGACAAGGCCTCCCTCCTCAACGCCGAAAGTGATGTTTTCTGTCGCATTTCATGAGTGGCAGTGCCTGAGTCACGGCTTTTCCATCTCAGACTGATTCTCCCTGCTCCTCCATATAAGGCTCACCCCTGCCCCACAGGGCGCGCCCGCCCGCAGGGGGTGAGGCATTGGAGGTCTAGGTGGGCGGACTTCCCCGGGCGGCACCCAGCGGGAGCTGTCCAGGTGCTGAAACCCGATCCGCGCCGCCCGCCCGGCCGAGGCCTTTACCTTTTGAGAGCTGAAGGAATGCGTCCAGTGGTACAGAATGAGCTTAACCTCTGCGTCCGACTTGCCTTCCGCCATCAAAGGCGCACCCCCTCTCTGCTCGTCCTGCCTCCGAGCCATTTCGGGGTGCGCGAGAGCGGGAGGGCCTCGCGGGTCGGTCCTTTACTTCCTCCAGCCACACTGCCCTGCAACGAGCCGTTTAGCTTTTCCGGGTGCCACCCGGAGCCGGGAAAGTTGCGTTCGCGCGGATGGACGAACAGATCACTGGGAAGTGTAGTTTCGCCAGCAAGAAAGCTGAGGGGCGAGTCCGTAAAGACCCGGGGCCGGGTTTCTGCGTGCGGAAGTCACCTGGGAGGTGCAATTGGACGTTTTTAAGGGGAAATGATCTGAAATATGAGTTCCTGATTATTTAAGATGAGTAATGAAACGTGTTAATTGCAAATTACTCATAGGTTTTGTAGATCGAGTAGAGATGGCTCAGGTACAAAAGCATCCGTTTCCTGAGACACAGGATTCCTCATGGAGAGGCTGTGCCTTTGGTGGAAGGTTGATAGACAAAAGATTTATGAGTTTTCATTAGAAGATGCTACTATGAGGTCATGTAACAACAACAATAAATCTCATTAACAATGCAAATTAAAAGTCTAGTTGTTAAATACAGAAATTTTTTGTCCATTAAAAATTTTTTTTAATTCATTTTATTTAAGTATTGTTGGTTTACAATGTGTGTGTTTCTGCTGCACAGCAAAGTGATTCAGTCATATGTGTGTGTGTGTATTCTTGTTCATATTTCTTTCTATTATGGTTTATTACAGGATCAAATATAATTCCCTGTGCTATACAATAGGATCTTGCTGTCTACCCCCTCTATATACAATAGTTTGCACCTGCTAATTAACACTGAATTTTTAGAGCAGAATTACTTGGGTTTGTTTCCTAGTTTTTCAATTTTCCCAATTTTTGAAGTAGAGATAATTCTATTTTCCCCATAAGGTTTTTGTGAGAATTAAATAACTAAATACAATGTTAAACACTCAAAACAGGCTAGCATATTGTAGACACTAAATATTATGTACAATTTCAGTTGCCTTATAAACATTCTCTTTATAACCATGGTCAAAATCATAATTTTATGATAATCTAGTCATTATTATACACTTCTCAAAATTCAGCACAATAGTAAATCAGCAGAATTTCTCTTTTAGTGAATATGTATTAAAATGACCATGAAATGAATGCTTGTTATAATTCATCCAGCAAATATTTATTGAGTATATACTGTGTTCCAAGCATTGTACTGGGCACTGGAAATACAAAGATGTATAATTCTTCATACATGGCACCCAAGATATGTCTGGTGGCAGGGACAACAAAATAAATAGATGACCACAGTTGAGATGGGAACTATCAGTCTTAAGAAGAAACACAAGTACTAAGAGAAGTGAAAGGTCTAAAAAAGGCCCCTAGAAGAGACAGAAATCTCACGAGGTCCTTCCTCTCCTTTACAGCACTTTATTTGTTGTTCTCTGTAATTATTGTTTAAAGATTTTTATAGTATCTCTTTATACCCTTGCATGTCCAACTGCTTCAGTCATGTCCGACTCTTTGGAAACCTATGGACTATAGTCTGCCAGGCTCCTCTATCCATGGGGATTCTCCAGGCAAGAATACTGGAGTAGGTTGCCATTTCCTCCTCCAGGGGGATCCCCGACCAAAGATCCAACTCAAGTCTCTTATACCTCTTGTTGGCAGGCAGGTTCTTTACCACTAGTGCCACCTAGGAAGCCCCTTTTTATAGTGAAAGTGACTCTGTAGCCTGCCAGGCTCCTCTGTCCATGGAATTCTCCAGGCCAGAATACTGTAGTGGATAGCTGTTCTCTTCTCCAGGGGATCTTCCCAACCCAGAGATTGAACCCAGGTCTCCCACATTGCAGGCAGATTCTTTACCATCTGAGCTACCAGGGAAGCCCTTTTATAACCTTAAGTGAATTCAAATGTTACAGCAAAAGTGATCCTTACCAAATTTGTTTTTTATCCATTCACACTTCAGAGCAGAATAAAAAGCAAAACTGTGACATCAGTCAGAGTGGGGTTAAAACTCCAGCTCCACTCTTACCCTGAACTCTCCTGAGCCTTCACTTCATCATGTGCAAAATATGAGCATCTAAAAATATGTGAGTGCCATGGCATTTGCTGAGAGACTGTGTATAAAGAATAACCAAAATGGGGTCCAGCTGCTTGCCATTCAAAAGCCAATAAAGAGGCCAGAGTGGTGGGAAGGAAAGTTAGTTTTATTCTGGATGCTTGCAACAGTTGGGGGAGTGCGAAACAGGGGCCCACCTGTCCAAAGGCCAACTTCCTCCCCTCCTCCCACCCTGGACTATCAAGGGGCAAGACCTTTTAGGGGGCAAGAGCTTTTATAGACAGAAGGACAGGGGTGGGGAGGGGTGGCTACATGCCAAAACATCACAGTCATCTCTGATAGTCATCTTGAAATTGGTCATGCAGTGGTCTGACCAACATCATCTTGATTGTTTTAAGTACAGTTAATCTTCAGTTTCAGGGTCAGTTTGTTCCAATTTCCTTGACCAGTTCTCAGAATTGTGGCAGCTTATGTCATGGTTATAGTCTGGTCATCGTGTAGTTAACTCCTTCCACCTGGTAGGGGTTTCAGTATGTATAAGACAGCTCCCAGGATATGGCTCAGAATATTATCTATAGCCCTTGAGCAAGAACTAAAGGTCCTTGACTATATGTAATGGCTAAACTATTATTATTATTTGGTTTCCTTTGACTGTTTTCCTTTGTTTCTACATGTTCTCACTTCTCTGATTAAACTTATTCTTTGGCTCAAGTTATTCCACAGACAAAAGGTAGGCAGAGGACATGGGAGGCAAGGACCATAGGATCCTGCTCCATTTCAAAAGCACTTAGCATGTTGCCTGCAAAACAGCAGTTGCTGCAAAAAGAATTTGTGGAAAAGCCCCTTCATGATGTTAAGAAGACATCACACTTGCTCTTCTCTATTTAGGCCTCAAAATGTTTTCACTAGTAAATGACAGAGCTACAATTCAAACATGACTTTTTGACTACTAGTCAAGTATTTCTTTCTACAACACTATGCTAGCTTTACACCAAAGAAAGAAAGTTGTAGACTTTCAAGCTTTACACAACTGGAGTAGACATTAGAGAAGATATAGCCACTTTCTTGAAAAGTAGTCCACATAGATATATAGATATACACAAGTCTATTAGAACACAAACTACCAACAACTACTACTACTACTATCAAACTACTGCTCACATGCCTTTCCTGAGCATTAGCCTTTGAGCCTCAGAAGGTCAAAGACTCAGTATTATTCATTTTAGTACCCCCAAGAATCCAAAATAGTGCTTTGTACATAAAAGATGCTCCCAAACTGCTTATTAATTGAGAAAAAGAGTAGCTAACCACCATCACCGATAGCAGCAGTAAACAATGGCAAACAACAACAATAATAAAGTGTAGCCTATCTACTGCTTTAAAAATTCTGTGTAAACGTAATTTAATTCGACAACATTCAGTACTTACGAATCTGGACTGTGGATCATGGCTCAGTAAATTGACTGTTTTTTGTTAACGTTTAAATTTTTACCGATTTATTCTCGGCTACACGGGGTCTTCACTGCTGCACGAGAGCCTTCTCTAGCTGCAGCAAGCAGGAGCTGCTCTTCGCTGCAGTGTGAGGCTTCTCACTGCGGTGGCTTCTCTCGCTGTGAGGCACAGGCTCCAGGCGCAGGGGCTTCCGGAATCGCAGTGCGTGAGCTCCAGAACATGGGCTCGGTTGTTGTGGCGCACGGACTTAGTTCCCCCTCAGCGTGTGGAATCTTCCCAGACCAGGTATCGAACCATATACCCTGCCCTGGCTGGCAGATTCTTAACCACTGGAATACCAGGGAAGTCCTATGTTAATATTTATTTAAATTTGTTATTCATTTAAATATTTCTGAGTGATTGAAGTTAAAATGGATTTGATTGGTACTATGAAATAACAGATTACATGCTCTCTCTGAACCTGAGTCACCTTACCTGTAATTATGATGAAAATCTACCAGATATGCTGGATACACAGATCTATTCAGTTTGGAAAAATTCCTTGAGCTAAACAATTAATGATCTGTGCACTTTCCTTTATGTCCTATGCTTCAGTCAATTTTAAAATTATCATATAGAACTATTATAGCTGAATGATGTATATATATTTATGCAGTTGTCATTATGTAAAGTTCTATTACTCACATTACCTATTTTGACAGGTATTAGGTAATTCATACATATTTGTAAACATTTTTTAATGTATGTCAACTAAGCCAGAGATCTTGAAACCTTCTGACAAACTGAAATACTCCAGGTTTGTTTTTTACAGTACTTTTATGAATGACCACAAGAGGTCTCTATCTTTTTAAGAATAATCAATCCCTTGCCATTGTTTTTTTTTTTTTTCTTGACAAATAAGAAAACTGAAATGGTGATATTCTTCAGAGAATATATATGACTAATTAGGCTATCTAATTCAAAATGAAAATTTCCAAAATTAGGGGAAAAAATCTTTTATACATATGTAAAAAATAGAATATCTCCACTTTCTCCTGATAATAGCTACTAAGCAACCACAATCTATTTTGCCTGCCCTGTCAGAAAACCCCTGCCAGTTTTCTGACCCATGTGAATAACATAGGATTTGTAATTGATATATTACAATTACAATAAGAAAAAGGGGTAGAGGTCCTTATTTAGAAATTATTTTCAAGAATTTTTATCTCAAATGTGAACAATTCCTGTTAACTGATATTCTCAAGCATCTACAAAACTAATTATCTAATTGAATGAGATAAAAGATGGGCTCCTCAAAAATACACTGATTTGATCATATAATTGCAATGGTTCCAACTAGTTTACCGACGAAGCTCTAATCAGCTCCTATACTTACTGTGCTTCTCAAAGTATGGTCCCTTGACAAGCAGATCAGTATCATCTGGAAACTTGTTAGAACTGCACATTCTACTCTGAAAGTGGAACCCAGAGTGTTTTTAAAGGCCCTCCAGGCTTTTCTGATGCATGTTAAGTCTGAGAACTACCAGTTTAGTGTATAACTGATGAGCCATCTTAGTTCTCAACCCCCAATTTGCCCCATTGGTAAAATTTGTAGAGCTGAATAGTGCCTGTATGCCAGATACCTTATGGTATCTGGAAGAAAAAAATAATTTGGAACCACTCCTACAAAACAGCCTGGTAAAATCCCAGGAAGCCAAGCCACCAGTTAGAGTTTACAAGTGCAAGATGTCAAGACTCCTTTGCTTTCCTCTCCAAAAATGTAGATTAGCCCCTGTGGGCTTCTAGATGAAAGCGTCAATGAACTTAGAATAGACCAGACCATCTTCTGAAACTCCAAAATGCTTCCTCTGGCTCTCTTTGCATCCCAGAGCAGAGAGTCATAAGTAATACCAAGTGCAACCTACTAATTCAGGAGGATTTCACCATGAGGTTACTGTAAATTTATATTTCATTAGTTTCCTAGTTTCTCAAAGAAACACTACTAATATTAACAATGCACTAAATTCTTTATTTTTCAGTAGAAAATTTGTTTTGAGCTATAATTCTCATGGAAAGGATTTGACAGATCTGTCCACCCTATCTCACCCACCTCTATTGTGATGAATGGTGTACATTTCAGAATAAATGTACATGAACATGGACCAGTATACAGTTAAAGGGCTTCCCAGATGGTAAAGAACCTGTCTCCAATACAGGAGACACAAGAGATAATGGTTCAATCCCTGCATCAGGAAAATCCCCTGGAGGAGGGCACAGTAACCCACTCCAGTATTCTTGCCTAGAGAATCCCCAGGGACAGAGGAGCCTGGTGGGCTACAGACCATAGGGTCCCAAGAAGTTGGACACAACTGAAGCAACTGAGCACATACACATACAGTTAAAACAAAGATGCATTTGCATTATATGGTTGCTAGTATGTTTTGACGTGTTTATTGTGCACTAGGACCCACGACTGAGAGACTTCCCTTTCACTTTTCACTTTCCTGCATTGGAGAAGGAAATGGCAACCCACTCCAGTGTTCTTGCCTGGAGAATCGCAGGGACAGGGGAGCCTGGTGGGCTGCTAAGGGGTCGCACAGAGTCGGACACGACTGACGCGACTTAGCAGCAGCAGCAGCAGCAGGACCTATGTCGAAGACTTTGTATGTGGACTCTATTGTAACACTTGCAAACTCCCCTAGAGCAGGGGAGATATCCTCCCTGTGTTTTAAATGAAGATATTGAGGCACAGAAAAGTCAGGAAAATTTTCAAACTCATACAAATAAGTAAGCGCCAAAACTGCAACTTAGCCTCCCCACCCCGCCATGTTCATTTCTGGACTTCACATTGTGCTCACTGGAGTACATCACTAAAAAAGTACTTTGGTGATTACATTAGTATTAGTGAATATCACTTATGAGGGCAAAGAAATCAAAGAGAAAAAAAAAGATGGAGTCACTTAGCAGCTTGCTCTACTGGTATTTGAATAGTATCACCAACATTTCTTTCATTAATGTTACAATAATAGAGAGAACTATTCATAAATGTTTGCAGTGATGAAAGCCTCAAGGATATTTAGATGTGAAAAAACAAGCATATTCCATAGAGGATACTTACTGCTTATGCCTGAAATTGCATTTTGATTAGTTATGTTTCCTGAAGTTAATGTTTTCTTACTAATTAACAGTGTGCTTAGGTACTGATGATCCTTTCATCCTAACCAATTGCCTTCCTCTCAATGGAAGACGGGCATCCCTGGTGGATCTGATGGTAAAGAATCTGCCTGCAATGCAGGAGATCTGGGTTCGATCCCTGGGTTGGGAAGATCCCCTGGAGGAGGGCATGGCAACCCACTCCAGTATTCTTGCCTGGAGAATCCCATGGACAGAGGAGACTGGCAGGCAACAGTCCACTGGGTCACAAAGAGTCAGACACGACTAAGCAACTAAGCACACACACAGTGGAAGATACTTTTCTTCCTGTTTCTCAATAAATGATTCAAGTCGTCTTCCAGGACACCTCCTTCTGTCACTTTCTTTGTACATTTATAGGACTCTTTCCAGGCATTTATGATCATTTGTCATTTATCCTGGTAATTCAAATTAGAATATTTAATAATACATTGGAATTTCTTTTTCCAGTGTCCTTGCTTTTGTGTTCTTTTAGTCACTAAATAATAAGCAGAGAAGCTAATTTATGCCCGCATTGTCCCTGGCCACATGAGAAAAATGGCATTAAAGCTCAGAGACATGAGCTTTAAAGAAAGAAAAGCTAGTGTTACAAGGATTGCTTTAAGTCAGATTTTGCTTTGTGAATGTATAAATAGGACCAGATAAGGTTCTGGGCAGCAGCAGATCCCAGGCACCAAATTGTCATCTCTGTTCCTTTGGCACCGACTTCAACACACTAGCGTGGTTCTTTTTTCTTAACCACCCAACGTCACCAGGGACGTTGAGAGAACAAACATGACAGCTAGTGCTATAAAAGCTACTTCATTTATCTCTTTAGTCTTGGTAAGATCCTAAAGAAGCATGAGATAATAGTGACAAGGAAACAGTGCTGAAGTTTACATTCCGATACCAAAGTCTAAAGCAACATTTCCTTTCACTTTTTACATACTGCATTTTCTGAATAAAAGCAATATTGTGATCCACGGAGAAAGATTCATTTAACTCCTAAGCATGTACAGTAACTGAAACAGATGAAAGCATGGAACTGAACCTGTGTTTATGAAGTGACATGAAGAGGGACTTCCCTGGTGGTCCAGTGGCTAAGACTCTGTGTTCCCAATGCCGGGGGCCCAGGTTTGATGGCTCAGTGGTAAAGAATCCACCTGCCCATGCAGGAAATGGATAAGACTCAGGTTCAGTCCCTGGGTTGGGAAGATCCCCTGGAGGAGAAAATGGCAAGCCACTCCAGTATTTTGGCCTGGAAAAATCCCATGGACAGAGGAGCCTGGTGGGCTACAGTCCATGGACTTGAAAAGAGTGAGACATAACTGAGTGCCTGAGCATGCATGGAACTAGATCCCACACGCTGCAACTAAGAGTTCGCAGGCTGCAACTGAAGATCCTGCATGCCACAACTAAGACCTGGAACAGCGAAATAAATAAATTAAAATTAAACATTAAAAAAAAATGCTACATGAGGGAGACAGGTGACACATGACCGCTGTGAACCTGTTTCCAATGACTTATTGCATAACATTCGGGACTAGTTGGAGAGACCAAATGAAAGATCCAGAGAGAAGGAGCTGGGCTTCATATAAGAAATGAAATCCTTTTAGAGCAAGAAAGTTTAACAAAAAAAGGAAAACTCATCAAATTCAGGTGGTGGTTTAGTTTCTAAAACACATGGAAAAACCAGGACCATATATTAGCTTAAACTGTTTTCAGCCTGAAAAAAAACTATTGCTGTATGCAAGTTACAAAAATGGAAAAGCCCAATTTGACCAAATCCACGTGGCCAAAGAATGTAAAGATGGCAAAACCACAACCACCCAGAGATGTGGCAATATATTATATGAAACTGAAGTATACATGAAAAGGGACATGGGAAGATGTAGCACTCGGAGTTTCAAAAATGGTGAAAAACCAATGTTCAGTCTGCAGAGGGAGACCAGGGAGGTTTGAAGGCAAGGATATGCTGCTTCCTCTGAGACCTGCCGGGGCAAAGGTGCTGATTCTGTACAATGAAGTGGCTGAGATCCGATGGGCGCGCTTTAAATAACTGATGACCAACGAGAGCCCTCTTATTCACCTTCCTCGTTACGCATGTGCCTTGACGGCCACGGCAGCTGCAGATAACAGCGAGTTCTCAGGCAGACATGCGGGGAAGTTCTGGGCTCAGTTCTCCAGAGCCCTGAGCCAGCTGTCCGGAAAGCCGATTTAGAACGAACCTCCCTGTGACCAGAAGGGTGCTGAATCCCCCTAGCTCTGCGGTGGGCTCTGTACACCCCGCCACCCACCCCTCTTCTTTGTATGCTAAGTCACAGCTCCAAAATCAAGCCGCTTGGTCAGCATCAACTTCTGTGCATGTTTCCTCCAAAGCCCTGAGCCAGCTCCACAGAGCCAGCAGGCGCTGGGTGCCGCAAATGTGATCCCGTCTGTCGTTTTGGCCTCAGCAGAAGAGCGACATGACCATATTTATTGCTGTTGCTATTCTAGGGGCTGGGTGACGTTCTTCTCCCCTTGTGGCTGAGCCCGTTCATCTTTCACCACTCCCTCCAAGTCTGCGAGGCTAAAACCAGGGATACAAATAGATTCTATCAGGAGGAAAGTTAAAACGAGAAGTTCTGAAGTATTCTTGAAGCTATCTGCTTTTCGGCATGAAGAGTTATAAATTCTGCGGTTCTGTATTATACACGTGTACTATTAGCATCCCATTGTTACCATAAGCTGCTACTGATGGTAACTTTGCTAAGGAAAGAAAACATGAATAATGGTGGTGGAGAGATGATCTGGCTGATAAACATGGCTTGGAGATTTGGCAAATGTTGAATTTTCCACTGTTGAGTCTTGGGAGTGTCCACATGTTACCAGAATACTTGAAGCTTTCTGCTTGCCTCAGACTCTTCCTTACTAAGCCACTCCTCTTTTGTGACGTGAAAGGGACTAATTGACAAGCCACAGAAACTCCTATTAAGGATACAATGGTGCAGGGCACAGGTGACAGGGCTCCTAGAAAGTAACTATATACAGACTTTCTAAATGAAGAACTTAGGTACATAAATAACTAATTACCACATGTGTTACATGCTGCACCAAATGAGAGGGAGTCTGTCTTTACCACTGACCCCTATTCATTACCAATGGGTCAAATCTTCCACTGTAACTCGTGATCACTCTGTGTTTGGGCTCACCTGGCTGATCCATCGTCTGCCCTTGGCAACAGTTCTATCTCTGGCTTTGCTAAAATGACTCTTCAGATTCATGTGCCCTGATGCAATTCCACTCTGTCACATACAAGGCGGCAGAACATTCTAGGGGAGGCAGTGGGTTGCAGAGGTAGGTGCGTGGGCCCTGGAGCCAGCTGCCTGGGTTTGAGCCCTGGTTGGCTGCTGTGGGACCTCGTTAAGCCTCCACTTCCTCTGTAAAATTAGGGTGATAGCAGTAATCGCCTCCTAGAGCTGTGGTGAGAATTAAATAGGAGAAAAATACATATGTAAACACAGTTAGAAAAACTAAAAGCCCGAGGACAGGAGCTGTGCTGTCTTTTACCAGCAGGGAAATTTAACCTCTCTCTAGCATGTTTCCTTTGGCTCAACTGTAGCTGGTCTTCAAACTGTCTGTTCACTCTCAAAATCACAGTACGCAATTGTGCTCCAGACTGGGAGGTTTCTGGCTGTCTCCCTGCGAAATGCCTTTCCAACATCCAGGGTAGTATCTAAAGTGCACTATCAGCTGGCAGCTCAGCTAATTTTCACCTGAAATGTCCATAAATTATAGGAGTAGTTCAGTAAAAGCCCTTACAAGGCCTGGTTCTTCTTCTTAAGAAAGTGACACGTACATTCCTTGTAGCTCAAATGGTAAAGAATCTGCCTGCAATGCAGGAGACCTGGGTTCCATCACTGGGTCAGGAAGATCCCCTGGAGAAGGAAATGGCCAGCCACTACAGTATTCTTTTTTGGAAAACTCCATAGACAGAGGAGCTTGGCTGGCTACAGTCCATGGGGTCACAAAGAGTCAGACACAGATCTAAGCAACTAACACACATATCCACACAGACACACATGTATATATATGGAGAATTCCATGGACAGAGGAGCCTGGCGGGCTACCAGTCTATGGGATCGCAAAGAGTCAGACAACTGAGCGACCAACACTTTCACTTATATACATACACATATCACAATTATGGCTTTTTTGCCCTAATATGATTTTGGTCTTTCTTCCCTCTTTCTAGTTGCATATTTCTGGACCATCACACCTCAGATATGTAAAAATGGAACTGTTTCATTTCTCTAAAACCACTTAAAAGCTCTGAAGACTCATTACCACCGATAGTGGAAAATACTCTTAATTTTCTCCCTTTTGGTGTAACTCAGTCCCTCTCCTAGAATACAGATCTCTCTGGAGAAATATTCAGTCATTCTTCCCCCTCCCTCTGGTGGTGGTAGGGAGAAGGGGGGACGGCTCTAATTTTCTGCTGGTGTACAGCTCACCTGACCTCAAGAGAAGGGCATTTGGTTTGAAAACAATCCCCTGGTCCTCACTGGTCTCTCACAAGATGTCTTGTGTAGCTGGATCTTTGAGACTTGACCTCTGGCCTTGCTGCATGTGCTGAAGGGTTCATAACTGGCCAGTCCTTCCAGCATGGTCAGGCATGGGCAGTGTGTGGCCACCCCAGCCCTCCCCAACAATGCTGACTCTGTCTTGCCTCCAACTGATCCTCTGAAATTCAACCATATCTTCCATCCAGTCCCTGCCTTTGTGACATCCACCTAAAACCTTACCTCTCACCATACCAAGGAAACCCACGAGCAGTCCACTTGCTCATAATTCTCACCAGCATTGAGTCAGGGGAACTCATCTGTGGCTTCCTCCATATTTCAACCCCCAACCAGCAGAGCTAGAGAGACCTAGGAGACCTGTTGTAGTTAAGGTTCTCCAGGAAACAGACTTTGAGATTCGCCTAGAGAAGGTTTATTGGCAAATGTTCTCCAGAAAAACCCTTGTAAGAGAGTGTGGGAAGCTGGGTTGAGCAGAGAGAGAAGCGAGGATTGCCAGGGACTTGCAAAGAAACTGATTTTGCTGGCATCTCTGAGCTGAGAGGGAATCTAATAGTTGTTCCAGTTGAGACATGGGGTCTAGAACTTTACATCCCCCACAGTGGACTAGTTTTTGGATATGTGCTGTTCAGTGAGTTCACCTGACCTTGGGCTAAGGGGCCTTCTTTGGCTAAGGGCAGTGCATGGAGAGGGCTTCCCTGGTGGCTCAGTGGTAGTAAATATGCCTGCCAGTGCAGGAGATGTGGGTTTGAACCCTGGGTCGGGAAGATCTCCTGGAGAAGGAAATGGCAACCCACTTCAGTATTCTTGCCTTGGAAATCCCAGGGACAGAGGAGCCTAGTGGGCTATATATAGTTCATGGGCTCACAAAAGAGCAGACACAGTTCAGCAACTAAACAACAACAATGCTTGGAGAAGGACTCAGATGTGAGGCTTCAGCTGCCAGGATTCACAGCAGCTGGGGAACAAGTACCTGACCCACATCAGTGTCCAGTGATGTCTAACATGCCTCTGTCCTAACCTGCCTGTCCAGTGTTTCTTCCAACTTTGATGAGGTGCTGCCACCCTTCTCCCCAGACATCCAGGAAAGAAGTAGAATATGCAACCCTTCCACCTCAGAGTCTCTGTATGCCTGGGAATATGTCTTGGAATTTTCATT
Organism: Oryx dammah; assembly: GCF_014754425.2. Taxonomy (NCBI): domain Eukaryota; kingdom Metazoa; phylum Chordata; class Mammalia; order Artiodactyla; family Bovidae; genus Oryx; species Oryx dammah. The sequence goes on along the minus strand of NW_024070203.1, from coordinate 49,564,885 downwards.
CCCATTCATCCTCTCCCAGACTTCTCCAAACTGCTCTGATATCATAGCCTGAAAGTGAAAGTGTTAGTCATGTCCAACTCTTTGCGACCCCATGAACTGTAGCCTGCCAAGCTCCTCTATCCATGGAATTCTCCAGGAAAGAATACTGGAGTGGGTTGCCATTTCCCTCAGTAGGAGATCTTCCCAACCCAGGGATTGAACCTGGGTCTCCTAAACTGCAGGCAGCTTCCTTACCATCTGAGCCACCAGGAAGGGTGATATAGCCTACATCCTCTCTCCAACAGAAAGATGCAATATTTTTCTCATTTATTTTTCTCCAAGGAATCAATATTTCAATATTTTGAGCTGTGTGTCCAATGCTATGAAATGAAAATGTTAAATAACATATTTATGGCATTTTTTCAAAGAGTGTGGTCAAGAAATATTTCTTTTACTTTTTTGGGTTCTTACCACCACTTCTTTTAGGAGCAGATCTCCCCAGGGATGTGTGTAGTCTCCCGACTCTCAGAACAGCCGCTGCCCCAGGAATCGCCACCTTCTTCTGCCCTTGGGTGAAATTAGGTGACGTGTGTAGCTTCCTTTCCAATAGTGCTGTTCTCCCTGGGTCCTGCTCCTGCCCCAGAGCTCTGTGGATTTTCCTCCAGAGGCCGTGGGAACATTCCCTGCATTTATAAGGCTCATTTGCCATGGAGAGTGGATGATTTCATTCCCAAACCCTTCTCTTCCAGGGACCCAAGGAGACTAGAACTTTGTGCATAACACCCCTACCCCCATTTTCAACTTTATTTTATTTTTAAATACATTAAAAATTGTGCTAGTCTCCTTTGCTGCATGGACTTCAAACTGCATGAAATGCAGTAAATCTCATTTTAGATTAAAAAAAAAAAAAAACAGTAAACACCTTGTGTTCAAGTCTCCAATGGATAACTTTGGGGAATCCCACAAATGACTTCTTTTTCTCAGCAAAGCCTGAATAGTACACATATTAGACTTGGCATATTTTTCTTAAAGTTAAAATTTGATTTCAAGCTGAGTTTCAAGTTTAGTTCTTTGTACCGTGCCCACCTCTCTCTCTAAAGTAATGGATATTATTGATAGGTGAAAGACTTTAACACCCTGGAAGAGTAAAACTTTGGTTGACATTTCATATATATTAACCTAATCAACTTACAGTGATACACTACATGATTTTCTACCTTATCAGAAAATACACATTTCTTTTACTGGCTACTCTTTGCATTTGGTAAATTACACAAGTTGTTGAGAGCTCTCAGCTTTACAGAGCCCCTACTCAAATTTCTTTGGGAGCTACTCTTTTTTTTTTTTGTCTGTTTCTCCAAAATTTTATCTGATTACAAGGCCAACCACACATTCTGATAAGAAATTTACTTTTCCTTAAGAAAAAGGAAATACTTCCGTGGCATTGTTAATAACTGCATACATTTCCACCTTTGGGGGGGGGCTTCCCAGGTGGCTCAGTGGGTAAAAAAATCTGCCTGCAATGCAGGAGACATGGGTTGGATCCCTGGGTTGGGAAGATCCCCTGGAGGAGGGCATCACAACCACTCCAGCATTCTTACCTGGAGAATCCCATGGACAGAGGAGCCTGGCAGGCTACAGTCTATAGGGTTGCAAAGAGTCGGGCACAACTAAAGCAACTGACCACCCCACCTTTTTTTTAAGGGTTAAAAATTACTTTGAGTAACTGACTTATGTAAAATTGAAACTTTATAACACAGAAGAAACAAACCACTCTCAGTATAGTCATTTTGGTAATATGAATACATGAAATGATCATAACTTCAAATGCAATTTTTCAACTTTGAATATTTTTACACATGTCTATAAAAATAAACAACAAAAAAAAAAAACAGTCTTAACTATCCCCAGATTCCAACACGGCAGTAACACATCAGTGTTTTCTTTGACACGCTGCGCCCCTCACTGTCTTCCACACAAAGGGCTCTAGTGCTACAACAGCGTTGCCAAAGTGGAAGCTGTTGTTCCAAGTTCTAAGAACCAGCTTGGCAAGGAAACCTTTCTTCCACTTGGTGTAATTAATGTTTGCACACTAGATCCAGAAACCCAGCGATGGACCATGAGAACCAGAATGACGCATCTCAGCCAAGTCTGCCTTCCTAAACATTGGGATATTTTCATTTTCCAGAGCCTGGATTGCTTTCTCTAGTTCCAACAGAAAAACCTGATCTATTTTACACAGATTTTGGTGAAGAGGGGCTCAGAGATTGGGGCTTAGGTCTCCCAGGGCTCTTAATAATTTCTTCCCACACCTCGTTGGATAGGTTTGTGCACCTGACTTGGGAGGCTAATGCTGTAAGCCTTTTTCAGCCAGCTGGCCAGGAGGCAGAGACATCTCAGACGCCTCTTTCTAATCTTGTCTGTCCTGAGTACCACAGCAGGAACCACAGGGACTTGTGACCACACCCAGGTTGGTCTCTCCTTACACTCATATCTTAATGATCCCTCTTGACCCTACCAAACCTTGGATTCCACTGATCCCTTTTTAGAATGTTGGAAGGAACAATTTATTCTGTCTGCATGGCTCTATGTGAGGACGAATAGTGTCCTCCCTCCCCACCCCCCCAGGAAGTCTCTGGGGATAATTGGCTCTCATATTTGAAACTGTTTTCCAAACAAAAGTCCACACACCTATGGGAGTTCACCCATGTATTCTAAGGGGTCTGGTAATTTTCTCTAGATTTTTCATCTCTTTGGACTATCACTTGGTTTTGTGTTTATGCCCAGGCAGACGTTGCCATTGAGTCTTTCTACTTTAACTGTTTCTGACTAGTGAGTAGAGAGGCAGACCTAATATGCAAATGATGTATATCCATCAAGTAATACCCAAATGGTGGGCCAGTACTCTGTACAAAGAAAGACTTCCTAAGAAATCCTGTAGACGAGTCCTCAACAGCATCCGGCAGGATGCCTTTACTGAATCAGGAGAAACTGTGACTCCTTGGGCAATGCTATAAAAAAATTTTTTAATGCAAGCAGTAATCTTATTTCATCAAAACATCATCAGTCACATTAAATTCAGTTTGCTAATTTCAAAATTACTTGTTCTTAATTTATGTTGGTTTTATGTTGTAAATAAATTCTAAGCAGAGGTATACCTTATCTGATGGTTTATATATTTAAGTACATGTATATAATGAATATATAAATACATATAAAATTATTGAAACCACCATGGGCAAGAGGTCTGGATAAATACTTGCTTTTCTTCGAAAACTGTTGATGCATTTCTTAAGTTTGAAAAACACTGTTCTGTAGCGGGGAGGGGTGGGGGGGCAGTGGGGGGTGTGTCACATCTTGCTTCACAGAATCAGTAAGGAGGGGCTGGTTTTAATACCTTTTTCATATTTTCTTTCCAATACTACCCTTCTTCCTCGTTTCCCTTCTCTGCCCTACCCCGAGCTATGGGGGAAATGGCTAGACAGTCATCCTTTCTTAAAGCTCTTCAATCACAACAAGGCCCTGGTGGCTGCCTCCCTCTCCACCAACATCTCTTACCAAGATCTTCTCCCTTGCTCAGTGAGTCCAAACATACTGTCCCGTCTTCAGTTACTTCAGTGTGCCAAGCTCTTTCTACCTCAGAGTTGTTTCCTCTTCTCCAGCTGATCCCCTGCTTACTTTCCAGGCCATCTCCTCCTCATCCTTCAGAGCTTAGCTAACATGTCACTTTCCTGTAAATAATCCTAAAATGTACATGGAACCACAAAAGATGTCAAATTGCCAAAGTAATCTTGAGAAAAAAGAACAGAGCTGGAGGCATCATGTTCCCTGACTTCAGACCATACTACAAAGGTTCAGTAATCAAAACAGCATGGAACTGGCACAAAACCAGACACATAGATCAGTGCAACAGAACAGACAGCCCAGAAATAAACCCACACACCTATAGTCCCTTATTCTATGGCAAAAGAGGAAGCAATATACAATGAAGAAAAGAAAATCTCTTCAGCAAATGATGCTGGGAGAACTGGAACAGATACATGTAAAAGAATGAAATGAGAACACTAATACCACATACAAAAATAAACTCAAAAAGGATTAAAGACTTAAATGTAAGAGTAGACACTATAAAATTCCTTAAGGAAAACAGAGGCAGAACATTCTTTGATATAAATCACAGCAGTAATTCTTTGGACCTGTCTGCTAAAGTAAATAAAAGCAAAAATAAACAAATGGGGCCTAATAAAACTAAAAAGCTTCTGCACAGCAAAGAAAATCATTGCTAAAACAAAAAGACAACCTACTGAATAGAAGAAAATAATTACAAATGATATGAACACTAAGGGATTATATTCTGAAGTCGCTGGGAAAGGAATGGAGACTTCACAAGTCCACCAACTGATTTGGTTTAGAATTATCAGACTTTTGCTAAGTTCTGGGTTTCAAGGTCACCTCATTAATGACTTCTTTTACTGATAATTATTCACTGTCTATTGTACACTTACTCTTAGCAACCATTCACTTACATAGGACTTTTAAATTTTGCCTTTTAAATGATGTGGAGGATATTGTTTACAATTATCAAAGCACTTTGAGGAAGAATTCATATGAGAAACTAATATTAGGATCACTAGTATCAGGAAACTTTGAATTCGCTTTATCAGTTTATGGAATCTAAGGCAGCCTACATGAGGCTACATGACCCTACAGTAATGTTTCCCTGAAGACTCAGAGTATTTACTAAAATCACAGATTCCAGCTCAAACCCACTGAAGCAGAATTCACCAAGGGAGAAACCGGGGCATGAGTTTATTTGACAAGTGCCCCCTGATGACTGACATCAGGGGAGTTTGGAAAACTGTCCTACAGACATGATTCATCAGAAATATATTAGGATACAGGGGAAGCTCTCAGAATGTATGTGACTAAGCCTCTTCAAGAGATTTTGCCAGGGAAAAGTGGAGTCTGGACAAGCAATGCTTACCTGCACTTTAATGAAGTATCTGTACTAAAGGAATATTTAGTAGGGATCAGAGGTGGAAATGAGGCATAATTTAGCGTGGGCTGTAACATTCAGGAAGGAAATGGTGGTGCATACTTCTTTACAGAAGTAGCAACTCGTTCAGCTCAGCAACCATGCCGGGACTAATACAACGGCATACAGCTCAGTTCAGTCACTCAGTCGTGTCCAGCTCTTTGTGACCCCATGGACTGCAGCACGCCAGGTTTCCCTGTCCATCACCAACTCCTGGAGCTTATTCAAACTCATGTCCATCGAGTCAGTGATGCCATCCAGCCATCTCATCCTCTGTCGTCCCCTTCTCCTCCTGCCTTCAATCTTTCCCAGCATCAGGGTCTTTTCCAATGAGTCAGTTCTTCACATCAGGTAGCCAAAGTACCAGAGCTTCAGCTTCACCATCAGTCCTTCCAATGAATACTGAGGACTGATTTCCTTTAGGATGGACTGGTTGGATCTCTTTTCAGTCCAAGGGACTCTCAACAGTCTTCTCCAACACCACAGTTCAAAAGTATCAATTCTTTGGTGCTCAGCTTTCTTTATAGTCCAACTCTCACATCCATACATGACCACCGGAAAAACCATAGCTTTGACTAGACGGATGTTTGTTGGTAAAGTAATATCTCTGCTTTTTAGTATGCTTTCTAGGGTGGTCATAGCTTTTCTTCCAAGGAGCAAGCATCTTTTAATTTCATGGCTGCAGTCACCATCTGCAGTGATTTTGAAGCCCCCCCAAAATAAAATCTCTCACAGTTTCCATTGTTTCCCCATCTATTTGCCATGAAGTGATAGGACTGGATGCCATGATCTTAGTGTTCAATATACAGTTGAAATACAGTATACAGTTGGAAGTCTCTAAATGTCCACTCTGTGACACTCACGCAGAGAAGCTATGAATTATTCCATCAGTTGGTGAGTCAGAAATTGCTCCAGCCATCTGGATCACGCAGTCTTTTACCATCTGGGAGACTAAGTTTTAGAGAGTCCTTAAATTTATCAGGTCCCCATGTAGCTCAGTTGGTAAAGCATCTGCCCGCAATGTGGGAGATCTGGGTTCAATTCCTGGGTCAGGAAGTTCCCCTGGAGAAGGAAATGGCAACCCATTCCAGTATTCTTGCCTGGAGAATCCCATGAGTAGAGGAGCCTGGCAGGCTTCAGCTCATGGGATCCCAAGAGTCAGATACAACTTAGCACTATTTTTCTTTCTTCTTTCTAGGTTTATCAGGTCCACTCACGCTGTAAATAGGTTACTATTTCATATGCCAATGGGAAGTTATGGCCAATAACATATAAAGGATTGATTTTTAAAATAGTAACATGCAAAAATGTTGAAGATTGACATTTCAATGTGGTTATTAATAGGTAGCACAATTTCAAGGTGCAAGATAAAAACAAATGAAAATATTCTTTAATGAGCATGGCCATTCCCATCCCCTTCAGTTTAATTTGTATCGTTAGAGGGTTCTCCCCCAGCCCATCCTCCCCTACAGGTTTTTACATAGATACAAGTGCAGAAAAATTCAACAGGTTACATACATTATTCTGTATATTGCTTTTATCCACTTAATAGATCTTGGGGATTTTTCCATATCAATACACAGAGAGCTTCTTCATTCTTTTTTAAGAACCATAAAAATCTGATTTTCAATTCAATTTTGTTAAGTTCTATAGCAGACTTTCTTTCTTTTTTTTATTGAGGTATAGTTGATTTACAATGTTGTGCCAATCTCTTCTAAACTACAAAATGAGTCAGTTATACCAACCTATACATTATTTTTTCATATTCTTTTCCATTATGGTTTATTTCAGGATATTGAATATATTTCCCTATGCTATACATTAGGACCTTGTTGTTAAGAGTTTGCTCCTACCAATCCCAAATTCCCAGCCCATCCTCTCCCCTACACCATCTTTCCTTGACAGCCATAAGTCTGTTCTCCATGAGTCTGTTTCTGTTTGGTAGACATATTTTAGATTCCACATATACATGATATCATATGGTATCAGGCTTTCTCTTAGTATGATAATCTCTAGTTGTATCTACATTGGTGCAAATGACATTATTTCATTCTTTTTATGACTAAGTAGTATTCCATTGTGTATATGTACCACATCTTCTTTATGAATGCATCTGTCGATGGACATTTAGGTTGTTTAATATTTTGACTCTTGTGAATAGCACTGCTATGAACATAGGGGTGCATGTACCTTTTCAAGTAATACAGCAGACTTTCATCTCTCTTTGACCATGGCCCACCTGTAAACATAAACATGTTTATGTATGTGCTTACTTTTGAAAGATCACTGGGTGTATCAGTTTAGATCCCCCAACAAGCAGATGTCAGGATGGAATTAGACATACAAAAGATATACTGAAGTGAACACATGTGAGGGATAAGACCAAAGGAATCAGGAGTACGTGGGCAGAGTCTTTGGGTCACAACACAGGTCTGAAACCTATGAAAGGAAAGAGGGAAGAAAGCAGGATTCAGTAGGGGGAACTCAGACTGCTGTGTAGCTTGGCCAGGTCAATGTCAGTGGGGAACATTTCAGCCAGGTCAGTGGGGAGCACAGAAAATATAAGCCTGGCAGAGGAGGCCTGTGTTGAGAAGGAATCGTCCAGCTCAAGCAGTCCCACTGTGCTCAGCTATTGGCTGGAGACAGTCTAAGTAGAGTCCTGGCTTTTCAGTGTCACTTGTATGAAGGCCATTGACATGTAGCACAACACTCCTCACACTCAGGGCCCATTCCCACATGTTCATCCACATGTCTGCTCTACCACCTTCCAGACCTCTGACCAGATGGCCAGGTTGTTGGCCATTGCTTGAAATCTACATATGTTCCCCACCTCGGGCCACTTTTCCTTTCCCATAAAATACATGACCAGGTTCAGCACTCACGGCTCTGTCCCTTGCAAAGATTTTCCCTCTCTGAATACCTTCAAGACCCCTCCTGAGTGGAGCTATAATGAAGCCTTCATTCATTTTCAGCTTCATCCACATAATAGCCTGTCCATTGATAAGCCAAGCTTCTCTTCCTCCTTCAACTGGTCAAATGGAACCCCAGTCTTCCCATAGGTGATGGTGGGTAAGGGATGTTAGTGAAATCCTAGGGCACATGGTGCTCTGGGCAACCTGTTCTTGTAGCTTTCTTGTGTCCTTTGGTTCTGCTCATCTTGATCCTGGATATATCATGTTCATCTTACGACAGATGGCAACTGGATTTGTCCATCTTCATATTGTTCGGGTATTTTTGTATAGGTCCCCGTTACCCTTTATGTGTGCTATGGTCTCATCCAACTTTGTCTTGGCAGGTTCAGCAGGACCCAGCTCACAGTGGGAAATTCTAAAGTAATAGTCACTTGGTATCCCACGATCAAGCATTCCCTTTTTTTTTTTTTTTTTTTGCTAAAGTCAAATAACTGTTTCTCAAAAATTCTAGAATTCTCCTCTGCAGATTCTATGGCCTTGTGTCAGAGCTCCAGAGACCTGCATTGTGATCCCTCCACTGGGCCTTGCCACAATCTTCACATTGCATCTTTTCTCACCACCTACACCAAACACTAACACCAAAGGATCTGCCTGATGATATGGCCCAAGAGGCAGGGCTGCTAGTACCAGAGCCCCGGCCTCCTGCAAAATGCTTTCCTACTCTGAGCCCTCTCGAAGCTGGCAGCCTTTGTTCCATGTCATTCAGCATGTAGACTGGAGATGTTTCTAAGTGTGGTATTGTTCTCAGAATCCAAGAGGCCTACCAGGTGCTCTGCTTTATTTTTTTCCTCTTTGTCTTTTTTTGGGGGGTGGCCTGGGGTCAGGGGGGAGTTATATAACAGAGTTTATGAGATCCAGCCATTTGCCTTTTACTTTTTTAATATTTGTTTATTTATTTTTGGCTGTGCTGGGTCATTGTTGTTGTGCAAGCTTTCCTCTAGTTGCAGAGAGTGGGAACTACTCCCCAGCTGCAGTAGACAGCTTTTCATAGTGGTGGCTTCTCTTGTTGCAGAGCTCGGGTTCTAAGTGCACCGGCTGAGTAGGCAGCACATGAACTCAGTAGTTGCAGTTCCCCAGCTTTAGAGCACAGGCTCAGTAGTTGTAGCACATGGGCTTAATTGCTCTGCAGCATGTGGGATCTTCCCAGATCAGGGATGGAACCGGTGTCTCCCACCCTAGCACGTGGATTCTTCACCACTGACCCACCAGGGAAGCCCTGCCTTTACATTGAAGGGGATGTCCTGGGCAGAGCATGGACTCGGTGTGAACACCACAGCAGATCTGAACTCGCAGCAGCTGGAGGCTGTCTGCCAAGTTCCCTCTGGGCTGCAGGTTCTCTGGGAGGGAGATCTGAGCTATGCACCCCCAAGGCTACCCCCTGGAGTGTTCCTCCTTCTGAGTAAGCTTTAAAAAGTGCTTGTCATGTGAAAATAATAAGTGAGATGCAAGCAATGACATACATTCTAGAATACGTTTAAGGCAAGGAAGAGGAATTGAAGCTTTATCTGGAATGCAGTCAGTATCTGAAGAATCCACCAGGTCTCTGAGGTGTGCATGCCGAGGTGGTATGTAGGCTGGGACTGCAGCACTTGGCAAGGATGTGGCATTCCCCCGTGGCACTCAGTCAGAGGGCTGCCTCTTCTATTATCGGCCATTGTTTCAAATCCCATCTCAGATCTCTTGGAACCATTCACTCCCCAATTATATTATACATCTCTTTCCTAATAATGGATTTTGTGTTTTTCTCTCCTTCAACGATCAGTCACTTGGTAACTACTTACTCCTTAGTTGCACTTTCAGCAACATTGTTCACCTCCCTTCTTTTTTTTTTTTAATAATTTTTTAAATTGTGGTGTAGTTGATGTATAATGCTGTGTTAGATTCTGGCATACAGCAGAGTTATTCCATTATACGTGTATACATTCTTTCTCATATTGTTCTTCATTATAGGTTATTTTCAGATATTGAATATAGTTCCCTGTGCTTTATGGTAAGACCTTGTTATCTATTTTATGTATAGCAGTTTGTACCTGCCAATCCCAGACTCCTAATTTACCCCTCCCCCTTTGGGAGGTTTGTTTTCTATGTCTGTAAGCCTGGTTTCTGTTTTGTAAATAAGTTCATTAGTATCATATTTTAGATTCCACATACAAATGATATATTTGCCTTTTTATGTCTGACTTACTTCATTTAGTATGATAACCCCTAGGTCCATCCATGCTGCTGCAAATGGCATTATTTCATTCTTTTTTATGGCTGAGTATTAGTCCATTGTATATATGTAACACCTCTTTACCCACTCATCTGTCAATGGACATTTAGGTTGCTTCCATGTCTTGGCTATTGTAAAAAGTGCAGCTATGAACACTGAGGTACATGTATCTTTTCAAATTAGGGTTTTGTCCAGATATATGCATAGGAGTGGGACTGGTGGATCATATGGTAACTCTGTTTTTAGTTTTCTAAAGAAACTCCACTACTTTCTCCATAGTGACTGCACTAATTTACACTCCCACCAGCAGTGTATGGCGGCTTCTCTCCATACCCTCTCCAGCATTTTTATTGTTTGTGGACTTTTTAATGATGGCCCTTCTGACCACTGTAAGGTGATACCTCATTGTGGTTTTGATTTGCATTTCTCTAATAATTAGTGATGTGGGCACCTTTTCATGTGCCTACTAGTCATCTGTATGTCTTCCTTGAAGAAATGTCTATTTAGATCTTCTGACCATTTTGATTGGGCTGTTTGGGTATCTGTTATTGAGTTGTATGAACTATTTGTATATTTTGGAAAGTAAGCCCTTGTCAATTGCATCATTTGCAAATAGTTTCTCCCAGTCCATAGGTTGTCTTTTCATTTTGTTTATGGTTTCCTTTGTGTGAAAACGCTTTTAAGTTTGATTCAGTTCCACCTGTTTTTGCTTTTATTTCTATTGCTATGGGAGACTGACCTAAGAAAACATTGCTACAACTTAACATCAGAGAATGTTTTGCCTATGTTCTCTTCTAAGAGTTTTATGGTCTCCTTCTTTTATATTTAAGTCTTTAAGCCATTTTGAGTTTATTTTTGTATACAGTGTGAGGAAGTGTTCCAACTTCACTGATTTACATGTGACTATCTAGCTTTTCCAACACCACTTGCTAAAGAGACTGTCTTTTCTCCACTATATACTCTTGCCTCCTTTGTCAAAGATTGACCTTAGGTGTCTGGGTTTATTTCTGGGCTGTCTATTCTGTTCCACTGACCTAGATGTCTGTTTCTGTGCCAATTCCATGCTGCTTTGATTCCTGTAGCTTTAAGGTATTGTCTGAAATCTGGGAGGTTATACCTCCAGCTTTTTTTCTTCCCCCGCCATGATTGCTTTGGCAATTCTGGGTCTTTTGTGATTCCATATAAAATTTATGATTATTTATGCTGGTTCTGTGAAAAATATCATGGGTAATTTAATAGGGATCACATTAAATCTATAGACTGCTTTGGGTAGTGTGGCCATTTTAACAATATTAATTCTTCCAATCCAAGAGTATGGGAAAACTTTCCATTGCTTTAAATCACCTTCAATTTCCTTCTCCAGGGGATCTTTCAGACCCAGGGATCAAACCCAGGTCTCCTGCATTGCAGGCAGATTCTTTACCATCTAAGCCACCAGGGAAGCCCACTAACCATTTTAAGTCTCTCTTTAATCTGTCATTACCTTTTTCATTGTTAGACCTTTCCTGAACTCCCTGTGAGCCTTGTCATTGGACACATATGCTGTCTAAGTCCAGTGGACCTCTGCCTACTAGGAAAAAGAGGCAGAGACCACAAGGGACAAATTATAGGAAAAACCAAAGAACCTTGAGACTTAAATAAGGCTCAGCTGATGTTTTTTTTATCAGAATTAGACTATTTCTAAATTAGATTCTTAGCCCCTAGGGCAGGATTGCCTAGTTGTATAAAATAAGCTAACAAGTATCCAGTAATTACACAAAATTTGGACACCATGAAGCTAATGTTTTGGACACAAAAGATAGCCTAAGGAGACTAGAAAGGGATCAGAAGAAAAACACACAGGGAATGAGACAGCTGAAGTGGGAGGAGAGGGGGTGGGAGAGGAGAGATAAGCTAAGAGACGTGGGTTTTACAGAAGCTGAGGGAGGTAAGTGTTCACCAGTATCAAATTCACAGCTGCCAATCCTAGCAGAAGAATTGAAGAGGTGCCATCATAGCTGTCAACTGGGAGGTCCCTAAATGGCTCAGACAAAAAAGAATTCACCTGCAATGAGTTCAATCCCTGGGTTGGGAAGATCCCCTGTAGAAAAGAATGGCAACCTACTCCAGTATTCTTGCCTGGAGAATTCTATAGACAGAGAAGCCTGGTGGGTTATGGTCCATGGGGTCACAGAGTCAGACACGACTGAGTGACTCACTAATGGCTGAACAAGCTACCCTAGACTGGTGGGGTAGAACCCACATCAAGTGGTGTGAGGAGAGGTGGGAAGGAAAGACTTGAATGTAACCTACTCATTCAAGGAGGTGTGCATTTTTGAGAACAGGAGTCTTGAGGTGAAAGCAGGACCAGGAAATAAGGGCTGTCTTAACATGGTAGACATATGAGTACCTCTGTTGGATGGAAGGAAAGAAATTAAAGTATATTCAAAAGAGAAGGAATCGACCCAAAACTTGGAGAGGAAAAAGGACATCTTTGCCTCTGCGATGAGATGGTGGTGAAAGGAAGAAAATGAGAACCAGTGGAAGGTTTAAGAGAGGGAAGGTGTTCCCATGGGTTACCACTTTTTCTCCAGGAGGAAGAAGACAAGTAGGAAAGAACTGGGGCTGAGAAGGGCTTGAGGACAGTGATGGGCTTCTAGAAGTTTCCTGGGAAGAGATTTGCCATGCGGTGTGGAGGGGGTAGTCTGAGGTTTGCCACCCATGATTTGCAATGGCAACTGGTAAATGTTGATTATTCCTAGAAAGGGCTTCCTATCAGCAGGGGAGGAGAAACTGATTTAGGCTTGAGGGCTGGGCAGGGGGATGAACCAGGAGGTCACTATGGAAAGGAAAGTGCAGTGGAAAAGATGCAGGAGGGTTCTTCAGGCAGGACAGGGAAGGGCCAGGAAGACATGAAGGGCATCAAAGGAGTGAAGACTTTGCCAAGAGGCCATGCTTGTTCAGTGAAAGGGAAAGACCAGCGAGCGTTGTCAACGAGTGAGATTGTCAAGTTCTAGTCTTCAGCACTGACCTATGTGTGAATCAGAGGAAGTCCCAGGCTGTGTGTGAGGGCTTTAAGATAAAGGCCATGATGCTGAAAAAGGCAATGGATGGTGAGGCCAGGTTGAGGTAGCCTGGGACAATGGAAGTGACAGGAGGTGGGGGAACAGCAGATAAGCCACTGGTCCTGGATGAACAAGGAGACTGATCTAGAGAAGATAGATTTTCTGAAATACACAGCACAGAGCAAGTTTCTGGCTTCCTAAAAAGTGGGCTAACATGAATAGTACAAGTCTCAAAAGGGAGGGGCTACTGAAAAACAGCTTTCAGAAGAGGAGCTCACAGATTATAGTTGGCCCTCCTTATGCTGTATCAAACTCAACATCCACAGATTCCACCAATCGCAGATCAAAAATATTTGGGGAAAAAAAAATTCCAGAAAGTTTCATGAAATAAAGCTTAAATCTGTTGCATGCTGGCCACTGTTTATATAGCATTTGCATTATATTGGTGATTATAAGTAAATCTAGATAGGATTTAAAGAATATGGGAGGAGAGGCATAGGTTATATACAAATACGGTGCCATTTTATATATGGGACTTGAACACTGTGGATTTTGGTATTTGAGAGGGGTGGTTCTGGAACCAATGGTCCACAGATACTGAGGACAACTATATTTACTTATTGACTAATTTACTTTTAGTTCTTGACCTGTATTAACAACTACTGAACATCTCTAAGATATATTTCTGGATCATCTGTTCCGATATGAACCTATCTTCCCAACCTCTAATTTACTCTTCTTCAACCATTTCTTTAATTCTAGGTAGCAGCATCACTATTATCCAGGTAGCTGTTCTATAAAATAAAAAGGTCATCTTTACCACCCCTTACCATCTCCACCTAACCTGCCTCCTCCCCCATTTGGAAGCTCTCACCCGCACACCAGTAAAGACTGGTAATAGAGTCAGACAAATTTAATTTAAATTCCAGCTCAACCATTTCTACCTCGAATGATCCTGGGCACAAAACTGTCCTTAAACTTTATGTTCTTCTGTAGTTGCTCAGTCGTGTCCGACTCTTTGCGATACCATGGATTATAACCTGTCAGGCTCCTCTCTTCATGGGATTCTGCAGGCAAGAATACTGGAGTGGGAAGCCATTCCGTTCTCCAGATTTTCTTCTGTAAAATGGTAATAATACTAGTACTAACCAATGGGTTACTATGAGATTTAAATGAATTAATGCATGTAAAGAATTTAGTACCTAATCTAGCATAATATAATTTCCCTCAAAGTTTTGAAAATCATTAATTTTGTAATTTGCTTCCTCTTCTGACTTCATGTTGTCTACAAAGTTTCTGGCTACATTTCTTAACTTTTGCATTTACTGTGGGAAAATTTCTTAAATTTTCATGAATGCTTTATTATAAATATGCTGCTGCTGCTAAGTCGCTTTAGTCGTGTCCGACTCTGTGCAACCCCATAGATGGCAGCCCACCAGGCTCCCTCATCCCTGGGATTCTCCAGGCATATGCTAGTAATCCTCTGTTTTGAGGAGGGCATGGCAACCCACTCCAATATTCTTGCATGGAGAATCCTACAGACAGAGGAGCCTGGTGGGCTGCAGTCCACTAAGTGTCAAGAGTCAGACATGACTTCCAGCAACTGAGCATGCATGCAGTCCTCTATTTGATTTCTTGATTTACAAATAACAATGTTGTGTTAATTTCAGCTGTACAGCAAAGAGATTCCATTATACATACATACATATATACATATATATATATATTCTTTTTCATATTCTTTTCCATTATGGTTTATCACAGGATCTTGAGTATAGGTCCCTGTGCTATACAGTAGGAACTTGCTTATCCATCCTATATATTACAGTAGTAATACTAACTTTGACTTATAAATCAAGTAATTTTAATTCTATTTGCTTTCTTACACTTTGAATCAATAAACACACTTTAGTCACAGAGAGTCGGACACGACTGAAGCGACTTAGCAGCAGCAGACAACATACACCTCCAGGTTAGCTTTCTGTCGTTTGTAGTTTTATTAAAAATTCTCAATAATTCTAATGTGTAAATAAAAGGAAATCACCAATGAAATTTTAAATACAGCCTCAGCTTTAAAAAAAAAGATAAAATTTTAAGCCACGTATCCTCACCACCATGTTGTTAGTAACATTCACATTCAAATGGCTTACTTTTGGTTATAAATTTTTTTAGAATGGAAACCTACTAGTGCTGGGTTTTGAACATGGAGGAAAAAAACCAAGTGCTAGCGTGGCTGTTGGCCCCTGGGCTTTAGTGGCCTCCCCCACCCCACCTGTCAAACCAACATTCACATTCTCTTCTTACTAATCCCTTCTTAAAGCTAAATTCAACTCCCCCTTAGCCAGGGCAAAGATTCAGAGTGAGAGGGAAAATGAGGACATTACTGACCCCAGCTAGTAAACTGCAGCACTATTCTACTGCTCCTGTGAGCGGGGCCATCACCGTCAGCACCTCTTCCTCTTCCTGGTTCTTGTTCCCTGTCTTCTCCAATCACCACCATTGAACATGAACACTGACATTAATGAACACATCAGTGAGAATGGAGAAACATTCCACCAGGACAACAGCAGGCAAATGGAAGCATGGCTTGAGTGGTTACTTTGCCAAAAATTGCTCAGTGAGCTACCAAAAATTAGATACTAATTTTCACCCATGAAGAGAGTCAGTGGCAGAGTCAAGTTAGGACTGATTAGTGGAAATTTAATAGCAGACATATGGTGGTGGAGTCTTTCTTTTAATGAAGGGTCTTTCCAAGGAAGACATCTATTAGGGATAGCAAGAGGAAGAGATTAAAGGATAAATGGTCATATCTTTTGTCATCCTCAAATCTCCATATTCTCCCAGGATGTGTCCATACCACCACCCTTTGTCCATCTACTATAGATGGACTTCACTCACATCTATTATAGAAGCCAGAAACTCACTCTGTGCTGTATATTTCAGAAAGTCCATCATCTGCCTGAGGGCTTTAGGAAGAGTAGGTGGCACAGTGGTAAAGAATCTGCCTGCCAATGCCAGACATGTAAGAGATGTGGGTTTGATCCCTGGGTGGAGAAGATCCCCTGGAGAAGGAAATGGCAACCCACTCCAGTATTCTTGCCTGGGAAATCCCACGGACAGAGGAGCCTGGTGGGCTACAGTCCATGGGCTCGCAAAAAGTCGGACACAACTGAGTGCACACATGCAAACACACACACAGCATTAAATGGTTCTACCATGCTTGCAAACAAAAGTGTAAACCTCAAATATTCATGTATGTAGATCCTAAAACAAGAGTGGGTAAAAAATCAAAAAGGGAAAGAAACAAAGGTTGCTCTACAAAGAGAGCCAGTTCAAATATGAGAGAAAAAAAAAAAGTATATTGACCTGAGCAATCACAGTTTCTCATATCAAACAGAACCCCAAAATAGACGGAAATGTCTACAGTAGCTCCTGATCCTGGTGTGCCCCGTAACAGAAAAATGGAATTATGGTTCAGCTGCGAAATCCTGGGCCCTCATTTTCCCAGTGGCCTAAATCAATCCCCAGTCCAGGGACAAGATGCTGAGCAAGGTGCGTAATTATTTCAGGCCACTAGGGTAAGCACTATTCCTGGCAACTCTGTAGGCAGCACCATGGATGAAGGTTTCTAATCCTCTTTGGTGATTTGGTTCTGTGTAAACTGAAATTTTTCTTTCACTATTTCAGCCAGATAAGCAGGAAAGGCCAGCTCCAGTCCTGAGCTAGAGCCAATCAAGGTCAGTTTCAGTTCCTTTTCTGTGCGGTTTAGATTCCTTTTCTCCTTGCTGCCTTCCCTGACACCTGTCCTTATATTTTCATCTGATTATCAGAACCTAGTGAGAGGACCCTTGGCAGCCTCTGGTGCTTACTCTGTCATGCAAAAGCTTCTAAGTCTAAGGGATACCATAAATACTGTGCAGAGCAGAGTCCTTGAAAGGCCAACCTAAGACCCTGGCTATGCACCACAGAGAGGCGTCTCCCATGGGGATTTTAAGGGTGAGGTTGAAACTAGTGCCTGCTTTTACCCAGAGGCAATACTGACGTTTCAACTCGCCTATTAACAAATCTCTCATGTTTGGCTTGACACTGCCCCCACAATAAATTCAGTTATTACTTAACAGAGAGAAAGTGAAAGGTAAATCTTGACATTCCCATTTGGATGATGAAGAAATAGAGGTTTAAAAGAGTTGTGTACAGTGAATTCAACCGAGCAGTGTTGTAGCTGGAAAGTAGACCAGCTGACACCTGTCCCCTGTTTTGTAGGTCACAGACTTTGTAAGTCTAGAGCAGTGTTTTACTTACCATGTTTCTCCTTGAAAGCGTCTATTTACTTTCTTAAATTGTGGGTGCCATTGGAGAGGAACCAGGTGTACATTCCAGACACTCAGACAACATACACAGACTGAGCCGTCTGCCTGTTGAGTACGCAGCTCCGGGCTGAGGGTTGTTAGAACACAGGACACTTCAGAGGGAGCAGGCTCTGAGGTGGACGCGAATACCTAAATCCCTACATAGACAGATTAAAAACATCCTCTTTATTATTACAAACCAAAAAATCGAACCTATGTATTTTGTGCTTTTTCAAACTGCACTGCCCTCCCCCCCGTATCTTCATTAAAGAAATGCAAACACATGTGCTTCAAGACGGGTAGGTGTAAAAGAACATTCTGCACAATTACATCTAGGCTGTCGCAGACTTCTTTCACATGCAACCATCTCTCCGGGGGATGTTAATTCACGGTGACAGCTGAGCATGACAAACGCCACGGTACACAAGTTGGAATGCCGGAAAACAGGCAACTACGAAAAGCCCATGCAGACAAACGCGCCTCGGAGTTTTCTCCCTCCACACACACGTGGCCGCACTTCTAGGCGCTCCAGCACGGTGATAAACCCCAAACACACACACACACACCGGAGCCTCCGCCGCCCTCCACGCCCGCGCCTCGGTCTCCAGGCAGGCGGGCACTCGGGCGCGCCCCTGGGCACACTCGCCGCCCACCCGTATCCCGCTACTCCGCACGGCAGCGCCGGGCGGTCCCCACGTCCCCCTGCCCGCCCGCCAGGGAAGCGGTGGCTCCCGGGCTGGGGGAAGGGTCGGGGGCGGGGGGAGCTGGCAAGGGAGCGGAGCGCCGCGGGGCCGGGCCTCGGCGCCTGGGGAGGGGAAGAGGGGCGGGCACGGGGCGGCGCCCGGCTCACGTGGGCGGGCAGGAGCAGCTGAAGGTCCGCTCCGTAGCCCGGGCTGTCCTCTCGCGCGCGGCGCTGGCCCCGGGCGGCGGCGGCGGCGGCGGCGGCGAAGGAGGAGGAGTTGGAGGAGAAAGGCGGCGGTGGCGGCGACGAAAGAAGAGGGGAGGACGGGGGCGGCGTCGGACTGGAGCCGAGCGGCGGCACGAGCTGCCCGGGGCGCTGTCGTGAGCTCGCCCGCCGGGCCCCCACCCCCGAGCTACACCCTGCCGTGCCCAGCTCTGCCCGCGTCCGTGCCCCCGCGGGGAGCGCGCCGGGGCTGCCCCCCGAATGACGGGCGGAAGGTTCGACTTCGACGATGGCGGCACCTATTGCGGCGGCTGGGAGGAGGGCAAGGCGCACGGGCATGGCATCTGCACGGGGCCCAAGGGCCAGGGCGAGTACTCGGGCTCCTGGTCGCACGGCTTCGAGGTGGTCGGAGGCTACACCTGGCCCAGCGGCAACACCTACCAGGGCTACTGGGCGCAGGGCAAGCGGCACGGGCTGGGGGTGGAGACGAAGGGCAAGTGGATGTACCGGGGGGAGTGGTCACATGGCTTCAAGGGGCGCTACGGGGTCCGGCAGAGCCTGTGCACCCCCGCCCGCTACGAGGGGACCTGGAGTAACGGGCTGCAGGACGGGTACGGCGTGGAGACCTACGGGGACGGAGGTGAGCTGCGTCGCTGGCGGCTCGGCTGCCCCGCGAGCTGGGCTCTGGGGGGAGGGCTCTGCCCCTGACTGCGGGCCCGCGGGGAGGACGCGAGGAGCACGTGTCCCGAAACCCGCCAAAACACCTGGGGGAGCCTCCCACCCTCCTCCCGCGGCCACTCTCCCCGGGAGGGGGCGGTAGGACGCGGCGGGTGCGCGGGGGTTGGATCTGACTCGGTTCTGGGGGCGGGCGGTGTGTCCACACCCGGGGGAACAAGGCGTGAAGACACCTGGCCGGCGCCAGCGCTGCGCTGCCACCGGGAGGGAGCGTGCCCGGGAGGGCTGGACTGGGAAGAGGACGCTGTCACTTGAGCCCGTCACATTACGTTCCTGATCCCTCCCTCTCCCGGCCGGGTTTGAAATCGCCACTCCCGTGGAGTGAGAGCGAGCACCCTGGGCTTGGAGGCTGGCGGTCGCGGCGCACAGCTCCCGGGATTGGTTTCACGTGGAGTCGTATTTCGCCTCTGGTCCTCTAGTGGCCTAAAGATAGAAGTCAGAACCCCACAACTGGGATGTTGGGGAATTGTTCCTTATCGGAAGTGCATTTGGAAAGTAATCGTAGTTTGGGGAGTGGAGAGGCCACCTGATGCGGTGGGGTTCAAAGAATGCGGGGTTTTCTTTCTGGTTTTCCTTCGCTCTCTTAAAGTATTGGTTTTCTATCAAAAGAAGGTAGTCATTGTTGATCTGGAGATATCTGGAAAAATTACCAGGAAAACATTTTAGAAACGAACAGTGAAGTCTATGTTTTAAAAAATACAATTGAAAGGTGTATTCCTATAATAGCTAAATTAACAGCTACTTCACTCCTGAGAATAGCAGTAGGGAATCGCCGATTTGCCCTAAGGTGTGCGATGGAAAACAGTATGCTGGCTGTAAGCAAAATTCACCTAATTTTAATATTTACTAATTTTTGCAAAAGAAATTTTGTATATAATAGAGCATAGCCCCCCCCCTTTTCCCCCCAACCAGGAAAAGTATATATTATTGATACAGGTGTCAAAACCTGATGAATTTGCTTGTGTAATAAACCGAGAAGGACGAATGGCTTATGCTTTGGCAAAACACAGTTTCTGATAATAATCATAATTGAAAAGGGTTGTCACATTTCAGAATTCTGCAGCCCAGAGTTGGAGGATATTAAAGGGGCCCAATTAAAAGTTTGTCCAGCCCAGTGCAACCCCAGTCAGGCAACTGCTTATATAAAAGCTTATACAATTTGTACACTTCACTTACTCAGAACACTTGGGCCGTGTTTCAAATACAAACCGGCAGCATGGTAGGATTGGCTAAAAAGGACATCTTTTCGTCCTACAGTATAAATAAAGGATATAGTTCTCATGGATTGAAAGTGGGGGGGTGCTGTCTCTAATAATTGTGTATGGGCTGTATGAGTTTCAAGTTCCACAGTAGTTAATTAGGGCCCTTAAATGTTCTCAATGGGCACAGAGCACCTTAGTTGACACCCGTATAAATGTGTTAGCTTGTGACTGGATTTTATCAGAGGCCCCGGTCTACAATATAACTAAATTCCACGCTCAAAAGTGGAACGCAAATCTTATCTTTCAGACGTGTGCATTATTTTACAACCTTTCAAGAAGGTGGTGGATAGTTCTTTTACTTCAGTATTTGGAAGGCTAAAAATAAATGTCTTCTTTTAAAGTTACTACTCATTAAACAAAATCTCTTGGTTTAGAGTATTCATTATGCCTAGCAATAAAAATATATATATAGCACAGTAAACGTCCTCTGTTTATGTATTGCAGAAGCTCAAATAAGTGTCTAGGGTGACTATGGATAATTGGCCTTCTGTTTTAAAACTAACTTTTAAAAGAATTTTTTAAAAACCTCAATATTTGGCATTACCACAGGACTGTGGTTTTCTTTTTCTACCAAAACAAACAAACAAACTAATATGCTACCAATTAGGAAAGGGGCAGGGGGAGACTCCTAAAAATCATTATTGAATTCTTACTGTTAATTTCTTTCATATGTCAATCAGTTAATTAGAAAGTCCTGAATCATAAAATGGGGTTCTAAGTGGAAGTGTATTGCTATAACTTATTTCCTGCAAAGATTTTGGCCACAATAAGACAGATCACTTCCACAAGCTTTTCTTCTTGCCTCTGCACCACCACAAGTCCATCCCTAGCAGCCTCTGTCAGACTTAAGAAAATCTGATTGCATGTATTTTGTGGTGATGTTAAACTCAGAAGGAAGGAAGTTGTAATTCCATTGACAACTATCACTCGGTTTATTTTACTAATGATGTGAGTATGAAGTGTTGTTGAAATAGAACCCCCTGAATATTAAGTAAGAATAGTTAGTACAGTGCTCCCAAAATCCAAGTCTAGCTGCCCAGAATATTCGGTAAAAATTCGGATCCTGCTGTGGTTCCTTTTTTTCACCTGTCATGAAACTATTAGAATATATCTAGAAAGATACATTGTTGTGTTAATTATATGCATTCCTGTCCATGCACATTTTCATTCATAGCATGTAGATTTAAATTTGGCACATTAAATCTAAATTTGACTGGAATTCTCTCTGAATTGGAAGTCTTCCACTACAAACTTATTTAGTGAAAATGGCTGTATCTAGAAAATCAGCTCCCAGATGAAAAGTCATAGAACATCCGTAAAAATATTTTTTAAACTTATGAGCTATGCATCCATATGTAAGAAATTGAGAGGAACTAATTAGAACTTTGAGCAGCAGGGAGCAGGTGGAACGCACCTGCTTCGTAAGGAAAAAGAGGCCCTTTTCCCCCACTTAAGTTCATTGACTAAACTAAACCTACTTTAAATTTAAGATGAATCACTAACACTTTGACTGTAAATTAGGTTCTAGCAATTATATGGAGGAATTCTTCCATGCAATGTTCCTCAACAGGGTAAGATGGGAATATAGGCAATGCCGTTGTTCTGCCTTCTCTGCTACTACAGTCAAGCAACAACTTAAACTTTCTAGTTATTGCTATTGCCTTAAACAACTTAGATTTTCAAGCAACGTGTCTTTGGAAATTCTAAGTACTAGTCTTATTTTGGAGATAGCAGATTAAGGAAACTAGTTGTTAATTTCCCCTCAGTGTTAAACATTTCCTAAGATAGTGTGGTTGTGTTTTAAAAGTGTAAGTACTTCTTGATATCCAACAGTATGTTTGGAAGTTGTTCTAGCAAAATTAACTTGTAGAAAAGTTAGAGGAGAATGATTATAGTGTTCCTTGTTTATTTAAACAAAATATTTTAAAATAAGGTGGTTTGTTTTAGTGCATATAAGTCAGGTTGTATAACTTTTATCTTAGAACTTGAATTTTTATCTATCTAGGCAAAGGGAAAGTCAGTTGCAATTTTCTAGTAATTTCAGTTTCCTTCTGGGTTACAGTGGTGGTGTTTGGAGATGGCTAATACTGAGTAGAAAGCTTCTTCATCTGAAATGTTGTATTTGAGTGTCTTATCCTTTGGGGTTTATCCTTTTGGGAAAGTCATGGCCCACCCACCTCCTCAGAAGTTCTGAGATGTTAGGTTAAGATGTTAAGATCTATCCAGAGTATGACATTCACAGTACCAGACCCCCTTTGTATTGGATTGGCCAAAAAGTTTGTTTGGGCTTTTTGTCAGATATATGAGGGAAGAACCTGAATGAACTTTTTGACCAACCCAATATATCATTGTCACCCTGCTGCTGTCTATTTATATACCAAAAATATGTCAGAATGAACAGAGGGAGATGGTAGTCTTGCAATTAGTCAAAACTTTTGACTTGGGAGCCACTATGGCTTTAACTTTTAAGTGCATGAAATAATCAGTAAGCAGCACTTCTCAGTATTTTAAAAGTAAATGTATGCCATTCAATGGAAATTTTTTCATGGCAATCTGAAATGAAAAGTATACTGCAAAGTAACTCTATATAACCAGAAACTGAAAGAAGTCAAAACAGTTATGATTTACTTTCTATAATATTTGTGAGTTAGAAGGAATACAGAAGTAATTACGTCTTAAAATTTTCATGTAACTTCTTTGGACGGCTAGTTTAATATAAAATTTGCCTTTAATTAAAAGGAAATGGACTCAATTTAGAAGAGAAAATTCTAAGTTCCTACTCTTAACATCCAGTTCCTCCTAAGATGATTTAGGAAGTTGCTCCAGGTTAATTTTTAAATGTCTTTGCTAATTTACTTAATAGAAAAACTTCTGAAAACAAATGCTTTAAATTAGAGATTATCATATTCCTGAGAAGGCATACTATTCATTGAGAAAATGATCTGGTGATGACAAAGTTTTCATGTACGCTGTCAAACACACCTTTCTTTGAGATGAATTCCATAATGTTAAGAGTGGAAGTTTCCTCTGACCTTTTCTTAGTTTTCCCAAAGGTAAATAGTGCATGCTTTTAAGCCACCACAGTCCTGATTATAAAGTCATCAAACATCTACATACCAGAGGACACACTGCGAGGAGTGTGGGAATTTTGTGTTCTCCTATGAAGTAATGCCTGCCCTCAGAATGTTTCCAGTTTAGGATGTAGTTCACAGTACAGGGGCAGAAGCTAGGGAAACCATGAGGAGAATGACCAGAAGAAAGCAGAAATTTAGCAAATACGGGACAGGTCTTGACCTTTTCACTTGGAAGTACAAAATGTTAAATTGCCCATTTTTTTATAATGGTTCACTCTGTTCAGAATATATATTCTATTTGTCAAATCCCTCTCAGCTTAAAAAGGATCACCCAAAACTAAATAATAATCCTGAATATTAAATAGTTTTCCCTGCCCTAAAAGAACATGATGAATGTGGTAGAAAGAAAATGTAAGAAAACTTGTTTGACAACTCATGTTCCAAGCATTCAGATCACTAATAATTTTAGGTCTTTGAGCTTGTTGGAATGTCAAACTGCCAGACCTGAAGTCTTTCATTTTTCAGTTAAATTAGTAAAACTACAGCTCACAAATAGAGCTCATTTCTTCGTCTGCTATTGCACTGCCTTCCTCAGAGGGGGTTTTGATGTGTTAATTTCAGGGGAGAAAAGTTTTCTAATGATCACACTCTTGTATTAGAAGTCAGTGCTTTGTAAAATGTTTTCAGTGAAAGGCAAAAAAAAAAAAAAACCACCTATCGGAAACACCTATGTAGATTTAGATTCGAGGTTATCCTATTCCTGAGAAGGCATAATATTCATTGAAAAAATGGTGTCAACAAAGTCTTAATGGGCACTGTCCGGCACACCTTTGCTCTGAGATGAATTCCATAGGGTTAAGAGTGTTAATTTTCCTCTGGCTTCCTCTCAGTTTTACCAAAGCTAAGCAGCACACTCGTTTGGGGATACATCTATATCCCCAAAGCTGACATACAGTTACAGAGACGGTCTAGACACAACACTTCAGGATGGGGATTCACAAAGGGAATTTCCGAAGCATGGCTTAGAGTTGACTAGGCAGTGTGGGGGGGGTTGGGCCTTGAGTTTCTGGCCCGCGCAGGGCTCTCCATGTGCGCATCCACGCCCCCATCGGCCTATCTGCGGCCCCCGGACTCATGCTGTGCTCTCTTGCGCTCTCTCGAAGGTACCTACCAAGGCCAGTGGGCCGGCGGCATGCGGCACGGCTACGGCGTGCGCCAGAGCGTGCCCTATGGCATGGCCACGGTGATCCGCTCGCCGCTGCGCACGTCGCTGGCCTCGCTGCGCAGCGAGCAGAGCAATGGCAGCGTGCTCCACGACGCCGCGGCCGCCGCCGACAGCCCGGCCGGCACCCGCGGCGGCTTCGTGCTCAACTTTCACGCTGACGCCGAGCTCTCTGGCAAGAAGAAGGGCGGCCTCTTCCGCCGGGGCTCCCTCCTGGGAAGCATGAAACTGCGCAAGTCCGAGTCCAAGTCGTCCATCTCCAGCAAGCGCAGCTCGGTCCGCAGCGACGCGGCCATGAGCCGGATCAGCTCCAGCGACGCCAACTCCACCATCAGCTTTGGCGACGTCGACTGTGACTTCTGCCCCGTGGAAGATCACGTGGACGCCACCACCACGGAGACCTACATGGGCGAGTGGAAGAACGACAAGCGCACGGGCTTCGGCATCAGCGAGCGTTCCAACGGTATGAAGTACGAAGGCGAGTGGGCAAATAACAAGAGGCACGGCTACGGCTGCACGGTCTTTCCTGACGGCTCCAAGGAAGAGGGAAAATACAAAAATAATATTCTGGTCCGTGGAATAAGGAAGCAGCTGATACCAATAAGAAATACAAAAACTAGAGAGAAGGTGGACAGAGCGATCGAAGGCGCACAACGGGCAGCCGCCATGGCAAGAACCAAAGTGGAAATAGCAAACTCCAGGTATGTAAACGCCGAAGGGGTGGTACTGCCCGGGTCTCTGGAAACAGTAGAATATCAGATAATCTGTGTGTGTCAGTCCTTTGGCGGCATAGGTTCCAGAACCAGAAGTGGAAAAGAATTCAGCCCGATAGAATGAGGCAGAAATGTACCTGAATCTCTTCTGACACTCTCCATCCTGAAAAAGTGTTGAAGGCGCATTGTGGTCCCTTTCCTCTTAAAATTACTTCCTTAATACTAAACATGATGGAGTTCACTCAGTGCCTATGTACATTTTCCAGAGTCCAGAAAGATCTTTTTTAAAAAAGACAAAACAAAAAAGTACCCCTGAAATACTTCCAGAGAGAACATGGTACATCGTGTGCTGGGAAGAAAATATCCATAGAAACCTACCCAGTGTAGGTGAACTTTTTTATTCTAACATTAAAGTTGCAGGTGTGTACAACTCCTCCCTAGAAAATTATCTTCATTTATAACATTCACATTCTGTTTATTGATGCCTTCTAGGTGAAATTGGTTTTGAGCAAGTGATCAAGGTCTAAATAAGGCAGAAATGGAGAGGTATATGACAAAATCCGTCAAGCATTCTTTGAACAGCAAAACTCACCTGCATGGGAAAGGCAGAGGGATTGGGGCTCAGCAGAATCCCCCCCATTCTAGGCAAGAAAGATTAGATCACTGGTGTATTAAAAGGAAGGAGGTGGGGAGAGCCTGACATGGACAGATGGGACTGTCAGTGTGCCAAGTTTGAAAGAAAGAGTGGTAGAGAAGGGCTGGAGTGAGTAGGAGAAAGCAGTGAATAATAGATTGAGAAGTGGGGTGTATGTGGGCACAGAAGGTCCATGCACCTAAAGTTTTACCATTAATAGCTGGATTCAAGCATTCAACCAGGAGGGTGGAGAAATTGATTGGGAATAGAAAATTTTAGTAGGGTTGGATGTCATATGTTAGACAAAAATGGAAAAGGACTGGTTATACATGGAAAACTTTATTCTTAGGTTTATCTAAGCAAATACTGACTGGCCCCAGATCTGTGTGATTTGAGATATACTTTTAGCACAGAATATTGAAAATCCTTTTCTTGCTTTAGTACTATTCTCCCACTGAAGTAAACCTTATGAAACCAAAGACTCGTAGCATGTCTTCAAACTTTAATTCTTAACATTAAATTAATAAGCCCTGCCTTTTCTTTGGCGGAATCACGTGAAATTTCTGATGTTCAGACTTAATATACAAAAATGGCCATTTCATATTGTTCAACTTAATATTTCCAGACATCTGAAATTTCCTTTTAAAAAATGCTCCTGTTTTATGGCTACTGTTTACTTTTAAGTGTCTGACACACTGGAGACTGGAGGCCATCTTGTGTTTTGCAATATTTTTAGATATAAAAGTACTCAAGATACACATCTCTATCCCAAACTGACCCTGTTTTAAAGTTAATTTTGCCTGTTAATAGGCACAGACTTTGAGGAAGGGTCTTTCCTCTCATCTCTGCTGAGCATCATTTATTTTAGATGATGGTTTTCTGTGATCACCGAGCATTGCATTGATTTGTTTTTCACATTGCTTGTCAATAGGCTACTTGGCACATGTAACCTTGCTAGCCTTTGTGGCCCTCAGCTAACTTTTAGAGTTAGTGAGATACTCTTTGTTAGTTCTTATTCTCTAATTTGAAATGCACTCTTGGCTTCTTCCCTTTTATTGTCACCTACTGATATACAAGAGGTAATTCAATCTTGGCAGGTGAAAAATGAACCTATGCGGGACATTCTAGCAAATGACTTTCTTATGCTTGCTTTAATTATTGACTTTTATGATTAGTTAAAATTGGAGGAACCTACATAATGAAAGGTTGTGATGCAAAGATCTCTGATTATAACAGTTTCATAAAACTCTTATCTAAGTCCTAGCTAGCCACAGTCTCTCTGTCGAAAGTCTTTGGGGGAGGAGGGTGTTACATAGTCTGCGAGTATTGTGTTATAATAGTTTATAATCAATGAACATCTTAAGACCTTTTTCTAACTAGCTAGTTCACTTAGCTAGTTAACTACTTAAGATTTCACTTGGCTTTTTAAAAAATGCTCAGTTCATTTTGTTAAGTGACATAAGTCCATCACAGAACAAATATATTGCATAATTCTACTTACAGGAAGGATCTGTAATGGTCCAACACATAGAAGCAATGAAACGGTGGTTGCCAGGGGCTGAAGGAGCATTTGCAAGGTGTTGTTCCAAGGTATAAAGTTTCATGTTAAGCAAAAAAAAGTCCTAGAGCTTTCTACTGCATTGTGCCTGGAGATAATACTGTAAAAAATAAGTGAAAGTGTTAGTCACTAAGTTGTGCCCAACTTTTTATGACCCTTCTGTCCATGGAATTCTCCAGGCAAGAATACTGGAGTGGGTAACCATTCCCTTCTCCAACAGATCTTCCCAACCCAGGGATTGAATCCAGGTCTCCTGCATTGCAGGGAGATTCTTTACAGTCTTAAGTATTGGGCGCTTAATGTTTAATAGGGTAGATTTCATGTTACAATAAAAAAAAAATACTCATTCAATGACACAATAGGCAAAAAAAAAAGTTTACTACCCTGTTAACCTTTTATATTTTACTTTCACTGTTTTTAGTCTCTTTCCAGATTCTGCTTTAATGACTTCTCCAGATACAGAGACTTGCAACTTGCTCAGTCCTTCCTGGCCTCTCTAGCAGTTGTTATTTACATAATGTGTTCTTGTCTTTAAAAAATAATCAAAAGTTTAAGAACATAAAGACACTCTTCCCCTCTCCCTGCCCCTTTTTCTGCCCCAATGATGGCAGAATAAGAACTAGAAAGTGAGACTCCTGGCAGCGGCCACTGTTGAAATCGCTGGTTCACCATTAGCAGCAAAGGGAGATGATGTGTTAATAGTTACTGACCACTTCAGTTTGCCTGACTGGTAGTGTTAATTATTGTTGTATTGCTGTTATTTCTTGTGCTATAGAGATTGTTGCTTGTTTCTGAAATCCCAAGGAAATGGATCCACCTTTGTACCATCACCTTATTTTAGCTTGAAGCAAAGCCTTTGAGGGAAAACAACTGTACTCGCCAGTAATGGCGGCTCAGGAAAATCAGGAGACATGGTACCAACCAACTTCAGTCCAAAGATTCAGGAAAGCATGGTAAATCTCTGGATCTTTACTTCTTAGAAGAGGCAGTGGTGCATTGTCCTAGGAAACACACGAAGCTTATTTCTGAAGTCGTCTTATGGACCCGTTTATTTCTTCTAGATCAGGGAATATGTGGATCACCTAAGAGGTAGGAGATGATAGAAATGTTGCAACCGTCTGTAGATACTGAGTTTGCCTTGCAGGTTAGCATTTAGAGTTAGAACTTTAAGGGATGCTAATAATGGGCTCCTGTAACTTTTCTGTTCTAATTCCAAAAGTACCATGTTTATAAGATGTAACAGAATGTTTTTCTCCCCACTTGTCTTGGTCCTGAGGGTAAAAATCATCACATGGAATTAAGATAGTGTCTCAACCTTGATTTTAAAGAAACGTTCAGGAGGAAGGGGAGTAGCCCTGTACATCTCAAGCTCCTCATTTCTGGAGGCAGAGCCTGAGGCACTGCTTGGGATCACCTCACACTCCCTGTTGTATCATTTACTTCTCTCATTTGGTCATTTTTTTACTCCACTAACTCTTGACTTCAGTAATTCCTTAAGAGAGACGTTCATATGACTGTTCCTCAAGAAAAATATTTTAAGGAAGAATTTTAACGTGAGGCATTTGGTTGAAAGACAGCAAATAAGTGACCTTTGGAGAGCCACACTTCTGTGTAAACGAACAGATCATTTAGGAAGGGGGAGAATCCCAGGGACGGGGGAGCCTAGTGGGCTGCCATCTATGGGGTCGCACAGAGTTGGACACGACTGAAGCAAGTTAGCAGCAGCAGCATCATAGACGAAAAAAAAAAAAAAACAGCTTTGTAGCATCTGGGACTTAGAGGAAGTTGTTGTCATTTAGTCACTAAGTTTTGTCGACTCTTGTGACCCCATGGACTGTAGCCTGTCAGGCTCCTCTGTCCATGGGATTCCCCAGGCAGGAATACTGGAGTGAGTTGCCATTTCATTCTCTGGGGGATTTACCAACCCGGGATCAAACCCGTGTCTCCTGCATTGGCAGGTGGATTCTTTACCACTGAGCCATCAGAGAAGCCCCTTAGAGTAGTTATCTGCTATAAGGGTGGAAGAGCCGTGATGAAAAAGCCTAAAGCGGTTGAGAACCATAGGTGTTTATGTAGTCTGATTGTGGCAGATCAGAAGAAAGAAAACTAAGGGAGGATGGAGCTGAGTGGGAGTGTCCCTAACCCACTGACTGTGGCCAGTCTCACTGCAGCTAGTTGGGCAGTGGGCTGGGAGGCCCCCAGGACCGCTCTGAAGTGTCACTGATGGGACAGTCCGGTTAGTGGGGTGGGGCCATCTGTTCTCAACCTCTCCCCAACCATCAGTGCCCCTTCCGGTGGTAATGGCAGCACCTTGACCATGTACTGTCCCCTGCCCAGTCCTGCTGTGCTTGTCACTTTGGGGCGGGGTGTGTGTGGAAGCAGCCAGACAGCACACAGACGACCTCAGGATCAAGGGGTCTGCTGAGCTTGCTGTGTCCATTTGCAGAACCAGAGATTAGAGTCTCTACTTGCCAGTTTCGAACTTCCATATTAAAATGACATAGTATTTTTGTTTTAATCCTATAGGAAAAATCCATTTCCCATACTTCTCTTTTAGAAAAAAGATACCTTACAATTTCATGCCACTCTGTTTCCTCACTGCCCAGGATGACTCAGCTGCGACAGTTTTCCTTCAGGAAAGTCTTCGCTCATCCCTCCCCATGCCTGGTACCCCTGCTCAGCTCCCCTGGCCAGCCACTTGGGGTGCTCCCCACTCTGGTTTAGACCTAAAACCACTCCAAAGAGGATCTCCCTACCCCCCGCCCCCTCCCACCCCCCCACCTCCCGCAATCAGTCTGCATTGTCATTGCGTTTCAGTATATTTGCGATGTAGTTTTCTCCCAACTGGACTGGAGAGCCAGGCCCTGAGGGCGGCTGGGCTCAGATCTGTAATTCCCAGCAGCTAGTTTAGATCAGGGCACTTTTATAAGAGCTCTAGTAAATATTTGATGAATGAGTGAATTAAATCCTCACTGCTTTGGGTTTGAACTCTGCCAGTGCTTCTAATTCCGTTTTGCTGGACGTTTTGAAACCGCAGTTCTCAGGCAGAAAACCTGCTTCTCACAATTTATCATCGTATAATCTGGCAATAAAGGAAGTGCAAAAAATGCAAAGGTGTGTGTTACAGCTGGCCTTTCCCCTAATTATATCAACATCATTAAAGTGTCAAAACTAAAGCATAGCCAGGGAGTATGAGCTCCTGGTTAAGCTGTACTGTTAACTTCTTTTTTCATCAGTATGAGCTGGTCAGGAATACCTGTGAGCACTTACCTAAACAGATGAGAAATTTCCAGAAAGTCAGCTTTTACTAACTGCAGTAATGTTGGCTTATCCTTTATAGTTGACATCACCAAAACTTGTGATGAGGCAGAACATAAGAGTTTATTGTTGTCTTTTAGAAGTCTAAGTTTGCTAAATATTCAGCTGTTTCCTTTTGAAAGTTTTTCTCGTCCAGCGATTTTGGGGTCATTTTTCGTATTCATTCGAATAAGTGAATACGAAATCAGCAGAGCAGTCTCTCACAAGATTACTCAACTAGATTCATGCTTCGCTTATTAGTAATTAAAACCTAGAGTCAGCCGTGAGTCAGTGCACATTATGGATCCAGATTAAACTTATTGCCACCAGTTATAGGGAAAAGCTCAATTTCTGCCAAGTGATTGTGAAGGGCAAGGAGTTTGAGATTCTTAAATTCTGTTGAACAAGAGGATTCTCTTTCTTTTTTGCAAATTGATAATATTATAGTTTATCTTCTGTATTTATGTATTTTCAGTAATATTAGTGGCCATATCGTATCTTTAAAAACAGTTTTAGGTTACCTTTTCCATGAATTTTTTTTGTTTCTTCTATGGGTGCTCTGGTTAATTTTCACTATTAGCGAAAAGTGATTTTTTCATTGGAAGCTGAATTTCTTATAATGCCTCGTAAGTCATTTTAATGAAAAGTCTGTTAAAAAAGTAATTTGTGGGGAAGTCACCTAAAATATGGGAACTTACAACAGGGGAGAGAATTGGCATTTTCTTTAGTTGTGTCTCTTGTGTTCTTCCATATCTGCTTTTGCTGTCCATCACCCTTTGTCCACCTGTTCTCACCAACCCACTACAAGCAAATTTCAGAGGCTTGATTATAATACTCAGGCCCCGAGGTGCAGAAAAATTACTATGAGTGGGGATTGATGCTTGACTTTTTCTGTATGGGAGGGTCATTTTAAGGGTCGAATGAGAGAATGGGTGTCATGGGACTTTAACCTGTATATCGCTATGTGTAGTTAACATTTTAGAAAGTGTGTTGCCCTTTCGGGTGTCATTCCCAAAAGGGAAGGTTGATAGGAGACTGAGAAGCCAGACTAAGGAGGAAGAAGGGAAGGAAGGCTTGGGAAGCAGAAATAGGGCTAAGCAAAAGGGAAGGACTCGAGTTTACTGAGCTTGACCACCTGTGTGCAGACATTTGCATGTGTGTGTCCGTCTCCACACCCACCCCTTTCCCAGAAGCCTCAGTCGGTTTGGAGTCAGCATACTGTCAACAGGAGATCAGATTTTTTGAGACTGAAGAGAAAATGAACAGAGAAATGACACATGTGTTTCTATGAAGCCAGGCTAGACCAGGGTCCTGTCCTGAAGACGAGAGGGCAAGGACTTCATACTGTTAGGGTATATTCATGTAGGTCACCATTACCCTTAGTGTGTGTTATGGTTTCATATTGCACATAAAAGTGTTATTTTTTATTTTTTTTACTTGGCTGTACCAGGTCTTAGCTGTGGCATGTTAACTCTTAGTTGCGGCGTGTGGGAGCGGGTTCCCTGGCCAGGGAGGGAACCCCGGTCCCCTGCCTTGGCAGCTCCAAGTCTTAGCCACCGGGCCACCAGGGAAGTCCCTGGATTGCCCATTTGAAAAGTTTTAAATACTTATTTCTCCTTTTTACCAAAGATGGCCCATTTCCCGTGGGAGCAAGTGAGGTGCCTGTTCTGATTTCCTCACGTTCTTCTCCAGGCTGTTGAAAGGCACACTTCCTCTTCCTATCACAAAGCCCAGGACTTCTTAAGGGGCCCAAGCAGTCACTGAGAATTCTGCAGTGTGCCAAGAGACAGCTGAAACCACAAAGATGACCTCTGTGTCAGACCTGTTGTGCCCACGGACAGAGGGCCGAGCCTGGCTATAATGCTTATCTAGAAGCCAAACTCAGGGACCCAGAGCAGGCCCACGCCCGCTCCTCTCCTTCAGCTCTGACCTTACGTAACTTGGTGGCTTAACAGGTCATTACACGTGACATCGGAACACACTGTTACCCGCACCTTGTAAAGTGTTCTTAGGTCATCTCGTTTCTAAAGATCTTTCTTTAAAAAATTCTGCATCCAGCCCTACCAGTGCCAGGCCCATTCAGAAACCCTGGGGCATTGAGGTGAGCCTGAGTTTTCATGATTAACAGGTAGGTCCAAGTAATTCCGATTTAATGAAACTCGGTCTTGGTCTGTCATCCTGGGATGACCGCACAGTTAGCCACACTCTAGAGCCATTAGAAACATTCCTTTTGAAACCCTGAATAGTGTAGGCACGGCTCTCCACTGTGACGGAGCATCGAGGGTGAGGAGAAGGGTGCCGCGCGTGGAGGGAGTGGGCCGTGAGGTGACAGTCAATTCTGCAGAGACCTATTTGGTGAAAACCGGCTATGAGGACTGGAGGGAAAAAAACAATCCAGAGTGATGAGAAGCTAGGTTTTGGGGACACATGTTGGCCTGGTTTTAACTGCTGAAATCTGAGTTTGCTGCAGACAGTCCAGATTTTAGCAGCTTCCATCTCAGTGAACTGTGAAATATGACACTTGACTGATCCAGTCAATATGAAAAATGAAGGCAGCAGATACTTTTTAGTACCACTTGGTTGTAGTGGAAACCACCCTGCTATAGTGTTTACCGTTAGGCTGGAGTGTGATTGCATTCGAGTTCCAGCACGTGGGCTCTGTGTGAACCTGCGCTTTGCCCTGGAGAAGCTCTGTTTAGGGGGCCAGTGGCAGTTCTGTGCACATGCTAACCTAGCGGGCAGACGCCTGGGAGCCACAGCTGCCAGGCGGCCCCAGCACCCTGCTCACAACTTTCCATCATGGATTAAGCTGACTCTGCCAATCTCACTTTACTCAAGACACCAAACTGGACGCTTGCAAGACCAGTGCCTTGCAAATCTTTGAGATGCTTTTCTTATTATAGATGAAATATGAACATTGTGTTTAGGAACAGGATCCAACAAATGCCAAAGGTATTTATGTAAGTCACTCAGCTTTAGTCCAATGGCCTCTTGAGACTACAACCAAATCAGCTTTTAATAATTTTGCCCTTCTGTTTCGGTTGGTGTTTCATATTTATTCATATAATATGCTCAACTCAGAATAAGCTGCTTTATCAGAAATTTAATTAAGGTGTGAGGAATCAAGATTGCCTTGAAAGTAGTAGAGCTCTTTGAAGTCAAATCTTCTTAGAATTTCCCTATGCACCCAAAGAAACTTATTCAAGCCAAGTAAAATACAATTAATCCACTTTCTAGTATTTTTGAAACAATCAGTTATGCTAGAGATAACACATCATTTGTTATATTTTTTTTGTTGTTGTTTTTTAAAAACGAAGTAAAATTTTTGTTAATTTTGTTCATTTGTGTCCAACTCTTTTTGACCCCATGGACCATATGAGGCCACCAGGCTTCTCTGCCCATGGAATTTTCCAAGTAATAATACTGAAGCAGGTTGTCACTTCCTACTCTAGGGGATCTTCCCAACCCAGGGATCAAACCTACATCTCTTACAACTTCTGCCTTGGCAGACGGATTCTTTACCACTAGTGCCACTGGGAAGCCTCTTTACAATATCAGGTCAATCAAATTTTGATCTCAGTTGCTTGGTCTAGATATCTCTGTCAGCTTCATTTTTTAAATATTGGTGAGGAAGCTTTTTGGAATTAGTATTTCAAGATTTCATCTATTTACTTCCATCTGTTAGGGGAAAGGTTTGCGATTCATGGGGGTGGGGCCTCCTAGTCAAAACATGATGAAAAATCCTATGGGAGCTTGGTTTTAGGATTCAAGAGTGAGGATGGTGGAATGTCAGACGGTGGAGCTTCATCCACCCTCCACCAGCCCTGGTCACTTGTTCCCACCTCCTCCAGCTCATCCCAGTGATTTTGGAGTCAGTTGAGCTATAGACTGACAAGTTACCTTGTAAAAGATGCAAATACCCTGAAAGAGTAACCTCTAACCCCAGTCCATTGTCAGTTAACATGTTAACAGTCTGGCCTAAAGTCCCAGAAAAGATACTTGGTTCTGTGTGTGCGTGCATGTTCAGTTGCTCAGTTGCGTCCAATTCTTTGAGACCCCATAGACTATACTCCTCTGTCCATGTGATTTTCCCAGCAAGAATACTGGAGTGGGTTGCCATTTCATCCTCCAGTGGATTTTCCCAACTCAGGGATTGAATCCATGTCTCCTGTGTTTCCTACATTGCAGGGAGATTCTTTACCACTGAGCCACTTGGGAAGCCCAGATACTTGGTTACCAGCCCATTTTATAAGGTTCTTATCTCAGTGAAATACTAATTCTAATTGTTCTTTGCAATATTCACTGATTTCTTACTGTGTAAATATAAAATTATGATTAGGGTCTAATTCAGTCATAGTGTCTGGTTGGTATAAATTTTAAAAAGCAGTTACCTATTGGATGATTCGCACCTTGCTATGAGTTTAGTTAGCGTGTGTGTGTGAGAGAGAGAGGGAGAGAGTCACTCAGTTGTGTTCAACTCTTCTGTGACCTCGTGGACTGTAGCCTGCCGGGCTCCTCTGTCCATGGAGTTCTCCAGGCAAGAATACTGGTATGGGTTGCCATTTCCTTCTCCAGGGGATCTTCTCAACCCAGGGATTGGACCCAGGTCTCCCACATTTCAGGCAGATTCTTTACCATCTGAGCCACCAGGGAAGTCCAGGTAGTACATCCGTTCAGTTCAGCTCAGTCGTGTCTGACTCTTAGTGACCCCATGAATTGCAGCACGCCAGGCCTCCCTGTCCATCCCCAACTCCCGGCGTCCACCCAAATCCATGTCCATTGAGGAGGAGCTTAATCATAGGTTGGGGCTGGAGGCGAGATTCTGCAGGTGGTATCCAGCTGGGAACTGACGGGTGTGTAGACATTTTACAGAAGAACATGTCAGATAGTGCAAAAGGACGGTGGCACAGTGTATCGGGGGTGCTGTGAAATGTTTGGTAAGGCTGGAAAAGAGGGTACTAGGTGGAGGGTGTTGAGAGATGAGGTGGAGAAGTAAGCAAGGGCTCCCTGACTTTTAAGGAGAAATTTGGACCTTATCCCGAAGACAGGAGAGAGCTATTGATAGTTTCAGGCAAAAGAATTATATGATCAAATTCTAGAAAGATCACTCTGCTTGGAGGTGGTATAGAGATTGAAGGGTGGAAGGGGCAGGAAATAAGACTAGAGACAGATTAAGTAGTAATCGGCTAACTAGTAATCCTGGTAAGCACCCACGGGCTGAGCTGAGCCGTGGCAGTGAAGATGGGAAGAGGTGACTGTACGGGCGGAAGCCTCCCAGGCTGACTCAGGAGCACCTGATGGTTGGTTGACGGTGCAGAGAACAGAAAAGGACAAGTCAGTGACTCAAGTTTCTGGTGTGGCCAACCGGATGGATGCCGGTCCAGTTTATGGAGATAGGGACCAGGGAGGAAAGTACAGATTTAGAGAGGAGGAAGAATTGGAATTTTTTTTAACTTCTTGAGTTTTGAGTTGCTGGCGCCAAAGACAAAAGGGGACATGGGCCTGGAACTCAGAAAGGTTTGTACTGTATGTGGAGAACTCAAGACACTAGCCCTAAAGAGCAAAGACATTGATGAGGCCTGCCACAAAAGAAGAATTCTTTGTGCATGATACTAGATACAGCTCTTTTTTAAGAAGTAGCAGTAAAGCAATTCACACATTAAGTGCTTGCGAGCCTTTTGCCTTAATGCAACGTAGGTATCAGAATGTCTGTTCCTGAGTTTGTGAAATTATGCTTTCTAAGATTTGTGCTCAAGGGACCTACCCAGTGAGCAAGATCTGTTGGCCTGTTTCTGTCTTGGCAATACATGGGAACAAAATATCATTCTCAGAAATTATGCTACAGAAACATCATTTGGCGAACATTTACTTGGTGCCAGCTCTGTCCAGGCGTGGCACTAGGCCCTAGGAATAGAGAGATGAGTGAGAAACAAAATGTGTCGTGAAGATCGGGGAAACTGGCAGGTTCCTTGCACCAAGACGAGCTGGGAGCAAGGCAGGGCTGCAACTTGGAGAGCCCCACCAGAAGCACTTAACCCAGCCTGGGCCACTTAGGGTAGACAATTCCCTATGCTCTTTGCACAGGCAACTCTTGTCTGCCTGGGATGCCTTCCCTCCCAGGCCCCTTTCCTTTGCCTAGCCCCTGTTTGTCTTTTGTGATCACCCTCAAGATCCATAGCAGGCCTGGACTAAGTTAGAAAAAGTTGATCAAATGTCTCTCCAAACATGTAATCTTACATGACAGCAGGAATACCAGCAGTATATGTGCGAGAGTATATAAGAATTGTATTGTGCTGAAGGGAAGATGACTATGCATTCTTTAAAAGTATCAGAATGTTTGAATATTTAGTGGGGCTTCCCAGGTGGTGCTAGAGGTAAAGAACCCACCTGCCAATACAGGAGACGCGACTTTGATCCCTGGGTTGGGAAGATCCCCTGGAGAAAAAAAAATGGCAACCTAGTCTAGTATTCTTGCCTGGATTTTAATTTAAATTAAAAATTCTTCCTAGAGTCTATATGGTATGAATTTTGACAGTAGCAGAAATCTCATGAGCAGCATATGGATTCAGAGACACCAAAGGTAGCTGTTGAGCAGTTAGTGAATTTTTTGGCAGTGTTTCCAGATAGGGAAGTAGTGTAGATACTCCTTAGCAGTTCCCCCATATATATCATGCATCAGTGCAAACCCCCTTCCCCTTTTGGTGTGAGGATAGCAGTTGAGGTGCTCCCTTTTGGCCACATGCAAACAAGTGTGTCTTGAGTAGTTACTTGGAGCCTGGACCCGTGCCATGACCTTGTCATCAGTCATCTCCTCTCATCCACATGGCAACACTGAGCATGTGGAAAACCAAGGCATAGGAAGGTCACAAGGCCAGTAGACATCCTAGCAAGGGAGGATCCCAGGCAGCGTCACCATCAGAACCCAGGGCTTTAGCCTCCACTGGACTTTGAGAATTGGGGTGGGATTTTTTCTTTACCCCACATCCTCTCTATAGGCTCTTAAAGAAAGATCTGTCTGGAAGCAGAACTATGTAGTCATATAAATCACTGCAGATGGTGACTGCAGCCATGAAATTAAAAGACTCTTGCTCCTTGGAAGAAAAGCTATGACCAACCTAGACAGCATATTGAAAAGAAGAGACATTACTTTGCCAACAAAGATCCATCTAGTCAAAGCTTTGGTTTTTCCTGTGGTCATGTATGGATATGAGAGTTGACTATGAAGAAAGCTGAGCACCGAAGAATTGATGCTTTTGAACTGTGGTGTTGGAGAAGACTCTTGAGAATCCCTTGGACAGCAAGGAGATCCAACCAGTCCATCCTAAAGGAAATCTGTCCTGAATATTCATTGGAAGGGACTGATGCTGAAGCTGAAACTCCAGTACTTTGGCTACTGATGTGAAGAACTGACTCATTTGAAAGACCCTGATGCTGGGAAAGATTGAAGGTGGGAGGAGAAGGGGATGACAGAGGATGAGATTGTTGGCTGGCATCACCGACTCAATGGACATGAGTTTGAGTAAGCTCTGGGAGTTGGTGATGGACAGGGAGGCCTGGCGTGCTGCAGTCCATGGGGTCACAAAGAGTCAGACACGACTGAGCAACTGAACTGAACTGCATTTTGGTCTTCCCTGATGGCTCAGTAGTAAAGAACCTTGCCTGTCAGTGCAGGAGATGCAGGTTCAATCCCTGGGTCAGAAAGAACCTCTGGAGAACAAAATGGCAACCCACTCCAGTATTCTTGCCTGGAGATGGACAGAGGAACCTGGCAGGCTACAGACCAGAGGGTCAGAGAGTCAGATACTACTTAGCAATTTAACACAGAGACATGTACTGCATTTTGCCACTGTTTCATTTAACAGATATTATTCATTCAGCAGCCACAAATCTTGTGTCAGAGACAAGAATAAACAGATAATGTCAGTATAACATCATAAATTCTGAGAAAAACATGGAAAAAGAGGAAGAACACCAAATACACGTGGGGCCTTCAGGGAGTGGGTCTGAGCGTTAGCTGTGGAGATGAGACAGGAAGCAGATGCTGGCAAGCTCCTTTTGCCTGGAGCATCTTGGGGAAGACAGAGTGTAGGGAACGTGCCCAGGATGAGTTCCTCCAGGCAATGGGATGGAAGGGCAGTGCTCCCCAGGTGTGCTCCATCCACCACAGGGCAGACCCCAAGGGCTGCTGAAAAACCCCGGGTCCTGCAGCTGGTCCTGAATTATCACCCCTTTGGGTGAAGCCCAGAGATCTGCCTTTCACAGACTTCCCAGGTTATCCTCAAGCCGGCTCACATGTGCTACATTGAGATGTCACAGGAATGAGGTCATACAGTTTGGGGAGCTGAGTTTTCAACTGTTGGCCTTGGGAAGTCTTTGAAGGAATTGAGCAGGGAGGTGAAGGCTGGAGGCGTGGTCTGTGGCAATAACAAAAACTCAGTCAAGCGTGGGGGTAGTAGCGAAGCAAGGGATAAAATGAGAAGTGGATGAGCTGGGAGTGGGGGCTGAAGGCAGAAGCAGACCTAAGACGGTGTGTCTGATGCCCTAATGCCCCTGAATCACCTTAGCAGAAAGGTTCCTTCATTCCCAGAATATGGGTGATTTATTTCAAACATAGTGAACAAGTAATCTTTCCAGGTCTCTCGTTCTTGCGAATACAATGGGAGTGAGAAAGTGGGAAACGAGACGAGACTGTCACGGAACACCCCAGTCTGGGTCTCCACCATTGAGTGAATTCACCTACTTTGCCTGTTTTTTTTTGTTTTGTTTTAAATAAAGGGCAGCTTTTTTGGGAGGGGGTCGCTGCTGGGTCTTTGGTGCTGTGTGTGGGCTTTCTCTAGTTGTGGGAAGCAGAGGCTTCTCATTGCGGTGCCTTCTTGTTGCGGCTCCATGGTTCTAGAGTTCCGGGGCTTCGGTGGTTGTGGCACGTGGGCTTAGTGGCCCCTCAGCATGTGGGGTCTTCCCAGGCCAGGGATTGAACCCATGTCTCCTGCATTTTCAGGGGAATTCTTAACCACTGGACCACCAGGGAAGTTCCCTTTGCCTGTTTTTGAACCTTGATTTCCCATCACTCTGCCAACAGTGCTTCTTACAGAACCCTGTCCGTGAGTAAACCTAGAGAAACATCAGTGACATTTTACTTTTCCGACTCCAGACTTGTCCTCAATCAGAAGATGATGGGTTGCAAGGGGAAATGCATAACTGTGTAAATTGTTAGAAAGAAAATTGTACTGAGGAGTGTCTAACCAAAATGGAAGCTGTTTTGAAGCACCCTTAGCATACCAGTGAACCTCAGTCATGTCAGAGGTATGTTAGATGCTCACACATTTAGCACTGCACTGGCCCTGAAGGGGAAGAGGAAATGTGAGTCTAACCCTTCCCTCCCCCTGCCGCACACACAAGCTTAGAGTTGATGGGAAGTAACCTGTACTCCTAGGAAATAGTTAAATGAGAGCATAGAGTAATTTGTTCAGTCAGCTGTTAGCACTCTGCCTCCATTCCATACAGGTTTTGAAGTAGATTAAAATCTCCAAATGGTTAGTCTTACAGGTATTGAAAGGAAATAAATTGATTGTTCATAAAGTAGTTACAAAGACTTTTTACTTGGCCTCATATCCTAGTAGTATTTTGTTGTTGTTTTAATGTTACTGTATAAATTTGACAGTGAAAGCACTTTTCAAATTTATGCTGTTCTTGAAACTGAAACATTCGCTCAGTCCCGTCCAACTCTTTGCAACCCCATGGACTGTAGCCCACCCGTCTCCTCTGTTCATGGAATTCTCTAGGCAAGAATACTGGAGTCGGTAGCCATTCCCTTCTCCAGGGGAGCTCCCAGGGTCGAACCGGGGGCACCCTCATTGCAGGTAGATTCTTTACCACTGGAGCCACCAGGCAAGCCATCCTTCTTACTCCTCACTAAATTAGAATAACCTTCAACTCATTGTTGGAATTATTAAAATGCGGTTTTAAAGTGAGCAGTCAGTAATGTTTAGCTCTATAAATGAAAACAAGGGGAAGAAGGGCTTGGTTAAAGGTTTTCCCTTTTGCTATATTTGTAATCGTACGGGGCTGCTGCTGTATTCGGTGCCCAATAAGACTTTAAAGATATTTCCAGGGAAGTACAGGCATCAGCCAACAAAATAAAGAAAACAAGTCTTAGACATCCCCCATAGAGTGTCTGTAAACATGTATGTACAGGAATGCTGGCCCTAAAAGAAGGCCCAGTAAGGAGAAAAGGGGGAGAAATTAGGCAGCTCGAATAAAGAGGTAGGGGTTCTTAGTATAACTGGTGTGTCTGGTGCCAGATGGAACTGGTCTGGCGTGATTTCATAAGGGATTTGAGCCTTGAGCAACATATCATTGTTGCTGTTTAGTCACTAAGTCACGTCCGACTCTTCTGCAACCCCATGGACTGTAGCCCACCAGGATCCTCTGTCCATGGGATTCTCCAGGCAAGAATACTGGAGTGGGTTGCCATTCCTTTCTCCCGGGATCTTCCAGACCCAGGGATCGAACCCACATCTGCACTGCAGGCAGATTCTTCACCGCTGAACCACAGAGAAGCCCTGAGCAACATTTTAAAGGGACACAAAGGCATGATTTGTCACAGAGGCAAACAGATTTTTGCCAGTTGGAGAAAGAAAAACATATCTGATGATTCACAGCCTAAAGAGAAAGAAGAACTGCTTAAAGGCAGTGAGGATCACCAGTGTTCATTATCTGTGTGCAGTTCTGCCCTGTGGCTTGCTGGAGTAATCTTTCATAGCTTTATTAATCATCTAATGTTCTGTGTTCATGTCCCCTAACGAGTTCCATTGTCAAAAACCTGAAACAAGGCTCTTTCACGGGCAGACGCATCACTTTCA
This sequence comes from Oryx dammah, assembly GCF_014754425.2. Classification (NCBI taxonomy): domain Eukaryota; kingdom Metazoa; phylum Chordata; class Mammalia; order Artiodactyla; family Bovidae; genus Oryx; species Oryx dammah. The sequence continues at coordinate 49,523,033 of NW_024070203.1, read as the reverse complement.
CCCTCATCCTACTGCAAGAAGCAATGATCCAGAAAGTTAATAAATTTGGGGAGGGCAGTCATGATGTTGCCCTGAAATTCCTCAAAAATGAATGCTGCCGATTTGTAGAAAAAAATTAAAAGACTAGGAAAGTAGGAGGCTGGAACTACTGGATAGATCCCTGCTATCAGATTCAGACTCCAGAGCTTCATCTCCTTTTGAGAAATCTTACAAATGTTTGTACAAAAAAATGCACTCAAGCCCCTTCTGTATCTCGCACCACCTTGTGATATATTTAATCTTAAGTGTTTGCTTTGCAGTGGTGTAGAGCACAGCTGAGTCATGGTGGGAGAGAAAGGAGAGCAATTAGATAAGGGAGGAGTGCTGCCTGTTAAAGGAGCCTGAAAGCACTAATCAGGTGTTACGCAACACACAAGTGGAAAGTGTTTCAGAGTTCTGAGGAAGTTAGTAACATGAGCAAGACAACATGTGAGGAGAGTGATTCTAGCTGCCGGGCACAGCGTGGATTGCAAGCAGCAAAAGTTGGGACGGGACCATCAGGACATGAATAAGTCAGTACAGGCATAAAGGGCTGGGTCCTTGAAACTTATAGAGAAGGACTCATCATGTATACAAGTGGTTGTGTAGAAGGCAGTTCAGGCTCTGAGGATCTGAGCAGAGTTAGCAGAGAGCACAAGAAGACCATGAACAATGATGGAGACACTTTGGGGAGGAGCTTTCAATTTATGGACATTCAAGGAGGAAAGACAGAGAGATGAGATTTCTCTACGAATGGCACTTTGAAGCCTTGTGCGTTTAAGAGCTTCCAAGGAAACGACAGCGTGAGAATCAAAGATTTGCGTTGTCATTTGTAACAAGTCATTAGGAAAATGAATAGAGAGGGCAGAGGTAGAAAAATTTATTAGGAAGTGTCGGAAATAGTGACACGTGTTTGGGAAGCAGGGAATTATTTTATACTAAGATAAGATACTGAACAAGATTTGGTTATGGTTATAGCTAACATCTCTATTTGCATAATTCCTCTGTCAGAAATCAAACTAGCAAATCTGTTTTGTTTTTTATTTTAATTTTTTTAAACACCAAAAACATTTTGTATTGGGGTGTAGTCAGTTAACAGTGTTGTGGTAGTTTCAGGTGAACAGTGAGGGGACACAGCCATGCATAGACATGTATCCATTCTTCCCCAAACCCCACTCCCATCCGAGGATGGCATGTGGCATTGAGCAGAGTTCCTTGTGCTAGACAATAGGTCTTTGTTGGTTATCCATTTGACATATAGCAGTGTGCACATGACCTTGCCAGGGTCCCTGACCCCACCTTCCCCCTGGCAACCATAAGTTCATTTTTCTGTCTGTAAGTCTCTTTCTGTTTTGTAAATACGTTCAGTTGTATCATTTCTTCTTAGATTCCACATATATGATATTTCATATGATATTTCTCCTTTGTCTGACTGATTTCACTCATATTTTTATTCTATTAAGCGACTAGTCATCAAAATATCTAGATGATTAGGTATAACCTAGTCATAGATCTCATTAACTTATTAACTTTACATGCCACCTGGTGTCTAACTAAGTCCATAGAAGAGAATGAAATTAATATCCATGATTTTCTTTGCCAGATGCTTAGAAAAAGGCATTTTTCCCCTATTTGAAACATGACTTTTGTCTATGGATTTATTTATAATTATCAGCTGGGAAAACTACATTTAGTATGAAATACTCAAACAGAAAGATAAATCTGCTTCAGTTCAGTCACTCAGTCGTGTCTGACTGTTTGCGACCTCATGAATCGCACCATGCCAGGTCTGCCTGTCCATCACCAACTCCCGGAATTCACTCAAACTCATGTCCATCAAATCGATGATGCCATCCAGCTATCTCATCCTCTGTTGTCCCCTTCTTCTCCTGCCCCCAATCCCTCCCAGAATCAGGGTCTTTTCCAGTGAGTCAACTCCTCACATGAGGTGGCCAGAGTATTGGAGTTTCAGCTTTAGCATCAGTCCTTCCAAAGAACACCCAGGACTGATCTCCTTTAGGCTGGATTGGTTGGATCTCCTTGCAGTCCAAGGGACTCTCAAGAGTTTCTCCAACACCACAGTTCAGAAGCATCAATTCTTCAGCACTCAGCTTTCTTCACAGTCCAACTCTCACATCCATACATGACCACTGGAAAAACCATAACCTTGACTAGATGGACCCTTGTTGGCATTTAATGTCTCTGCTTTTTAATATGCTCTCTAGGTTGGTCATAACTTTTCTTCCAAGGAGTAAGTGTCTTTTAATTTCATGGCTGCAATCACCATCTGCAGTGATTATGGAGCCCAAAAGAAATAAAGTCTGACACTGCTTCCATTGTTTCCCCATCTATTTCTCATGAAGTGATGGGAACAGATGCCATGATCTTAGTTTTCTGAATGTTGAGCTTTAGGCCAACTTTTTCACTCTCCTCTTTCACTTTCATCAAGAGGCTCTTTAGCTCCTCTTCACTTTCTGCCATAAGGGTGGTGTCATCTGCATATCTGAGGTTATTGATATTTCTCCCAGCAATCTTGATTCCACCTTGTTCTTCTTCCAGCCCAGTGTTTTTCATGATGTACTCTGCATATAAGTTAAATAAGCAGGGTGACAATATACAGCCTTGACCCATTCCTTTCCCTATTTGGAACCAGTCTGTTGTTCCATGTCCAGTTCTAACTATTGCTTCCTGACCTGCATATAGGTTTCTCAAGAGGCAGGTCAGGTGGTCTGGTATTCCCATCTCTTTCAGAATTTTCCACAGTTGATTGTGATCCACACAGTCAAAGGCTTTGGCATAGTCAATAAAGCAGAAATAGATGTTTTTCTGGAACTCTCTTGCTTTTTTGATGATCCAGCAGATGTTAACAATTTGATATCTGGTTCCTCTGTCTTTTCTAAAACCAGCTTGAACATCAGGAAGTTCACGGTTCACGTATTGCTGAAGCCTGGCTTGGAGAATTTTGAGCATTACTTTACTAGCGTGTGAGATGAGTGCAATTGTATGGTAGTTTGAGCATTCTTTGGCATTGCCTTTCTTTGGAATTGGAATGAAAACTGACCTTTTCCAGCCCTGTGGCCACTGCTGAGTTTTCCAAATTTGCTGTCATATTGAGTGCAGCACTTTCACAGCATCATCTTTCAGGATTTGAAACAGCTCCACTGGAATTCCATCACCTCCACTAGCTTTGTTCGTAGTGATGCTTTCTAAGGCCCACTTCATATTCCCGGATGTCTGGCTCTAGGTGAGTGATCACACCATCGTAATTATTTGGGTCGTGAAGATCTTTTTTGTACAGTTCTTCTGCGTATTCTTGCCACCTCTTCTGCTCATACCTTTATAAATCCAGTGAAGTAAGCTAAGGATTCAAGAAAAAGTTCTTTCAAATAATATATTGGTGGCTAATTATAGGCTTCCCAGGTGGCTTAGTGGTAAAGAATCCACCTGCCAGTGTGGGAGACATGGATTCAATCCTATCAGATAGATCCCCTGGAAAAGGAAATGGCAGGCCACTCCGATATTCTTGCCTGGGAAATCCCATGGACAGAGAAGCCTGGTGGGCTATAGTCCATGGGATTGCAAAGAGTTGGACACAACTGAGCACACACACACTAGTAACTAATTAACATACATGTTTCAGGTATTTTTCCTGATTAAGTTTATAGTTATATTTTGAAGTGTTTCTAAAACTATGTTAAAATGTGACCTGCATTACAAAAAATAAGTATGCAAAATAAGGAAAAGAAGCACATGACCTACATGAAGATACATGTCTTAATAATTAAAAATGTGGAAATTCTGCAGTGTATAATTTCAGGCCCCAGCCTTATCGTCCAGGGTTTACCTGTAGAAGGACATCAGTAGGCATGTTCCCTGTGTGCAGTAGGGAGGACAGAGAACAGAGAGTGAGTTAGGAATCCCGAGAAGAGCGCTTGTGTTCAGCTAAGGATCCAAACCAAGAGAGTGCTAGAGGTTCGTTTTGTGTTAGTAGTGTTCCATGATACCATCTAGGGCTTCCCAGGTGTCTCTGGTGGTCAAGAATTTGCCTGCCAGTTCAGGTAACAAAAGAGACATGGGTTCAGTCCCTGGATCAGGAAGATCCCCTGGAGGAAGAAATGGCAGCCCACTCCAGTGTTCAGTCCATGGGGCTGCAGAAGAGTTGGAGGCAGCTAAGCATGTGCACGCACACAGTGATGACAGCTCCGTCTTTCCTTTCTCTGGCCCCCATTCTTAACTTACTGTGGATTTGTTTTGCTTGGTCGCCTCTCTGACTTGTAATAGAAAATCCACCTGGTCTTCAAGAGCTGACGTGTTCAGGGGTCCAGTCCAAGCTTCCTGCATAGCCTTAGCAAGTCTCCACTTGAAAGGGCCTTCTCATCAGCATAATCTGACCCAACAGCTGAGAAATCACAGCTCCTGCTAGAAAGCAGGCAGGTGTGGAGGTGCTTACTGAGGGGCAAGGGTCACTGTCAAGCAGTCTGGTTTTCCCATTGAGAGGAAACTGGTTACTGCTTCTAGTGTGTCAACAGTTTTTCTTAATGCTCATAAAACAGGATGATATGAAAAGAAAAAATATTCTTAAACTATGATCATTTCTTAAGTGAATCAAAATATAAAGTTGTTTATATCATAAACTCTTCAAAGATAATTTATTCTTTCAACATTAAGGGTTACATTGAATCACGCTTTATAATTTTTATCTCTATGAGAACTCTGAATTAGCCAGAGATGTGAAGGTTTAAGCTTTTCAAGTCATAGGAATTAAGGAGGGATATCTTTGTAGGAAAAAAAAAATGAAATTTTTAGGCAAACTGAGATGTTTACAGTTTCTGCACTAAATAGATATGAAGACCTTTAGGAACTTAAGATAATCTGTGCAAAACTAGACTTTCTCATGACATTTTCAGGATTTTTTCCTCCCAATTTTTCTGTTCCTCCTTTCTCCCATCTGTTGCATCTCTGATTAGTGTGAAATTCTTCTCACTTAAATTCCAAATAATCTTTAGAAGCCTGAATCAATAAACACTGAACCAATGAGCTGTAAAAGTCATACTTTTCCTCACAGTTAAGCACAAATCTAGAGCAAGCTAGAACCATTTTCAGTAAGAACTCTGAGGGTTGTACCTGGAATGAAATGTTTACTTATCCTACACACGTGGAAAGAAAACGATCTTCATGAGCAGCTACTTTTTAGAGGACTATTCGATGCTTATTAATATATACAGTGGGCTTCCCCTATGGCTCAGCTGGTAAAGAATCAGCCTGCAGTGCAGAAGACACAGGAGACATGGGTTTGATCCCATGGGTCAGGAATATTTCCCCAGAGAAGGAGATGGCAACCCACTCCAGTATTCTTGCCTGGAGAATCCCATGGACAGAGGAGCCTGGCAGTTTACAGTCTTTGGGGTCGCAAAGAGTCGGACATGACTGAGCAAGTAACACTTTCACTTTCAAGCTATTAGTGGTTGAGAACAGACACTGCAGCTGCAGTCCAGGTTCACGTCCTGGCGCTGCCAACGGTGCATCACGGGCAAGCCACTGGACCTCTCCAGGCCTCACACCCTTCCAGCTGCACATGGGGGTGTGATGGCGTCTCCCAAGGTTGTCTCCAGGGTAGAACGAGGATCATCAGCTTAAATGGAAACTGGATGATAATGGTTTCATGTTAGTGTCAGTTCTGTTTTCATTTTGACTGTCTCTCGAATACACGCTCTCTGTAGAGCAAGGGAGATTTGGTGCCCTGGGAGAGATCCAAATGAGAATGACAGGGCCCTATCCTCCTGGACATTCACCACCAAGGGACAGAGGTGGACACATTGGCAACTAGCCATGCGGCCGGAAGTGAAATGAGCTCCGCGGAGGTGGCCGCAGAATGTGGGAGCATCACCGACAGCAGGGTTTCTCCACGGAGAATGAGGGGTTCTTGGGGAAGGAGAGATCGGGGAGGAGTCTCCGTTGGCTGCCCGCTTTGGCTCAGTGGCTCAGTGGTGTGGGAATCAGGGCATCTGTCCAGCCTGCTCTTGGCCCCGTTTCATTCCCTGTGGTCGACTTCATCTCGGCTCCTCTCCCATCCACCTGGATGGCCTTCACCTGCTTCCGGTGGAACTGAAGCTGGAGAGGGGGGTCAGGTAGGTGTCTGTGGTCGGCCTGAGAGAGGCACAGAGAGAGCCAGGGCTGGAGCCTTCCTCTCTGGTCATGACAAGTCAGCTTCCGGTGAGACTCTGGAGCCCATTGCTGGATTTCCCTCCCAGCCACTTGGCTCCACCTGCTTTGTTAATGTCAGTTCCAGCGACTTAGCCTTCTCCTGTGATCAGAGGAGCTTTCTCAGATTTGCAGCTTTCGTGACTCCCCCAGTGGTTAAGAGCCCGCCCTCCCACTGTAGGGGGTGCGAGTTTGATCCCTGGTTGGGGAACTAAGATCCTGCATGCCACTCAGTGTGGTAAAAAAAAAAGATTGGCAGGTTGCTGCCTCCATGTCTCCCCCAGGATAGACCAGACAGGCCTGCATTGTTCCTGGGAAACCAGGTATGCGAGAGCACAGAGATTAAGTGCAACCCCTGCCTGCAGTGGAGACCAGCCTTCTGTAGAGTCCCTGTGTCTCCAGGGACTGCCAGTCACTTGTGGGGTGACGAGGAATGAGTGTCTACTGCCCCTTCCCCACTGGTATCTTCCAACAGTTGGGTCCCTTTTGTCCTGTTTCTGACAGCATTATCTCAGGCAGGGGCTGTGGTGTGTGCCTGGCTCTGAACTGCAGTTCGAGCTCCGAGAAAATGCCATTGCCTCCTTTGGGTCAGTCTGGGCCTGGGAAGAGAAGATTCACACGGCAACTCTAATTCGGGTATCGTTGCTGGCAGATGAAGCAAGAGGTGAAGGTGAGCTGGTAACCTTGTGGAGAATTTCAGAAGGGAGGAGAGAGGGAAGCAATTCACATGAATCTTTTAACATAACAGCCTGATTTTCACCCAGGGAGTTTTTCTGCAGTCTTTCTGTAACATGGCATAGTAGTACAGCACCCTATATAGTAGGAGCAACAATAAGTCTTGGCTGTCACTTTTCAGCAGAGTGGTCTCAGGCAAACAACTTTACCTCTCCTAGCCTCAGTTTTCTCATCTGTGGACTGGGTGTGATGATTAATAGTACCTCCTCACAGGGCTGGAGAGAGAACTCCCATGTGTTGGAATGCGGTGTTTGGAAGGGTGGGTACCTGGTGCCAGCAAGTCTAGGCAAGTGTGCACTTTTATTCTTACCATGGGGCACATGGCGAGGTTTTCGGTAAAGTTGTTCTCTTGCTGCCTTGTTGGGCATATCTGAGGATATGATGCCTTTTGAGACACTAGCCAGGCTTCCCGGTGGCTCATTGGTAAAGAATCCACCTGCAGTGCAGGAGACGCAGGTTCAATCCCTGAGTTAGGACGATCCCCTGGAGGAGGGCATGGCAACCCTCTCCAGTATTCTTGCATGGAGAATCCCATGGATAGAGGAGCCTGGCAGGCTGCAGTCCAGAGGGGCGCAAAGAGTCGGACACAACTGAAGCAACTTGGTATGCACAAGGCAGTATCCAAGGTTTTAATGTGAAGTTCAGCTAATAGACATGTTCAGTTATTGGGTTTAGTGAAAAGGTATTGCAGTCATAGGTCTCTGAGAAAGAGGTTCACCCAGTTCTGGAAGAGGACAAAGGATTTTCTCCTAATTCATCACATACAGACGTGAAGAAAGCCCCCAGCCTGTGGTGGATGTGACCAGGCCTCTGGGTGAGGTGCCTGAAGGCCGCCATGCCAGGGTGTGTATGGATGGGGTGAAGCCACAAAGACAGGTTTTTTTGTCACGCAGGTTTTCTGTTTTGAGACCAGCCTGACTCTCCTTTGTCTTTTGTCTGCCGGGAAAGTTGAAACAGCTTTGAGCAGAACACCTGTGTCTTTGTCCCGGTCTTGCTTTGCTAAACAGGATTTGATTGAACTTCTCTTTCCAGCACAGTTGCCCACCTACTCACCTTGCATCTCTGCATTCCGGCCTCATAGTGCTTTAGGAGAAAGCAGCCAGACTCAAAAAAATATGAGAAAATAACATTAAAGTTAGAAAGAAAAATTCTTTTTATACTACTTCCCTGTTTAATCAAAGAAAAACAAGTGTGCAATGTCTGTTATTAAAACCTCTTCATTATAGCCTCCTCTGAGTGTTTCTGCTTAGGCTTTAGAGGGACAACTGAAACCAGTCTCTTCTATCCATATAAAGTTGGGTACATTTGTCGTTTGGAAAATGACATCAGAAAAAAAAATCGGGAGAAGTCAGTACAGACCCATGTGACATGTGTGCTGTGAAAATTCATGGAAGATCCAGCTTGCGCCCGTCCGCCCCCCGCACCTTTATCACAGTGAACACTGTCAATGAATGCTCCCATGAGTGTGTACTGCCAGAGTTCACAAGGAAGCCCGGGATAACCCTGCATCTCCAGCTGCTTACACTCCCGTGGTAAAATGTGACACCGTGATCCAAGGTGGAGAGTCTGCCTGGATAGTAGCAGTTGTTTTTCTGAATCTTTCCAGTTCTGCATAACGTTTAAAAGAGCAAAGTGAATTATCCTTTGGGGAGCGTCAGGAAAGGGGAGAGGGTTAGAATTGGGTCTTGAACCACTAGAACAATTTGGGTAGCAGAAATGGGGGGATGTGTTCTAAGCAGAGCAAAGCCTGTGAGGAGAGGGCACGGAAGCAGGTGTGAGAGCAACAGTAGGGCAACGGGGAACATCTTATAATGGACCTGCTTCCTGAAATGCCACTGAAGGTTAGGGGTTGTTTTGCACTGTTTCTGGAGCAGCGGCACTGCGCTGGGTCTTGGCTGTGTCATTCGAGCTTCTCTTGTGGAGCATGGGCTCTAGAGCGTGCAGCCTCAGGGATCTTCCCTGACCAGGGCCTGAACCCTTGTCCCCTGCATGGATTCTCAACCACTGGACCACGAGGAAAGTCCCTCTTGTACACCTTTCAATGATGTACTTTTGGAGGTATCACGTTTAAAACTCAAAGCTCTGGTTACCATTATAAATCTGCTACATCATCTTACTGTTCTTACCAAGCAGCAGGGTGTTAGTTTCTTTCTCTGAAGAGGACCATGCTGTGGGTGGTGGCATGCCTGTGATGGATGCAGATGCCTATGGCCGTGACTGCGGTTATGTGACTGCGGTTATGTGAGGCCCTGGTGATCGTTTTTGTCCTTTCAATCCCGGAAAGAAATGACTATCAGATCTAACTAAACAAATGTACCATCTTCTCAAATACGATTTCTATAGAAAATCTATTTCCTCTTTCTTGAAGGTCGCTTGGTTTAATAGTTTCTGTGGTTTTAGAGTAGATGCATTTCTTTGGCTTGGTTGGTGGGTGTCTTTCATAATTTACACAGCAGCCTCCTTTCCAGTATCTCATCCACTGCCTTTGCTGAACAACTCCGTGTTTGCCACACAACAGACTCTTAGGGAGCATTCCCACTCCATGCACAAAAGAAGTGCCTGATTTGAAAGTCATTTTTTAAGGCCAAGTCAGCTCTACACAATTATAATATTTACTAGGCATTACTGGAAATGTAGGAACAAAAGATTATCCGAATAACCTAAGGAGTGTCTCGTTTCCTGACCTGTTTGTTTAGGGTGGGTTAAGAATAACACACCCATTCGCCTCTGTTGAGAATTGTCCACAAACTTAACTTTCTTTTTGTTTCATCTTCATAAAGCATTTCCTTGAACACGTGTGTGTTCCTTAATTATCTCTTGCCTTCTGCCTCTTGCTTTTTCTTGCCTTCTGCTCACATCTGCCTTCTGTTTCCCATTTCCCCTACTTTTCTACTCAAAGACAGCATCCACCTTCCTTCTAGATTGGCCTGTTTTTACCATAAAGTCTTGTGTGTCTATGCAGTCCAGTTGATGGATACTGACCAAGAGCCTACTCCACGCCAACCTTACACATGGGGTTTCAACCTTTCAAAATGGGTTTTCAGAGGCAGCCCTTGCCCTTTGGGTGAGACAGACAAGTAAACAGCTGGTTACAGGAACTAGTGCGGGTGCAGCTGAAATCCTGCCAAGGAGGGTGACCGGAGGCTTAGGGGGTGGGGGCAACAGTGAAACCTGTCCCTGCCAAAGCCCTTGTCTCTCTCCCCATCCCTGCTTCCCAGCTGCCTTTTCTAGCTCCCTCAGTCTTCCTCTCTCCGCCCTTGGCATTCAGTGCAGACCTCTTGTTTCAATACTTAATAGGCTCCAAGTATGTATGTGTGTGCATGCCCAGTCACTCAGTCGTGTCTCTTTTGTGACCCCGTGGGCTGTGGCCTGCCAGGCTCTTCGGTCCATGGGATTCAGGAATCAAACACATGTCCCTTATGTCTCCTTTGGCAGGTGGATTCTTTACCACAAAAGCCCATAGGTGTGTACTTGTGTCTGTCTTAGTTCTTAATAATTGCACACATGCATAGCAGATCGAACACATCCAATAAACTGTGATTTCTCTGGACTTGTTTTTTCATCCGTAAGGTGAGAATGGTGACTTAGAACTCTTACCAAGGTTTTTCTGGCTTAAAAAATTCAGTGGTTATCAGTTACAACAAGTACGTATTTGTATTGAAAACTATTTAGCCATTCTGTCTTTATTTTGTGACTACATAAACACGGCTTAAAAGTAAATTTCTTGGGAGTTCCCTGACAATCCAATGGTCAGGACTTAACACTTTCACTGCCATGGGCCTGGCTTCTGTCCCCGGTTAGGGAACTAAGATCCTACAAGCTGCACAGCTCAGCCAAAAAGAAAAAACTGTGTTAAAAAGGGAGGGCACACATATATGCCTATGGCTGATTCATGTTGCTGTATGGCAGAAACCAACATAGTATTGTGAAGCAATTATCCTCCAATTAAAAATAAATAAATTTTTAAAAATTGTCCTAAAAAGAGAAAGTGAATTTCTATAGTAGGATTAATTTCCAAGTATAAAAAGGAGAGAATATATAGTTTTTATTCAAGATGTGTTTTTTTTTTTTAATGGTTTCAAATGCAACAGTTTGTTAGCAATGCCAAAACAATGGACTTGGATGAAATGCATAAGGGGAAATTTTTGCTTCACTGGATGGAATTTACTCTTCTTCAAAAGTCTCTGCTTTCCATCTTAAAAAAAGAGAGAAACTGGACTAATTGTTAAAATGAGTATGTGTACGAATGCAATTTAGTGACCTTTTCAGAAATCATTTTGAAGTGATTTCAAGGATTCTAAGATAAGGATTTGGGTTATTTCTATATTTAGTAGCCTATGGTTTTTAAAGATTTTGACTGTTAGTTTAGGTCCTCAGGACTTACCATGATCAGTAGATAACTTGTTTCTTTAACTGAGAGCTTTTAAAAAAATATATTTATTTATCTGGCTGTGTCAAGTCTCCATTGCAGCATTCAAACTCTTAGCTGTGGCATGTGGGATCTAGTTCCCTGACCAGGGGTTGAACCCAGGCCCCCGGCATTGGGAGCACGGAGTCTTAGCCACTGGACCACCAGGGAAGTCCCAACTCAGAGCATTTATTATTAGATCACTGCTTCTGCATGCAAGAGCACCAAAATGTAACTGGATTTTCTTTACCATCAGGGCATGTGTCAGCTCCTGGAAACTGTAAATTCAGAATAGTTCTGTGTCATCCCAGAACTCTACCTCTAATTGTCATTACAGGTGATATTTGAGCCTTCAGAAACCTGCCTTGATTGTGTTTTCCATTTTATTTTCATTATAAAGCTTTCTTGTGAAGTAATTTTTGTTTTTTAGGCTTAAATCCGCTTAGCTAATATTTATCAGTATTTGGGCAGGGCCTCGAAGGTTCATTAGGAAGACCCTATATATACACACAGTATAATTAACCATTATTTAAGAAAAACTGTCAAGTAAATTTTTTAAAGCAACATATTTTATCCCTACTTTCATGAGATTCCAATACAATAGAAAAAAAAAAAAGGACAAATAAGCAAACATATCTGGCCAACTACATGAATTTTAGAGATGTACAGACATAAGCGAAGTAACCACAGCTGGGTTAGGGAGGCAGAGGCTTCATTTAAGAAACAGACTGCAAACAGTATTTTGAGGAAGAGTGGGAAGTATGTTCAGGACGAGAGTAAAAAGAAAACCAGAGTTCACAGTGACTAAGGAAGTTTGGTTGAAGGGATCCACTGACAGTGGGTGTGAAACATTGCCGACCAGACTTGTTAATAGGATGTATTTTAAATAGATCATGTTCTTGTAGTATGCATATAATGGGTGATTTAAAATTTTTTTAATTCTCTTTATTTTTTGAATATGTGATACATGTTCACGGCTCAAATGTTTCAAGTTACAAAATGGAACAGACTGAGTGATAAACTCGCTCACACACTTGACTCCCACTAACCACTTCTCCTCCCTGAAGATAACCAGTGTTATTAGTACTTCATAAACTTTTTCTGATAATTTATACACACAGATATACATTTTATTCCCTTTGACACAGATGGTTACATACCACAAGTCCATAACTGCTTTCCAAAACCTTTTGGGTGCAGATGGGTTGTAGAATTCAAAATTCATTGGATTTTAGAAAAGCAATATGGTCCATAGAGTATAAATGACATAACACCCCCAGGGGGTCTGTGCAGCACTAAGCAATAAAAGAAATTAATTCTCCAGAGAAACTGAATATTCACAGCAAAGTGGGATAAATAAGAACCATAAATAGCCTCATGTCAGTTGCATCCAGGTGTTACTGTCAGATATGTTTCAACACTAAGCTTACAAAATTAAGATTTTTAGAGGTTTTTAGGTCTTGGAATAGCTGACATAGGATTATAACTGGAATCCCCGCTATTCCCTACCCTGTGTTTTTTAAAGTAACAGTATGTGTTGGAATTCTCCTTCTCAGTACAGAAAGAGCTTCCTCATCATCTACGCAACTGTAACTGCTTGTGTGCTAGATTTCTTGCAGAAAGCAGTTTAAACACATATAGTGGTTTATGCACATACTCGTTTGTATATAGATAAACAAGTGTGGGTGATGAACAGGGAAGCCTGGCATGCTACAGTCCATGGGGTCGCAAAGAGTCGGACACACCTGAGCTACTGAAACAAGACTCCTATTTATTGATACAGTTAAGAGTACAGTAAGTGAAGTGAAAGTTGCTCACTCTTGTCCAAGTCTTTGCGACCCCATGGACTATACAGTCCATGGAATTCTCCAGGCCAGAATACTGGAGTGGGTAGCTGTTCCCTTCTCCAGGGGATCTTCCTAACCCAGGGATCGAACCCAGGTCTCCCGCACTGTGGACTGATTCTTTACCAACTGGGCCATCAGGGAAGCCCAAGCACAGTAAGGTCCAGATCAAATTATTGACTTCTAAGTATGAGACTCTACACTTAAGCTGCTTTTTAAAAAATCATCTAGTTAGAAATAGTAATAATACTAGTTGATGGGGGAAAAGGCAGTCTAGCCAAGTAGAATCATAATATGCCTTGCTACAACAAATAAGCAGTTTAGCCAATAAGAGTGTTCATGTATAATTGGTTCAGCGTTGGAATTGAGGGTGGTGGAAAGCCTTAAAAGAGTTAGGATTTTAATTGTCGGTGTTCCTTATGGGAATTCTTTGCTCAGTGAAGAGGTTCAGGTTTCTCTGTGATATCGCTACCATTGTTCTGAGTAGAAAGGTGCTGCCCGAAAAGGCAAGGGGCTGTTTAAATAATGGTGACACTTTTTGTAATTGGTGTGTCAGCACCAGTGACCCAGAGGAGGAGCGCTGGGAATAGCATGCGCAGTTGTCACCGTGCACCGGTGTTTGGGCCCAGAAGTCTGACTAAATAAGGCAATGCCCCAGCGAGCCTTATCAGCATCTGACCGGGATACGGGCTAGCAGCTGATACATGGTGCCCGGCCATGCTCTGCAATTCCTTAGCTTCTTGGCAGATGAGCGTCAATCCCAGACACCAAAAGCTCCTACCTGCCATGCCCAGTGTTGTACCTGCATTTGATTTTCTGTAAAGCTTGAGTATGAGATGTTAAGTCCCTGGAGAGGACAAAAGAGAGTTCAGGGTACTGTTCCAAAAATGTGTTATGCATGTAAGCATACTTATTTTTAGTGATGTGTCAGTGGAGAGTTTGTTTAGGAGTTCATTCACCACGCCTGGCTCCCTGCAGCTTTTTCCCCACCACCCCAGTGCCTCCCCACCCGGCCTGAGGTTGAGAGGCTGGCAGGCTCTTCAAGGCTGGGGTTCCAGGAAAGGAGAGGTACCATCACTGCCACCCTTGGAGTCAGTGGGTGCAGGGGGAGGGGAAAGGAGGGACTTTTCAATCACATCTGATCTTGGGCTCACCTCTCTTTTCATTTCTTTGGTCTCTGTGTTCTGCAGTGTTTATACTCTACCAGTCTGTGTATTTATAAAAAGAAAACAGAGCATTTTTCACAGGAATCAGTCCAAGGGTCCAATTTTAATGCCAGCAAATGCAAATTTCAGTTCCTGTTAGTATTGAAGCCTGCAAACCCGGTCTAATCCAGGCTTGCTTGTACAGAGTTGAGGGGTGACTGTGTACACGTGAGCACATTGGAGGTTCCCCAAACTACTGATGGGGTATTATACCACCAGGAAATAGAACTTCAAGACTTCAGTGATGGAGTGGAGGCAAAGCTGTGAGCTGGGGTCAGCGCCCTCTGACTGTCTCCTGTGTCGTCCCTCCTGCCCTGCCCCTTCCCCTCCGCCCATACCTCCCTCTCCTCCTCTCTTCTTTGCTGAACCCCTTAGTGTAGAAGGTTGAAGGAATGATGCTTTTCAGGTCCTGACTTTCTGAATGCAGAGCCCCCCTTCTCTCCCCTCTTCCCATTTGTTTACCCAGGCCCATCCCTTCCCCTCCAGAAATTCTCAGTAATAGATGTTTTCATCACATGCTGTTGATTCTGTATAATGGGAAAAGTGTTGTCTTCATTTTTTTTTTTTTTTTTTAGTTTATATGAATGGCACCAAGTCACAGTTTGTTGTGGTGGTTTAGAGGTTGTGTCCGACAGTAACCCATGGACTTTGGTCCACCAGGCTCCTCTGTCCATGGCATTTCCGAGGCAAGAATACTAGAGTGGATTGCCATTTCCTTCTCCAGGGTATCTTCCCAACTCAAGGATCAAACCTGGGTCTCCTGCATTGCAGGAGGACTCTTTACCAACTGAGCCACCAGGGATGCCCAAGTAGGTGGTAGTGGATTTTATCTGTAGTTATGCTTAATAGATAGGTAACATTCCTATATAACTCTTGGTTTTGTTTATGTTTTTGCCTCTTGAGAATACTGTGTTACGATTCATCCGCTGGCCATATGTACCCCTGGGCTATTGGTTTTTAGGGTTGCATGGTATTCCAGGGCTTCCCTGGTGGCTCAGAGAGTAAAGAGTTTACCTGCAACGCAGGAGACCCAGGCTCAGTCCCTGGGTTGAGAAGATCCCCTGGATGTGGGCATGGCAACGCACTCAGTAATCTTGTCTGGAGAATCCCAGGGACAGAGGAGCCTGGCAGCTATAGTCCGTGGGGTCACAGTCAGACATGACTGAGCAACTAACACTTTGACTTTCAAGGTATACCAGTCTCTGCCTGCACCCCAGTGTACTCACCAGTTGACTGACTTAGTGATGGACATTTAGCTTGCCTCAAACACCCCATATCACAAGCAGTGTTATCATCGAACTAGCTTTTAAAAAGCCAAGATGCAGTTCAGTAAAATGCCTTTCGTAAAATCTTATGGTACCTGTTTAAATTCAGACATATCCCTTCTAAAGTTATTCGTTTAAAATGTTTCTCTCCAGTTTAGAGCACTGCCACGGCATGAGTGTTCTTGACATCTCTGTCCTAATAAAGACCCAGATGAAATCAAAACTTTCTGATTGGAACGCATTTTCGGTTGGGCAGATAGCCACTGGGTCTTCTGTTTGAGAATAAGATGTTCACATGTTTTCCCTGATCATAGTTTGGAACTTTGGCAGGCAAAACTTGAAGGAAGGTGGTAGATGGGTCAGAGAGACTGAACTTATTCACACTCTGTAATTGAAGGTCCTGCCAGGTGGGAAGAACACGTGCTTTGCAGTCAGGCAAAGTCTTGACTCCACCTTGGGCAAGTTATTTAACCTCTCTCAGCCTTGTTTTCTTCAACAGTAAAAATAGGAGTAATTATGGAGCCCTCCCAGAGGAACATCAGAAGGATTAAATGAGCTAACATAAGATGGAATTTGTGTAACACCTGACGCGTCTTGGGCGTTCCGTAAGTGGGAACTCCGGAACATCAAGAAAGTGTCCTCACCTCCACCTGGGTTAGACAGCAACCCAGGTGTGTTTCTGTGGGTTTCTGAGAGCCAGGGTGGTCATTTCTTTGTCACCTCTCCCTGTCTACCAGCCCATCCTGAGATCAAGGATGGCAGTTGCAGGGCACCCCTGGGAGGGTGGAGGCTGGCAGTGGGCAGCACCAGGGCTTATGAGAAAAGGACAGGGTGTAGGAGGGGGAGTCCAACTGTATTTAAGGAGATTTATCCCACAACATAAGATCATCGAAGGAGGAATGTGAGGGGATAATTGTGGACTGAGTGAAGTCAGCCTTGGGGTCGGTCCCACTGGCCACACAGGATAGACAGGAGCCGATCTGGCATGGAGAGCCAGGCCTGAGCACTTGGATTCTGGTGATCAAGAGAACACTGAACAGCTTTGATAACATCTCAAGAAAACAGAATGTTCTTATCAAACCTAAGTGAGAATTTTGTCCACAAACACTTGCTTCCAGAGAAGAATGGGGCTATTTCAGTGTGCTGGGTCCTTGGATTGGGTCTGTTCGCCTGAAATAATTGGGTAAACACATGTGTCCACTCAGTATTTTCGGCTCTCTTCACCAGATTGGCTCACTGGCGGCTCAGAAGGGGTTTTGTTCCTACTAAATTAAGGCCAGCCTGACATGCCCAAGTGACCACTGGTCACGTTCTGATCCTGGGAGGACAGTGGTAGCAGAATTGGGTTGGAGATGCAGTTTAATTCCCTGGTTTTTGTTTGTAGGTCACAGAATTGCTGAGAACCTTTTTATCTGAATGGTCAACTTAGTGAAAGTTCGTTCTATCAGGGTTATGTGTGACTTAAATACAAAAACCAGTATAATAAATAAACAGCTATCACAAGTTGACAGATTTCCCACACACACGTTTTGCTTCATGATGTGGAAGAAAGAGTACAGGCTCTTTCATGAAACGTCCCCAGTTCTGATTCTGCTGTGTTCTGTCCACTTGGACAGACCACCACCTTTCAGAGCATGATTCCTTATACATAATAGAATAATAACCTTGAAGGGTTGTAGGGAGAGTCTAGTAATTTTGTTCATAGTGTTTCACAGAGTTCCTAGAATATGGATGTTTGGTAGTTTCAGGGTAGTAGTGTTCATTTATTATCATTTGTGTGTGTGTGTGTGCATCAGTGCATACATTAGAGTAGTCTATAAATATTAAAATTTTAATTTTCACATTTCTCTTGGGCACTTAGGATAGTTTGTCAGTGCTAAGCGTAGCTCTGGAATATTTCCTGCTTCATCAGCCTCTGCTGTGTTGAACCCACAGTAGCCAGGGCACCAGCACCATTTTTTCCCTTTCCTCTTCGCGTTCCCTGTCCATCCACCTTTCTCTGGGCAGTTGCTGTCATTCCTCCCTTCCTCCCATCCATTTCATCATTAATAAGGAAAGTGAATGGGTTTCCCCGGTGATGTCAGTGGAAAAGAACCCGCCTGCCAATGCAGGAGACATAAGAGATGAGGGTTTGATCCCTGGGTTGGGAAGAGCCCCTGGAGGAGGGCATGGCCATCCACTGCAGTGTTCTTGCCTGGAGAATCCCATGGGCAGAGGAGCCTGAGGGCCTGTAGTGGGTCACAAAGAACCAGACACGACTGTGAAGCCACAGCATGTATGCATGCAAGGAAGATGAATGCAATAGGAGTATGAGTAACTAAAAACGAATACTTAGGCGACATCTAATACCCTACTGAAGAATAGCCCAGTTCTTGGCAATCACATTTCAAATAGCCGCTACAGCACACGGTGCATTCTGAGTCCCGGGAGAATGGCCTGGCCCCCAGATTGCACCACCTATTGGCCGGTGGAGTGATACTTTTTCCCCAGCTACTTAGGAATGTTAGTAGTTTGCACCCTGTGTAGCTGTTTCTCGTGGCCCCCGCCATGCTGTCCCCGCGGGGCTGGTGCTAGGAAGGCTGGGATCATATAATGTATACACCTCGGGGTGTGTGTGTGCATGTGTGTGCACACATGTGAGTGTCTTGTCACCTTAACTTCTCTAGGCTTGTCACCTTAACTGCTCTAGGCCTAAGCTTTCTGATCAGCACAGATCATTTGGTTAGAACTGGATGATCTCTGAGCTCTTTCTTAGTTTCCAGATTTTGTGACATATGTTGATCTCATGATTCTCATAATTCCAGATGAATCAGAAGATTACAGAATGTTTGAAGACTGTGTCTAGCATTAGAGATTCACTTACAAAAATAATCAGCCATCAATCCTGGAGGATGATTGGGCTTTATGATCATGTTTATGAACCTTTGTTGTTAGGCTTTTTGATCTGTGTGATTGTAAAAGACATAGAACTTCATTTGCCACTGTGCACAGATGATTTGACTGCTATGTATGGGCCATTACGTAAGGTGCTTTATTTATGTTCAAGTTATAGGGAAGTTTTAGTTAGAAGGTATACTCACCTGTCTTACTTAAATCTGATACCTCTAAATTTCTTTACCAAAGAAAATTTAGCAGCAGGTTTAGTAGCAAGACTGTTATCACTCTTGAGAAAAATTAAAAAGCAATAAAGAGAGGCCTAGATTTTACTTACATATAATAAGGGAATTTCTCTAGAAACAAAAGTGTAGCTTCCACAGTTACTGAATATTCAGGTAGAAGGGAACTTTAGAACTCTCTACTTTCCCAGGAGTCTTTAGCTTATAGTTTCAGACCTGGGAGTTCTCAGGTTTTATGGAAGGGCTGTCAGTAGGAGGCAGGGAAAAGCTGAGGAGATGGAAATAGGTCCTTGCAAGCCAGAACATAGGCACATTTGTCTGATTTCATATGGTTGGGGAAAAGTATGCCAAATTTTGATATAAGAATGAATGAGAATTCTCATTCTAACTCCTTTGTTTTACAGATGAAAAAACAAAGCTCCAGCCCACCATGAAGGGACAGATTTTGTGAAATGTACTGATATCATGATTAATAATTCCAGGTTTAATTAGATGATGTTTGGGCTTTATGATCATATTTATAAACCAGTAGCCTTGCTCTGAGAGGACTCATGGCTCAGAAGGTAGAGAATCCGCCTGCCAGTGCGGGAGACACAGGAGACTTGGGCTCAGTCCCTGGATGGGGAAGACCCCCTGGAGGAGGAAATGGCAATCCACTCCAGTATTCTTGCCTGGAGAATTCCATGGACAGAGAATTCCTGGCGGGCTGCGGTCCATGGGGTCGAAAAAAGAGTCGGACACAACTTAGTGACTAACACCTTCACTTCAGAGGACCGAACACGTTTGGCTGCTTCTGAGGACGTGAAAACCGCTAGAGTCTCTGGTGTCATCTTCTCCTCCCCAGTGTACCTCTCACTTATCTCCAGACCTTAAGCCTCATATCAGGTAGAAACTATTGTTGACACAGTTTAGAGGAACTCTAGAAACCCAATCCATGTTGGGAAAGTTGGCCTGGGCAGACCTATGACACAGAGCACAGCCATGCCAGCTCTTGATTCCTCGAGGAAAAGTAGACCTTTGTGACCCTTGACAAGAAAAGTCACTGGGCTGGCCAGATACTGGATCAGGAAGAGGGATGTCTACTCTGCACATTCACCTGCAGGTGTTTCCAGAGTAGAAAGAGTGGCCTTATGGGCTCTGGTAGCTTCTAACTGGTAATAATGCTGTGTGTGTGTGTCCTTAAGTTTTCGTATCTCATTATAGCCCCATAACAAACATGTTGACAACCACTTCTGTTTCTCCAGGACTTTTAAGTAAGCTGCCCAGCATTGCACAGGTGGGACCAAGACCCCCAGCCCCCCTGCTTCACCTGGGTAGCTACAGTCGCTGTCAACCCTCACAAAGGTCACAGGTGCAGTAATTTGGCACAATATGATACCTAATGCTTTGGTCACAGCTTTCTGGTTACATTTCATGAAAGTGAAAGTATCATATATATTGCTTCCTGTTTTATAGAAAAGGAGAAAACAGAAACTTGTATTCCTATTTTCTTGTATATCTTTAAAAATAACTGCAGAAAAATCTTTTAAAAAAACACTGACACTGGTTAGCTCTGCTTGATTAATATCAGGGTGAGTAAGGAATAAGGGAAGAGGGAGACTTCCCTAGTTTTATTAGATTTTATTGATCCATTTGAATATGTTGCTTATTTGGAAACTTAATATCTCTTTAAATTACTCAGTTAACTAAATGCATAGATGTTACTGATAATGGTGTTGAATATTCTCTGCCCAGCTTTATCCGCATCTTCTGTTTTTAGCACTTGACATGTATCATCTGTAGTCCTCATAATAACTCTGCAAGGTTGGTTCTACCACTCTTCTGGGTTTACGTAAGAAGAAACAGAGATGTCCCAAGGGTGTAGGGAACTTGCCCTGGATTGCAGGCTGGCAAGCAGTGAGAGCTGATTCATATCCAGGCAATCTGATTGGAGAGCTCATGCTCGTAACCACTATAGGAAGGGCTTAGACAAACAGCAAGAAAGTCAACTTTGAGGGTGTTCCAGTGTGATATAAGAGATATTTTTAGTTTGGCACTTTTGAAGTCTGTGAATCCTAAATAATGCATCTACATTTATAGAGCAAGTCCAGGGAGACCGTGCAGTTTCCATTATGCTATTTAATCCAAGGATTGCGTCTATGCTGTGGTTGTAATAATATGCTGTCGATGGAGGTCTCAGGCTTTAAGTGCCAACAGATTGTCACAAATGCTGAGGCACCTAAGGATGCGTCGAGGGTGGTAGGTGGGGAGGGAGACAGCAGAGACCAGGATGGATGACAAGGTGGCCTCATGGTGGCCCAGCAGGCAGAGAGCTTCATATGCCACCAGCGTGGGGATGAGGTGCCCACTTTGAGGGGTTGGGGTGTGTTACCCACTGAAATCCCAGGGAAAGACAGCAACACCTCACCAGGGAGATGTTGTTAGAAAACAAAATCCCTTATCTTGGAGCAAAATCACAGGGAAAGCTAATGTAGCTAATAATCACTTGTTGCTTAACAGCGACAATTCTACATTTATTTAAACCAAGAGTTGTTTATCACTAAAAGGTTATTATATACACGAATCCATTCATGCAAATGAGAAAAGTATATGTTAATTTAATCATAATTGGGAGAGAACATTCATCTTTTAGTAATTCAGATGATGAGAATAAACCCAGTGTTCATAGAGAGAATGAAAAGAAAGACCATCATAGGAAAAGTCTGCAGCTCAATTAAGATGGAATGGGGTCGGGGGGTGTACTGTTCTTGCCTTCTATGCAAATTGCCTCCCAACACTAACTGGCTAGTAATCTGGGTTGCAGGAGCTTTTGCCCAGGAAGTTCTTGGAACAGATAATGCGGGTTGAACCTGAAGTATAAAAAATCCTTCAGTAAATGTCAACAGTAATCATCATCCTCATCATATCGATACTTGTTGGCTTAACTTGCTAGGCTAAGTCGCTCAGTCGTGTCCGACTCTTTGAGACTCCATGTAGCCCACCAGGCTCCTCTGTCCATGGGATTCTCCAGGCAAGAATACTGGAGTGGGTTGCCATGCCCTCCTCCAGAGGATCTTCCCAACCCAGAGATTGAACCCAGGCCTCCTGCACTGCAGATGAATTCTTTACCATCTGAGCCACCAGGGAAACCTGTAAGTTAGGCTGGCCTAACTTAATACAGTATATATCTCCCAGATGTTTATATTTTCCCAGTGGTCATATTGTGTAGCTTAAGAGTCATTGAATCAACTAAGAGGAGCCTGCACTTTGTCTGTTGTCCTATCAAATTGTATAATGACCCAAGGCAGGGGCTGGCTTCCAGGCCACAGAGAGCAGAGATCACAGGTCACCACCCTGTTCACACCTTCCCAGCCTCAGTGTTTTAGCCCGTCACCCAGGCGGTGTGAAGCATGCCCATCGCTGGTGTACGCTTCTGGGATGTGTCCCATTCATTCATCGACTTCTTCTCCTCCAAATCCAGACATTGGCCTGTGCACCCCCTCCTTTTTTTCAGTTTACAAACCTGTGGTTTTGTCTACTAATATTCATTCCTTTCGCAGGCTCCTTAAGAAATGTGGTAGAATTTCCCTCAACTTGCCCTTTACTCTCTCATTCCTAGAAATAATGTATCCGTATTGTAATCTTCCCAACGCAGAGATCAAACCAGGCCTCTGTATCACAGGCATATTCTTTACTGCGAGCCAACCAGGGAGGCATGAACAGAGGAGCCTGAAGGGCTATAGTCCATGGGATCCCAGAAGAATCAGACACAACTGAGCAACTGAACCACCACCACCGTTGTAATCTTGGAGTATATGAGATAAATGTGTGTGTGTGTTTTAGTTGGTAATAATCTCAGAGAAGCACACAATATAATAAAAGTTATTAAAATAACTAATTGATATTTAGAAAGTTATTAAAAAGAGGTCTTCAGAAGTGCTAATAATCATTTACACTATTTCTTTAATGCCAGATTGGTCTCTCCTGCCTCGATTCTGACCTAAGAAGGTATCTCATCAAGAGTTTTTTTGCGTCCCTCTGTTCTCAGAGCAGGGAGAGCTGGTTATGTGAAGAAAGTCCTAATGACTATAAGAGCCGTCACATTAAAGGCTTTGAGGGTCCTTTAGGGACATTATGCTCCCATTATCTGTTGTGATGTAGCCAAAATTATACTCCCCTTGGCAGCGTTTCCATGGCAGGTCCTTGATCCTGACTCATAAATGCATGATTTATTCTGAGTAGTTGTGTGTAGTTGTGGTGAAGAGTCCCTCACATTTTTTTTTCATTGTCGTATTGCCTCTAAGACTGAGTTTGAACAGTATTTTAGGAAAAGAGAAAAAGTAAGAAGATATTAGGTTATTTTATTACCCAAAAGAATACCAGGGAGCCCGGGGGAATTCATTGGAGAAAGAAAATGGCATTTTGTCTATTGTAATTGGGAACTAGTTCTTCAGAAGCTTAGAGCGCTCAGGGTAATATGGGATTTATTTTGAGTTGTGTTTCCGTGATATTAAGAGCATAATGGTATTCAGTAACACTTGTGTGCCTTCTAGTAAAAACAAGCATCTCTTGTTTTGATCTGTTTTCTTCTTCTGTGTTTTGCTACTGTGTAGATAAATTTGAAAGCTTGTAGCCCTGACTATATGTAACCAAATAGTCTACCAGAGGGCCCCTCCTTTGTTAGAGAGGTTTAAAAATGGTTTCCTATTAATTCACAAGTCTGTGTGGGTGAATGCTTTTTTAACATGACATTTCTAAGACGCTTTTCTTGCTTATTCCAGAAAAGAGAGGCCAAATCTGTTATTTACTACCTGCTTGGATAGTCAAGTTTGTTCAGCAAAAAATCAAGTAGAATCTCAGCTGACCACAGGTGAAGTCTAATGGCCCAAGTGGTTAAAGTAAACATCTCAAAAGTAAATAGGCAGAAATTCTGGTTTCTGTACTTGAGCTCCCTAGACCATTTAGATGAAGAGGCTCTTTTAACTGGTCTGGATTTTAATTCCACTGTCAGCAAAATGAGTATGTTCCTACAGCATTGGTACATTAAGGTCTCAAGGCAGACATCCTAGACTTGTAAAATACTCCCTTAAAAGTTAACTGTCTTTAGAGTCTTCATAGTAGATTCTGGCTTTCGGGTAGTTTTGAGCTGTGAAAGTTTACAAAACCTCAAGAGCAGTTCTCTAGAAAGGTTTTACATTTTACTGAATTTTTAATGATTTTAAGGGGGCTTTTCTGGCTTGTTCTTCTCTAAAGCAAGAGCTTGGCTCCAGTAAGGACATACGCCTTCTGTCTAGCACAGAAGTGCATGGACCGTTGACAGAGGATGGGAATGGGGCCAATCAGGAGGGACAGGTTAGAACCGAGTGTTTCTTAGAATGTCCACTGGGCTTCCCTAAAAGCTCAGAAACCTGAGAAAGCTGGCTTTTATTGGGCATGCAGTTCCTCTGAAGGCTCTTTGAGTAGATCCATTTTGTTTTATAAAAATTCCTATCGGCAGCTTGGCCTTTGAGAAATCATTCTGCAGATATTCCAGGAGTATGCAGGCAGGAGCTGGGGACCTCTTTCCTTTCTCTTTCATTGTTGTTCGTGAGTCTCAATTAAGAGTTTTGGGTGACTGCTTCTTGGGTCCTGGCCAACTCTCCTCCCTTCCTCCAGAAGTCTGCCCCGCGCACCTGCACCTTTCTGGTGGTAAACACCTGGGACGCTGGGAGCGGGAGTGAAGCCAGTCAGTGTGTAGACACTCAGACTCATGCAGCTAGTTCGGAGCCAAAGCACAATTGGACTATGTCGAGGAGGGAAAAGGTGCCACGTGAATTTGCCATGTTTCTGCACAGAGCAGGCCAATTTAAATATAGCCTACTACCACAGCTTGTCCAGAATTAAAATAGCCCAGAACAAGTGGCAAATGGCAGGGCGTGGGGCTCTCTGCCAGAAGATGGCTAAGGGACGGGAAAATGGGCTTTTGAGATGGATTGTGCAGGCTCAGATAACAACAGCAGACAGGACACCCTGGGATCCTACTTCAAAACTTCAATTTCAGGTCAGCGTAAATGTGCAGAGTCCAAAAGGAAGGGCTGATGAAAACACTCAGCAGCCTAGAAGGCTGTTCCAAATATGCTATATTATTATTTCAGAATTAAAATCTAGTCCCTGAATTCCCCTGTAGTGACATCTTACCTAAATTCAAGGACAATACCATTGCAGCTAGGTTTTCCAGGCATAGATGGTTTTAGCCCATGAATTGAATTATGTAATAACTGTATAATAAAGCCTTATTTGAGCCTGGTGCTGGACATAATGAAATTAGAACTTAAAAATACGATGAACAGCCCTGCCTTTACTGGTTTATCAGAACAGTGATAGTGGTCAGTACAAGAGTTTTAGCAAATATTTCGGTTTGGTTATTCATTCCTGAAATTTTTGTTTGGTTGGTTGATTTTTAGTCTTTCTTGATTCCACCTGTCATGTTCCCTGAGATTAAACAACACCAAAGACACATTTCATTATAGGAGAGTAAGTACAGTTAGATAGATATTTGCTTTGAGAACAAGCCAAAAGATGCTCAGCGGTGGTTAATGTTTGCTGGTGCAGATAGACATTTCATAGCCCATGCAATCAGTATACACATAACTAAAATGTATGAATATTATATATTTGCATATATTTTTTTTATTCTTCCCTCAAAATTAACCGTCACGTTACACCTATCCAGCAGACATTTAATACTACATTTTTAGTGATATGAGGAATTTGTCATCTGATAGCATCTAAATTTCAGACCTTGAGAACCATGGTTGATAAGCTGGTTTCTGAAATTATGCCAGCACTGTGGAAGAGATATTTTAAAAATTAAATAGCGAGAAGTTATTTATCATATTGAAATGTGTGACTGCGGTGAGTTACTGTAGTGTCTCAGAGTTCAGGGGGTAACAGAGACCTTTCTCTCTCAGATGAGTATGTGAACCTTTTTAAAGATTTATTATTATTTTAACTATGAAGATATGATAACACCTTTACCTGAGACTTGGAAAATATAGAACAAGGTTATATATAGTTCAGCTACATATATTACAGTTTTTTAAGGAAGATAAGTTAAGATTTTTAGTTGGAATTTCAATATCAAACTCTCAAAAACTAATAGAATGAACACAGACAAGTGGAAGTAGAAACCTAAAAAGCACAGTGAACCAATTCAGCATAATTAAGATTTACACAGTTTTCACACACCAGCAGGGTATGCATTCTATTCAAGTTCCCCTAGACTATAAACTAGGAGACCCTGGAACATATCCAGGGACCTAACACCAGGTGCGAAAATTTGATGGTCTAAAGGTATTGAAATCATACAGAGTCTGTTCTCTGAGCATGAGAACCTTTTTTATTTTGTCTAGCTGTACTAGCTCACCCATTTGAGCTGCTGCTATTGTGACGTCTTAGAAAAACATTGCAGAGAAGTTTCCTATTTACAATTAACTGTTGCCAACAGTGATCACCAGCCAGAGAGAAATTGAAGGGGGAAAAAAAAGCTTTCATTTCACCACCGGAGTTACAGAAGGGTCAGAGCAGGATGGTGAACATGGACGAAATAATCAGTAGGAGAAGAAAAATGAATTTAGAGTTAAGTAGACTTGGGGGTGTTGCCTGGAATAGCAAATAATTTGAAGGCATTTCTGGACATTTGTAGATGATTGAGTACATTGAGGTTTTGTTTGCCGTAGCAGACATTAGGAGCTGATCATGAAATGAGAATGTGGACAGCCTTGAAAGGAAACGGGCCAGGAGTGGTTATTTTAGAGAGCACAAATTCACACATGATCTGAAACCTGGAGACATGTTAGTAGAAAGATATGGGACAGCAGGACATGAGTGTTGTCAGTAAAAGCTCCCAGGAACAGAGTCATGGAGCAGCGAGTCACTCACCAGCTTCAAGCTTCCTTGTCTTGCATGGAAAGAGGCTAATCCTTACCTGTCCTCCTTACTCTGGAACAGTAACATTCCTGTCCACCGGGAAAGACTGGAGTGCAGAGGCATCCCCACATCCTTCTAAGGATGGCGACTTCTTCAGGATGGGCTTGCTCCAGACGTGATGACTGACTCATTAGCCTCCCCTTTCCTTGGTGTCCTGTATGTTTTCAGGGTAACTGGTCAGCCCAAAGGGATTGCATATGAAGCTAAAAGAGGGCTTTTTCTATTTCCTACCCCATCTCATTCATGTCAGAGCAGAGTGAAAAATGGGAAGCCTTCTCCCCCACTGTGTCTGTTACAGTCCTTTGGGGTCCAGAATTATAAATGTACTTTACAGGTTTCCACCAGAGTCCTCCAGAGTCTCTCAAGGCTCCAAGGTTCTCAGCCTCAAGTAAAAGTGGATTTCTCACGCTTCTACTCCCCAGCACCTGTAAGACAAGGGCATATCCTTCGGTCATCAAGTCTGTTGTCATTCTAAGTAGATTCTGTGATTGTACTAAAACTACTGAAAGGGGAAAAAAGAACTTTCTGCAGTCCTCCTCCCACTGCCTGACACCTAGCACATTCAGGAAATCTGACCTGGAAAGTGTAGCCCACTCTGGGAGGTAAACCTGGAGCCTTTCAGCAACTGTCAGAGCTGAGAAGCAGCAGGGAAGGCCCAGGACCTTCCTGCTGACACTGGGCCACTCTCAGCCAGGGGGGCGGGCAGATTTCAGGGTTTGGTGGGTAATTCTTCCTATCCCTCCTGAGTTCAGTCTGCTTTCTCCTTTACAAGATGACAGTAGATTTTGAATTCCTGGGCTCTAGAGAAAACCCCTTCCTAAGTGCCAAGTGAAGTGAAAGTTGCTCAGTCACATCTGACTCTTTATGACCCCATGAACTGTAGCCCACCAAGCTCCTCTGTCCATGGAATTCTCCAGGCAAGAATACTGGAGCAGGTAGCCCTTCCCTTCTCCAGGAGATCTTCCTAAACCCAGGGATCGAACCTGGATCCCCCACATTGCAGGCAGATTCTTTACCATCTGAGCCACCAGGGAAGCCCCAAACAGGGCTCAGAGCCTAAATGTTCTGCCTCATTCTTAGCATGTGCAGTGTGCCCGCTGTGCTTGGAATTCTGGAGACTCAGTCTGAATTCCGGACGAGTGAGGGGCCCTTCCATTGGGATCAGTGCATCTGGCACTAAGCAATGGATCCCGGAAGGCAGCCCCACATTCCCCAGTGACAGCGGTTCATCCATCCCACCGACCTGCATGGCATTGCCTCCCAGGCCCCGCAGTCCGTTAATTCCCCTATAAGGAAAAGTAAAGGTTAAAAGTTCATCAGAAAGTGTCTAGAGCAGAAACTCAAGCCAACAGCAGACTCTTGATCAAGAATAATCCAAGTATTATAAGTCCCACAGGGATATTTTATTGAGGCAGCTCACTGACAGTCTATCAAGATTGAAGGAAAAGATTCCTATTATTTGAGCCAGAATTGAACATGACCCTTTTACTTAATTTGTTTGAATTCTGCCTTGCATTTCCACCACCGTCTCTAATGAAGGAGAAGCACACAGTTCTTTTTGTTCAACATACATGTGTTCATCTTCAAAACCGCCTTTGCCCCACCCCACCCCATCCCAGTCCAAATTATACCAAGTGTTATTTAAAGGTACTGAGCAGAAAAGCAACCATCCTGATTTACATATTTGTTTCAGCCATCATTTTTCTCAGTGTCCTGGGGTAAGTAAGCTATCATCTTATCCATTCAGTATGGGATGAAAGTTTTCTGTTCTTGGTTTAACACAGCCAAATGCTTAAAAACAGATAAAATCATGTTGGTTTTTTTTTTTTTTTAAGATTCCCACAAGGGAAAAAAAGAAAAGAAACTTTTTAAGAATTCAGGAGGAGCTAGATGATCTTCTGATATTTCCTTTTAAACTTGGAGGCGTTAATTACTAATTTGGTGGTTTGGGGAAGGCAACTATGAGTTAGATGAATCTGCAGTATTTTTAACACCACCTAAAATGTTCCTGCTGAAGAATAACCTTGATGAAAACCAGTTTTTCCCCCTAGTCTTTAGTAAGATATTTTCTAAGCTGCATTTCACTTGAAAGTCAGCCAAAACTGGTTTAAAAATATGTAGGAGAAGAAAGCACCTCATCTGCATTTTTCAGTACAAGTCAAAAATCTGTTAATATTAAAGATAATAAATAAGGAGGGCAGTAGACTCAAGAAAGAGAAAGCGTGACTATAAGAACTGTGGGTATGAAGGAATATTTATAGCAGAAAGGAAAGTTTATAACTTGAAGACAAAATAGATCATGGACATTTGCTATCACAAGATCTGTGGACAGAAGTACAGAAATCTCTCTTCATAGCATAGCTACCAGCTTTGCCGTAAACCTTTGGAGACCTGGCCTTTGCCTGTTCATCCCACTGGATTACTGTGTGACTTTGAGTTTGTTGCTTGGTCTCTCTGAGTTTTAAATTCCTATAGAAGGGAGAATCATTGTCTGACCACAGGGGAAGGACTTCGTGGGCTCTCCAAGGCCCTTCCAGTTCTAATTGTGGTTTTTAATCTGTCTGGCAAAGCAGAACTGTCAAGAGTCATCTCCTCAAAACTAGAAGGTTAACATAAGTCAAGTAAATCCTTTGTGCTCATTACATTAGTGTCCCCAATATCTGTTGCAACAAAAGACTGAAAATTTGAAGTGAAAGCAATCAAGGACTTTGTTTTTCTTTTTAACAAAGTTTTTATTGAAGTATAATTGATTAATAATGTGTTGGTTTCATGTGTGCAGCACAGTGAATCAGTTATACATATACCCACTCTTTTTGAGATTCGTTTCCCATATTGGCCATTACAGGGTATCATATAGAGTTCCCTGTGGTGTCCCAGGTGGCTCAGTGGTAGAGAATCCACCTGCCAAGGCAGGAGACGGGGGTTTGGTCCCTGGGTTGGGAAGATCCCTAGAGGAGAAAATGGAAACCCTCTCCAACGGACAGAGGAGTCTGGCAAGCTACCACGCATGGGGTCACAAAGAGTCAGACACAACGCTGACTGAGAACACATTTGTTAGATACAGCAAGTTCTTACTGGTTATCCTGCTGTACACTGTCATGCCTATCCATCCTGGTCTTCCAGTTTATCCCTCCCCCCGCCTTACCAGGGTAACCCTCCACTTGTTGTCTGCATCTGTAACTCTGTTTCTGTTTTGTAGATAAGTTCATTTGTATCTTTTAAAAAGTGGAACTATGGAATGTGTTCTTGTCACAGATTAGGTGTGAAATCAGTGGAGTCTCTGAATTACAGTTCCTACAAATGTTCCTACAAGGAAACATTCCTACTAGGAAAGGTTAAGTGAGTTAAATGGTTTGCTGAAAGAATAACTGTACTCCTGTTACTTTGTCATTCCTTGAAAAGCAGTGCTGTCCCAAACCCAACAACTTCCAAACCCATATTTTAAATACGATAGAACTTCAGATGCAGAATGGCTTACGGAGCCAGTCTCGAGCAAGTTCATATTTAGCGTCCCATGCCCAGCAGAGGAGCCAGTGCCTTTACTGGTCACTATCTTGGCAGGTCTAGACAGATCAAAGTGTAACTGGTTGATTTGGGATCTTTAGAGAGCCATTTTAGGTAATTTACAAAATGGATATCTTACTACTTAAGAGACTGTGTTTCAACTAAGATGCAGGATACAGGATGCTTGGGGCTGGTGCACTGGGATGACCCAGAGAGATGGTATGGGGAGGGAGGTGGGAGGGGGGTTCAGGATTGGGAACTCATGTACACCCGTGGCGGATTCATGTTGATGTATGGCAAAACCAATACAGTATTGTAAAGTAAAGTAAAATTTAAAAAAAGGAAGGGGGGAACAAAAAGAGTTCTAGTTTGTGTCATTTTAAAGGCATGAATAATGTTTGGTTTTTTTTTTTTGGTGATTAAGTATTTATGAAATGGGATCACGTTAGCACCAGCAAATGCACACCCAGTGGGCGTCTGCCCCGCGAAGAGGAAGTTACGTCTGCCCGTGACCCTTCACTGGGGTCCATTAGTCACTCGGCTGAACACTGCCAGCTGCCGGCATGTGTTTCGACCACTAGATAGTCTTACATTGCTCTAATTCTTAGTCATACTTTTAATCTGTCACCACAGAGACCATTGGTAAAGGACAAAAAGCATAACAACACTGACGTGGAAATACAAACAGCCTTGACCTGACAGTTCTCATCACTACCCACAAGGTCTGCTTAGATCCCGAAGGTTCTGAAGTTCTTTTTGGGCACACCCAGATGTTTCTATTACAACACTAAAAAGAAATGTGGTCATGATTATATCTGATTTCATTTTACCGAATATGCATCCATGTTGAAATAGGTTGACCCACCTTTTGTGACTAAAGGCCTGATAACTTTAGTGAGATTTAATCAAAATAAGGCCATTTCTATGAAATTGGCCATGGGAAAGAAGCCTTATTTTAAGCAACTAAAAAGCACCTAAAACTGTAATAATAGTCTGCATTTATATGACTTTACAGTTTTCTGATTGCCTTCACATTGGTCAGTGGTTCCTAACTTAACCCTCTGTATTTCAGAGTCTCCCACTGGCAGTGCACACCGTTCCCCCCTTCCCAGAGGTCTGAGGTGGGTTCATCTCCATCCTCCTTGCTCAGGTTTCTGCCCTGCATCAAGGGCCCCCTTCCTTCTCTGCTTCTCCTAGAAAAGAGACCCCTGCCAGAGAGAGATGCAAAGTTACGTCAGCCTAAAATCAGGGCCTCCCAGTCCTGTGTTGCAATTCGTTTTCCTTTCTTAGAACTTTTGTACAATCTTGATTGCAAATCTTCACCTCTTTAAGCACCCAGATTTTCCCTACCAGCCCTACATTTCAGCCAGAGACTAATAGTGGCCATTTATCAACTAAATACCCTCTCTGCATTAGTCCTCAATACTTAATAGAACTCAGTTCTGACCTTAACAACTGTACAAGGTAATATCATTGCCATTATACAAGTAAGGAAAGTGAGGCAAAAGTGACACAGCTAGGATGTGATCAGTGGGTTTAAGCCCAGGTCTGTCTGGTTTCCAGAGTCCACACTCTGTCTCTTTCAGGCTTGCTGTGCTGTGTCCTGTGCTCAGCCATGTCTGACTCTTTGCCACCCCATACACTCCCCTGGAGTTTTCTAGGCAGAAATACTGGATTAGATTGCAAGCTTAGGATCCTTTAAATAATTTTGAAACATTGAATCAACCCAGCATTTTTTTTTCCTGTTTCTTTTATTTTTATTCGTCTAAGACCCGACTCCAACAGTTGTCACCTTCTCAAAGCCTCTTCATTTTCTCCTGTTCTCTGAGCATCTTTCTTCCTGCCTTCCAACAGGATCTGCTGTCATGGATACAAGTAAAGTGCCTTTTCCCTTAGCCCAGCTAATCCCCCTGGTTACTGTCCAAATTTCCTCTTCCTGTCTGGGTCAGAAGTCACCAGCATGTGGCTCACACCTGCTTCCTCTGCTTCCTCTCTTCCTTCCTCACTGACCCTCTTTGGACTGGTTTCTGCAGTGGTCTTGTTAAAACTTTTTTTTGACCACATGGTGGGATCTTGGTTCCCCGACCAGGGATCAAACCTACACTACTTGGAGTGGAAGCTCAGAGTCTTAACTGCTGGGGCACCCAGGATGTCCCCTGACCTTCCTGTCAGAGCTGCCGTCTTGGAGGTTCTCAACAAACCTACCATCACCTTTCTCCAGCACAGAGCAAGGTTGACAGATGACCCCTTTCTCAGACTCTAAACCATGCTGGCTCATTTCAGCTGCCTCAGACAAATTCAGATGTGGCCCACTTCATTCCTAAGAGGAGCACAGGCCTTACCCAAGAACAGGAAACTTGAAAGGTTCCCTTGGAAGTTCACCTTCTACCTGTACACCACTGCCTCTCACTTCATTTCCTCCATCAGGTCCCTGGGACATTTTGTCTCCATCCTTTGCTTTTTTGACATGCTCATCTGATGGACTCCTCCACTATCTGTGATCACATGACCCACATTGCTGTTGCTCACCTTGACCCTTAACTTTGCATTGCAGCCTTCATTTCCAACTTGAAATGCTTAGGTCATATAAAATCCTGCTTGAATGTATCCTCTTTCAAACTGTCCATCCTTCCCATCCATACAGCGTCTCTGTGTAGTAAAGATGTTCATCTGCATACCAAGTTGGAAACCTTGGGGTTATCTTTTAGATATCTCTCTCTCTTACCTATTTTATTTATTTTTTAAAGTATTTATATATTTCTTTAGCTGTCTCAGGTCTTAGTTGCAACACGTGGGATCTGTCATTGCAGCCCATGGACTCTAGTTCTGGTGTGTGGGCTTAGTTGCTCTGTGGCATGTTGGACCTTAGTTCCCTGTGAAAGTGAAAGTGTTAGTCAGAAGTGTGTCCGACT
Source organism: Oryx dammah (assembly GCF_014754425.2). NCBI lineage: Eukaryota > Metazoa > Chordata > Mammalia > Artiodactyla > Bovidae > Oryx > Oryx dammah. The sequence continues at coordinate 49,489,878 of NW_024070203.1, read as the reverse complement.
CCTCATGACCGTACAGACTGTAGCCCGCCAGGCTCCTCTGTCCATAGGATTCTTTTTTTTTCTTTAATTGGAGACTAATTACTTTACAGTATTGTAGTGGTTTTGCCATACGTTGACATGAATGTCCATAGGATTCTCCAGGCAAGAATACTAGAGTGGGTTGCCATTTTCTTCTCCAGGGGATCTTCCCAACCCAGGGATCAAACCTTGGTCTCCTGCGTTGCAGGCACATTCTTTACCATCTGAGCCACCAGCAAAGCCCAGGGATCAAACCTGAGTCCCCTGCAACCTGCATTGCAAGGCAGATTCTTAACTACTAGACCACCAGGAAAGTCCCTTTACCTATTTATTTATTCCACCAATATTTGAGGATTGCTGCCGTGCCAGGCGTTATGGTAAGAGCTAGCAAAACAAATATGGAGGCTGCCTGCATGTTTCAAAGTTCTTACACTTCTTCCCTTAAAGATCCTTTGGCTCTTCCTTTTCTTAGTGCCATTCCCCTCGCTTGACATAGCTTCCCCAGCTCGCCCCAGCCAGGATTAGTGAAGCAATGTCTCATCTGATGACCCAACCTTTGGTCTTTTCTTCTCACTTCCTCTGGATACATAGAATATTCTGGAAATATTTATTCACGGATGATTTTTTTTAAGATTTTTTTTTCACTGTAAAATACACATAACATAAAATTTACCATCTTAACCATTTTTGCATGTACAGCTCAGCTGTAAGTGCATTCACATTGCTATGCAGCCAATCTCCAGAACTTTTTCATTTTCCAGAACTAAACTCTACCCATTAAATAACAACTCCCTGTTCTCCCTCCTCCAGCCTCTGGCAACCACGCTTCTACTTTGTGACTCTAGGAGGTTGACTCTTCTAGGTTCCTCCTGGGAATGGAATCCTACAAAGTTTGTCCTCTTGTGACTAGCTTATTTCTTTAGTGTTAAGTTCCATGGAAGGTTCATCCATGATATAGCATACATCAGAAATTCCTTCCTTTTTAAGGCTGACATTCTGACAACCCACTCCAGTATTCTTGCCAGGAGTATCCCATGGAGAGAGGAGCCTGGCAGGCTACAGTCCATGAGGTTGCAAAGAGTCAGACACAACTGAGTGACTAACACACATAGGCAACACACACACACACACATTCCGTGTGGACTTCCCAGGTGGCTCAGTGGTAAAGAAGCCACCTACTAGTGCAGGAGACTCAGGTTTGGTCCCTGGGTCAGGAAGATCCCCTGGAGTAGGAAGTGGCAACCCACTCCAATAATCTTGGCTGGAAAATTCCATAGACAGAGGATCCTGGCAGGCTGCAGTCCAGGGGGTCACAAAGAGCTGGACATGACTGAGCCCACACACATTACAATTGTTCCATGTGTGATTGGGCTGTGTTTCATTCATCCCTTCTTTCACAGAGGCACCTTTGGGTGGTTTCTACCTTTCGGCTGTTGTGAATAGCGCCCCTGTGAATGTGGGTGTAGATATCTCTCTGAGACCCTGCTTTCAATCTGGGGTGATATATACCAAGGAGTTGGATTGGTGGATCACACGGCAGTTGCATTTTTCATTGTGGGGGGCCCACCATACTGTTTCCGATAGCAGGGCACCAGGTTTATAAGTTCTCTACTTCCTTGCCAATGCTTGTTAGCTTGAGTGGTTTCTTCTCAATAGTAGCCATCCTAGTGGGTAAGAGGTAGTATCTCATTGTGGGTTTGATTTGTATCTCCCTTATGATTAGTGTTGTTGGACACCTTTTCATGTGCTTCCCAGCCGTTTGTGTATCTTTGCAGAAACGTCTCTTCTGGTCCTTTGCCCATTTTTTAATTGTTGTTCTTATTATATAAGTGGTAAGAGTTCTTTATATATTCTGGATACTATCCAAGTATCAGATAAATGATCAGCAAATACTTTCTCCCATAAAATGAAGTTTTAGTCTTATTTAGTGTAATGTGTTTGAACTGTAGAATAACACTCATTAAAAGGACTTTTCTCTAAACATTATTTCAAGAATAAAACATCCCTTAAAATTGTTTCTACACCAGATTTGTCTTAATGTGTAAATTACACAGCAAGGTAAATTTTAGATAAATTTTATAAAACCCAGAATAAAGTAGAAGATAGCCAATTATTTAGCTTATTCCAGCTGAGGATTACAAATGTGCTTTTCGCCTGGCCTGTCCAGAGAATATAACCTTTAAGCTTATTAAGTTTGATAAAATGTTAGGGAATAGAGCCTGTAATGTACTTAAGAATGAGGACTCATTTTCCAAGCTTGAAAATGTTCTGGATATAGAAAAAATATCTGTAAAGGAAACTGTGTGGTTGGCTATTCTGTCCCCAAGTAAATCACGTATGTCCCTAAGCATTCACACACTATCAGGGACTGGAGTTCAGAAAACTTAGTATAATAAGAGCTTATTGATCCAGTCATCTTTCTTCAATATCCGGCCAGTCTCCAAAAAGGATTTGCAGGGCATTATAACTCACATACATAAGAGCATTCCTGACGCCAGGGAATGTTAAACCATGTCATTAGAGGAGATAACCATACACATAGATTGACAATAATTTTATTCCAGGTTTCCCAGTAGGTGTAACAAAAAGAGAAACAATAGATAATGTGGTTCTGATTCTGTGATGCAAGGAAGCACACCAGCATGTCATCAGACCAGATTTTTCCTGGCACTAAATTTAAGAGGAAGTATATTGCCTGGATCTTTATGAGCATGACAGAAATCCACTTAATGGACAGCATTTCACATTCTTTGTATGAATCTTGGTTCATAGACTATCTTGGTTCATCCTCCTATCTCCACTGGATAAAAGGCCAAGGCTTGATATGAATTATGCTTCTGTGGAGGCATCTCTAAGACCACTAATGTAATGTGGTATAAAACTTCTGATCTCATGGACAGGAACCATCTGTGACTAGATTGGCCTCAGCCTGGTCTCTGGCTGCCCACGCTTTCAAAGCCCACGTCATCATACCTCTGCGAGACTTTGGGCCCTTGAAATATCAAAGCCACATTTCAGTGGGGATAGCACACCCCTTAAGCTACATTTTATATCTATATAACTTGATAATGCCTTTAGAAAAGGAAGCAATGAACCGCCCTGGCAAAAGAGACAGCTATTTGCTGATGCTGTCACTTGTTCTAAACCAGGACTTAAGAACACAGTTTTGAAGTGACTATTCCTGGTCCTGCCTTTTACAAAAGAAAAAGCAACTTTGGAAGAAAACATTAACATTCAAAAACTAATGAGTGTAAAGATGGGACTCATCAGAAGTAGTTTTTCCAAACCAAATTTACTGAGGCGCTTTTGCTGACTCTGCCTGTTGCAGATTAAAAGCAGCAGCAGCTAGCAGCAGCAGCTATGCCAGTGAGTAGGTCTGTGTATGAAAGACTGGGAGTTAGAAGTCAAGAGGAGCAGCTCAGGGCCCCACCTGTGCCTTAGCAGGCGTATATGCTGCATCCCATTGAGTTGGTCTGAGTGGAGAAGTACATCGATACTGAGAAAGCAGTTACACATCACGCCTTTGCTTTTTAGCTGAGAGCTGTGGAAACATCAATTTCTTGTTCATATTAAGAGTATTCCTTGCTTAACACACTAATTTCTTCATTAGAGCTACCACTGTATACACAGGATAACTGGATTTTGCAAGGCTAGCTCTCATAAGTGAATAATGTCACAGCCCAAAAGGAAGGCTAACAGGTCAATTGTTGGCATTTTCTTGAACGTGATGCCATAACCCAGGAAAGACTGGTGGTTATTGTCAGGCAGTTTCAAGGGAACCAGAAGGGAAGTGGAATGGTGGGCTGCATGGACAGACGCAGGGAGATCAATTCTGCCTTTGCAGGAACCAGTGAGATGCGACCCGGTCAGGAGCAGTGACAAGAAGGAGATGTGGTGGGGTCAGGCATGTGTTGAAGGTCCTGCCAGCCTCCTTTGCTGACCATGGATGTGGCCCGTGAGAGAAAAGGAGGCAACAGGGATGACTTACAGGGTCCAGGCTTGAGCAGCTGGAAAAATAGAGTAGCCATTATCTAAGATCTGGAATCTTATGCACCATTGCTTTTTTTTTTACATTAAAAAAATTTTCGGCTGTACTGGGTCTGTGTTGAGGTGCACAGAGTCTTCATTGCTGCAGGTTTTCTCTAGTTGTGGAGAGCAGTGGCAGCTCTCTAGTAGCGGCATGCGGGCTTCTCATTGCAGCAGCTCCTCTTGTCACGGAGTTTGGACTCCAGGGTGTGTGCGCTCAGCAGCTGCAACGCACGGGCTTAGTTGCCCCATGGCATGTGGACCTTAGTTCCCAGACCAGGGATTGAACCCCTGTCTCCTGCACTGGCAGTGTCTCCTAACCACTGGGCCACCAGAGAAGTCCCTCAATTACTGTGGTTTTTAAATGTTGCTAATAATTTCCTGTAAGTATATGGAAATCAAAGCAGATTACATGTGTAGCTCCTGAACCAATCAATGACAGCCTCTGCCATCAAATTTTCAGAGTCAGATCAGGTAACTTCACTTTGAACATAACAAATTTTAAGACACATCAAAATCAGCATTTTTTTTCAAAGCAGTTTTTTGTTGGGAAGAAAATGTAAACAATAGAAATAGAAAATTATAAATATTGTATACAGTTTTACCTTTAGCCAAATTCTGGTTCATTCTAGATTAAAATCTTTATCTGCTGCGTCAGTGAATAGGTGCATAAAATATGGAAAGAGGCTGGAACGGTTGTCTAAGGGGCCTGCATGTGCCTCAGTAGTAGTAAGTGCATGTGCTGAGCATGTTCCATGTATTGTTTATGTGCTTTTCCTTTTTTTCTAAAAACATTATAATGTTTAAGAAAAACTGAGAAAGCCAGATTGTTTTGTTCTGAGTAAGGTAACTTGAAAGTTCATGAAACACGTATTTTAGTCTCTAAAGAAAAAAAAATTCTCATCAAATTCCCTGGTGGCTGAGACGGTAAAGAATCCACCTGCAAGTGCAGGAGACTCAGGTTCGATCCCTGAAGATCCCCTGGAAAAGGAAATGGCAACCCACTCCAGTATTGCCTGGAGAATCCCTTGAGCCTGGCTGGCTGTAATCCATGGGGTCACTAAGAGTCGGACGTGACTGAGCGACTAACACTACTACTGATTGGAAAGCAACAAGTTGTAATTAAGGTTTGAGTACAATTCTGCCTGACATTCAGAACTTCCACTGTTGCTGTTTGGGCTGTTTGCAAGTGAGCTTTGCAGGGCTTATGTCTGAGTGAGGGTCACTTACCTGCCGTACCAGCTTAGCCAGTGACCCAGAACTCTCTGTAGCTTTTCACCCCAAAATAGTAACTCTCTACATGTTAAAACTGGTTTATTGGTTAAAGTAGGACCTAAAAGAAAGTCAGCTACTGATGCCTGAGAGATGGTGTTTTCCCCTTACTTTTTGCTCCATTTGATATGAGAAAGAATAGATGACGATGATGGTATTAGGAGATTCCTGAGGGTCTGAAGACTGATGGGTGTCAGCAGTCTTTGGAGTAAACAAAATCTTGGGCATGTGTGAGCGCTCTTCTTTATGTGGATGTGTTTTGCGTGAACAGCCATCTGGAAGCAGCCAGGCATCCACTTTGAGTAGTTTCCACCTGTCTTCTCTCCCACCACCAACCCCCCACCACTGACCCATGAACGATGTCATTTTGGTGTGTCTTACTGACTAAGGGATTGTGCGTTGCTCGAGAACTGAGCCTGGGATTGGAACACATGAATCACGTGAACTGGGGTCAAGCCCAGATTTTGCCCCTGGACAAAATCAGGATGTATCAATGGCCCGACCCCCACAGCGCTTTTGATGACAGCAAATTCAGATGGCTTCCTGTTCTCTTCTACTTTTAAAAAATTATTTATTTATTTTTGGCTAAACTGGGTCTTTGTTGCTGTGTGTGGGCTTTCTCTAGTTGCAGTGGGGGTGGGGGCTGTTCTTCATTGCGGTGCTTCTCTTGTTGTAGAGCATGGGCTCCAGGCACACAGTAGTTGTGATGCATGGGCTTAGTTGCCTGCAGCATGTAGGATCTTCCCAGACCAGGGATTGAACCCATGTCCCCTGCATTGGCAGGTGGATTCTCAACCACTGGACCACCAGGGAAGTCCCTCTCTTCTATTTCTTGTTATCAGGTCCAGGATTACCAAAAGCTCCTGGGCACACACCTGTTTTCAGGCTTGACTCTGGTTTTGACCATCATGGCAGTCATGCGGAAGCACTGACACAGAGAGGGGCACTCAGTGGAAAAGGTCCCCCCCACCGCCTTTGTCTGGTCTTACAGGAAAGAACAAGTAGTAAAGGGTTAAGGCTTCGCTGATGCAGTGCTTCCAAAATATATTTGCAGAAAGGTTAAGCTGTGTTTTTCTGTTTTCCAGTTTAGCTTGCTGTCAGAAGTGGTGGAAATACTTCCACCATTTATTTCACTCCATGGTGGTGAGTTGTGGTTGAGTCAGAATAAATAGTACTTGATTTTTGTAAGTTTATCATTGAAAGGCTAGCAGATTTATTATAGGGCAGGATAACTGTACTCTTGTGGCTTCATTAATTATGGTACCTAGACATAATTAGGCTCAAGCTAAGTTTAGCAGATAAAATGGAAAATAATTCTGGGGACAAAAAAGAGTTGAGATTCTGAGAAACTGAAAGAGCATAAGAGAGGGCATCCACTGAGTCTCAGACCCAACACATGGAACTAAAGCCTCATCAGTGTTGGCTTCCTCATGGGGGTTTTTAGGAATATGTTCTAACCCTCTTAATCTTATCTCCATACCCTATCAACAGGGATCCTCTAAAATACCCTCTGTAATTCATAGATAATAATTCTGATGAATTTGATTTATTCAATTTTAATTCATATACTTTATTTTTTAGAGCAGTTTTAAGTATACAGAAAAAACTGAGCAGGAAATACAGAGTTTCTGCATACCTCCTCTGCCCACATCCACACCCAATTCCCCTTGTTATTAACATCTTGCAGTAGTGGGTACATTTGATACAATTGAGGAACCCACGTGAATATGTTAGTATTAACTAGAAGTCCATACTATATGCTAGGGTTCACTCTTTGTACAGTTCAGTGGGTTAGGACAAGAGCATGTCGTCATGTATCCCCCCCATTAGAGGATTATCCAGAATAGTTTCAGCCCCCTAAATATTCCCTGTGATCCTCTTGTTCATCCCTCACCTGCTTTCACCTTGAACCCTTGGAAACTGCTGATCTTTTTACTGTCTCTGTAGTTTTGTCAATCCATTCATTTTTAAGTGACTAGCCAGCTGTTCCTAAGAAAGCATCCTTCATTCTTTTATTTATGAAATGATCCCTCAATAAATACTATGTGCCAAGCAGTGTTCTGTGCCTTGAGAATATAGTGTTGCTGTTATTTAGTCCTTAAGTCATGCCCGACTCTTTGCAACCCATGGACCGTATAGCACAACAGGCTCCTCTGTCCTCCACTGTCTCTTGGAGTTTGCTCACTCATGTCCATTGAGTCAGTGATGCTATCCAGCCAGTTTCATCCTCTGCTGCCCCCTTCTCCTCTTGCCCTCAATCTTTCCCAGCATCAGGGTCTTTTCAAATGAATCAGCTCTTCCCATCAGTTGGCCAAAATATTGGCGCTTCAGCTTCAGCAACAGTCTTTCCAGTGAATATTCAGGGTTGACTGGTTTGATCTCCTTACAGTCCACAGGACTCTTAAGAGTCTCCTCCAGCATCACAGTTTAAAGCATCAATTTGACATTCAGCTTTCTTTATGGTCCAACTCTCACATCTGTACACGACTACTGAAAAACCATAGCTTTGACTATACAGACCTCTGTCTGCAAAGTGATATCTCTGCCTTATAATACACTGTCTAGGTTTGTCATAGCTTTCCTTCCAAGGAGCAACCATCTTTTAATTCTGTGGCTGCAGTCACAGTCCACAGTGGTTTTGGAGCCCAATAAAAGAAAATCTGTCACTGCTTCCACTTTTTCTCCTTCTGTTTGCCATGAAGTGATGGGACCTGATGTCAGGATCTTGACCTTCAGGCCAGCTTTTTCACTCTCCTTTTTCAAGAGGTTCTTTACTTCTTTTCACTTTCTGCCATTAGAGTGGTATCATCTGCATATCTGAGGTTGTTGATATTTCTCCTGGCAGTCTGGATTCCAGCTTGTGATTCATCCAGCTTGGCATTTTGCATGATATACTCTGCATATAAGTTAAATAAGCAGGGTGACATGACAGTATACAGCCTTGTCATACTCCTTTCCCAATTTTGAACTAGTCCATTGTTCCATGTCTGGTTCTTACTGTTGCCTTTTGACCTGCTTACATGTGACCGTGTACTCACATCTCTTGAAGAATTTTCTGCAGTTTGTGATCCACACAGTCAAAGCCTTTAGTGTAGTCAATAAAGCAGAAATAGATTTTTTTCTGAAACTCCTTTGCAGTTTGATTTTGTGGTTCCTCTGCCTCTTTGAAAACCAGGTTGTACATTTGGAAGTTCTCTGTTCAAACCCTGCTGAAGCCTAGCTTGAAGCCATTTCTTCTAAGGAATTCTTGATCACAGAAGTAGATATAATGGTCATCTGAATTAAATTCACCCATTCCTGTCCGTTTTAGTTCACTGATTCCTAAAATGTCACTGTTCAGTCTTTGCCATCTCCTGCTTGACCATGTCCAATTTACCTTGATTGATGGACCTACCATTCCAGGTTCCTATGCAGTATTGCTCTTCACAGCATCAGACTTTACTTTCACCACCAGACACATCCACAGCTGAGTGTCATTTCCATTTTGGCCCAGCCGATTCATTCTTACTGAAGCTATTAGTAATTGCCCTCCACTCTTCCCCTGTAACATACTGGACACTTTCCAACCTGGAGGCTCATCATCTGGTGTCTTATCTTCTTGCATTTTCCTCCTGTCCATGGCGTTCTCCAGGCAAGAATATTAGAGTAGGTTGTCATTCCCTCCTCCAGTAGACCACATGCTGTCAGAACTCTTCTCTGTGACCCGTCCATCTTGGGTGGCTCTGCACAGCATGGCTCATAGCTTCGTTGTGTTATGCAAGCCCCTTCCCCACGATGAGGATGTGATCCATGAAGGGGTGGGAATATAGTAGAGGACCAAAACTAAGAAAAAAAAATCCCTAAAATAAAAATCTCCATGACACTTAACATTATAGCACAGCAAACCTCCAAGCTCAGCTAGGTCCTAAGTAGGAATGAAATGGGGCCCTGCCTGAGAGCACAGGATGTGAGCAGGGAGTTAGCAAAGGTAATTGGAGAATGAGGCCTCTGGCATTTAGCCCCAAATCCTCAGGTCAGACCCTGTCCTCCCAGGCTAGGACACAATGCCATTTCCCAACATTTCCTCTCCTGCTGTCTCTGAAATGAGTGCTAGCACCTCTTTTAGACTCTTTCTAAGCTTTTACTACTAGTTATTATAGCCCTGCCTAGCACTAATAAAAGAAAATAGGAAGTTTATAAAATTATAAGAAGTAGGTGCCCAGGGTCGTCATCTAAATACCAATTGGACAAGGTCTTCTCCTTTGGAAGTGGATGACCCAGTCTCAGCCTCCAAGCCCCTCTTCTTGGGCAGGCGGATGTCAGTCTCCGTGAGTCTTGCCTTGGGGAGGCCCACTCTTAGCCCTGCTTCCTTTCTCCCAGCCCTAGTCCTCTAGAAAGAGCAGAGGTTTCAGTGGGTAAGGAATTGGGCCAGGGAGAAGGCGGTAGACTGAAAGAGACCCCTTTCCTCCTCTGCAGCTCCACTTCTCTCCTCCTCTTTTGTTTCACACAAGAAATGTGCTTAAAGAACAACTAAATGGACTTCTTGGAACAATCCTGGGCACATTCTCCCAGCAGCAGAGGGGAGCCCACGGTGTAGGTCTGCTCCCAACTACACCTTCAGCAAATCACACCGGTAGCATGACCCGGCCATGCCGGGAGCATGTCTTCAATACACCACAGAAATCAGCCAGTGCTGGCACTTCCCTGATGGTCCGGTGGTTAAGACTCCTCACTTCCAGTGCAGGGGGCTCGAGTTTAATCTCAGGTCAAGGAGCTAAGATCCCACATGGTGCGTAGCATGGCCAAAAAACAAAGACAAAGTTATTTTTTAAAAAAGCAGTCAGTCAATGCTACAGATCAGAGTTTTACTATTTTTTTGTTCCCCAGAGAGCTTCTTTACTAGCACACCACTGGGCAGATCTTCTTACTCAAATCCTTACATTGACTCTACCAGAGAAATGAAATCCATGGGTTCTATACTAATTTGCACGATCCAGTCCTGTTCTCCATGGTTGGGGGACAGAAAAGGAGAACCCCACCCCCAGCCCAAGTCAATAGGGGATTTGATCCTGTACGTTTTGAACAGTAAGCTTTGCTTTAAGCTGCGCATAACTTCCATGTACATTCGTCAACCTTGCAAGAAAGATCGAGGCAACTCACAGGTGTTCATCCACCTTATCATTGACGTCTCACAGCGAAGTGAGTGCAGAACTTCCTGTGGCAGGTGTGGGGCCAGGGTCACTTTGAGCATTTCTTCCCCGCCCCGCCTGCCCCGTAGACCATTTTTGCAGGTCCTGTGTAATTACCAGGGCGCCGCCCTTGCTGACCCACCCTCTGTGCTCCCGTAGGACTGCCCACGCGAGAGCCAAAGCCGACGCAGCAGACCAGGCCGCGCTGGCCGCCCGCCAGGAGTGTGACATCGCCAGAGCTGTGGCCCGAGAGCTGTCGCCTGACTTTTACCAGCCAGGTGGGACCTGCGACGCTGTTGGTCGGGGGGATGCAGGGCGGGTGGGGGGCGGGAGCAGGTAGGACCTGCAATGGGTGGGGGGCAGGTAGGAGCAGCTAGGACCTGCTGAGATAGGAGGGAGTGGGGGGCTAGGAACGTGGCCTCTGGTTTCCTTTCGCCTGCTTTTCTTTATAATCTGAAGATCTGTGCCCCCTGAATTTCAGCAGGACTACAGAAAAATTGGGAGCTTAGCATAACACATGTCCGGAGTCTTGAGTGTTAGTGCTGGAGTTCTGGCTTGTTCTTCCCCAGTGCGTCTCCCTCACCTTCTGCTCTCCCACCCAGAGCAGCAAACTTCCAACTGATAGCATAAACAAGATGAGAATCTAAAAGAAGCATCTAAGCAGTTGTGTTAATGTGTTAGGGTCCATCACAGGTGCTAAAACAAATACCTCAGAATCAGGCACCTGTAACAATCACATTAGCAAAGAAAACAACTAGTAAGTATTGGACTAATGTTTTTAACACACCTAAAGGAATGTTGGGATGTAAAGAAATGCACCACTTAAAAACAGTTGCCTCTGCGCAGACTAAGAGGAGAATGTATGTCATCATAGAAAAAATGAAAGGGACAACCACACACACACGAAATCAACCCAGATCATCTGCCTCTCAAACATTATACCATAGTAGTAAACAGATGTTTACAGCAGGCTTAAATATTTAACTCACTCCTTAGAGCTTTCCTAGTAAACTGTTTCCATCCCTTTCTTTATTACAGGATGTTACAGGATTATGTTTAATATGTGTTATAGGAAAAGGTGGCAATTGCCATTTTATTGATTCTCCATAGTTTTAGAAACAACTTCCTGTTGATTCTAGGGATCAACAGGTTTCCAGGCAAAGAGACTAAAAGAAATGTTCTTAATTTCTAAGTATCGAAATTTGTTTTCTTGGTGAAGAGTTTTTCCACGTTGGTTTCTTTTAATCAAGCTGGATAACTAGCTCCCTGCACAACACGTGTGTCCAATACCCGTTTGCCTCCAGTGAGGGTGATAAGGTACTGGAAACCACAGGGCATCCGTGTGGCTGCATGAACAAGGTACGTCATGGTGTGCAGAAGAGCAAGCTTCCTGTAGAAGCTAGAACATCAACTGTAATATAGCACGGGAAAATGAGAAAGGAAGGACAGGAGTTGTTTTTTGTTGTTTTTTTTTTTTTTTCTGTAAAAGGTGAAGACAGTAAAAGGCCATGTTAACAAAACTCTTTTTATGAGAGTGCTTTGGGACAGGGCTGGGTTTGGTTGCAGAGTGATTGAGTTACTATAGAATGACTAGTTCTGTACTAGTTCAAGGGAGAAAACCAGGGGCAATGGATGTTTTCTTTCATGTGCATCCTTGGTGTTGTGTTTTATTTTCATTTGTGTCCCATCTCTGGGTCGACTGAAATCATCTAATGCATACTTGTTTGATTAGGAAAGGGAAATTTTCCATTTTGGGGGGTAGGAATAAACACTTCTCTGGAAATTCCCACATCCCTAGACCTAAGCACCTTGGGAACTACTTGTTGTAGGGTGTGAGAGCTGAAGAGGGATTCAGCCACCCTGGAGGGACCCTCTTGTCCCTTTGCAGTAGTGATGCTCTTGGGAGCAGCTGGGCAGTTGGGAGACAAAGCAGCTTCATGAAGCAGCCCTAGCCTTGAGCTGCTGTGGAAGCAAACAAACTCGCTATTGTCTGCAGATGGTAATTGCTCGGTTCTGTTGTTCACTCCACTGGGGATGGGGTCCCTGAGATTGCCAGTCGGTGTTAACAGAAGGTAAATGATAGTGGAGGTCATCTCAATTTTTCAGACTAAAAGGTCTTTTAAAGCCTTTTGTGACGTGAAAGCATTGGAGGAGGGGGGAAAATTTTGTGGGAAAATGCCATTCCACCCTTTCATAGCTAAAACATCGTCACACAAGCCAGTTGTCCCTCAGTAATAAATACATCACAGTAGCACGAGATGACAAGGGGTCTATTTGAGACAGGAGCTAAGGGGGGGTGGCAGCGATCCCCTTTGACCCACAGCCAGCAGTACCTTCGGCAACTGTATAGAAAGCCTTTTCTGTCCTGAGTATTATTGATCTCCTCAAGGGAACATAACATGCTTTGCACTGTGCATTCTTCCCAGGGTGATCAAATTGGATAGACATTTCTGAAAGGGCTTTCAAGTACTTTTTTCTGAGTCAGACTGCGCGATTCATTTACATATCCCAGATACAAATGTTTCCTTTGTTGGGAATGAATGTGTCGTGCATAGAAGGCGTTAACCCTTGGAAAAAAGGATGTCTGTCATAGCTAATATTTTGAACTTTCATGGTAAGTTACCTCTTTTCAGGAGCCAGCAGTATTTTCAGAAGTTTCCCGTCTTAATTCAATGTTATACTTTTTAGCTCAAATCTGTATTATTCTACAGTTCAATTAAAAACTACGGAAAAGGGACTTTCCTGGTGGTCCAGTGGTTAAGACTCTGTGCTTCCAGTGCAGGGGCCCTGGGTTTGATCCTGGTCAAGGAACTAGATCCCACATCCTGCAACTAAGACCAGACGCAGGCAAATAAATGCACATTAAAAACTATGGCCATGTGGGATAGCTTAATCATTCAAAGGGCGTGATTATAACAATAAAAGGCATTCAAATAGATATATGTGACCGTGTATGTAGGTAATTGCATTCGTGTGTGTAGTTGAATTCATGTATGTAGACAATTGCATTCACACACAGAAACCTAAATTGCCATGAGTAAGAGTGACACAGTGAGTCATACCCTCAGAACTTAGAAATAAGATTGCCCTCTGAGAGTTAAATGGACATGAACTTGGGTGAACTCCGGGAGGTGGTTGAGGGACAGGGAGGCCTGGCGTGCTGCTGCCCATGGGGTAGCAAAGAGTCGGTCGGACACGACTTAGCAACTGAACAGCAACAACTGAGTGTTAAAATAAGCCCATGAGACAGCACAGGAACGTTTAAAGTGATCATATGTGATAGGTAGTATGTCTGTAGCTCAGCAAGATTTCCTTGTGACCTGATTTAGTGTATTAGAACCTACCAAGACTTGGTCACCCAAAGTAGTATTGAAAAAAAGAGTCACAGTGGCAAAAATAGGCAGTGTCCATTCGAGTGCTATCCAGAGGAGAGTCATGCTGTGGCCAGGACCTTGGAGTATTGTAGTTGCACTGGCAGGGACGTTGTGTTATGGGGAAGGACGCAGGGAGAGGTAGCCAGCCGTGTATGGCTTTATTGGCAGGATCAACCGAGTGAGGAAATGGATGCAACAGGCGTGCTCAGCCTGATGCCATTGGATACTTGATTCATCTCATGCCTCTGTCTCGATTCCGCCGTCACCAGTAACCTTCTAATTTTGGTCAAGCTTCTCGTGGAGGTCTGCCAGTGGGGAGAGCGTGCCCTGGTGGCATCAGTGCTGGTCCCGGCCTTTGTGACATTCACCTCGCTCATTGTGAACTGATGAATCGCTCTTCTGGTGTCACACGTCAGTCTTGTGAGCTTCGGCGACGGGAGTCGGCCCTGAGGGATGGCGCGGCTTCAAAGGGCTGATGAAACGGGCTTTCAGAGCCAGGAAAGCCGAGACAGGACTTGGGATGATCACGGAGGAGGTGGTGGGGAGCTGGACATGGCGAAGGGTAATTGGGAAACTCTGCGTATGGCTCTTTTCCCCCCACTGTTTCAGCTTCCTTTCCATCAAGATGCCTTATTTTTTTAATTTCAAGTGATATTTATCAGTTGTGGGGGTGACTGGTCATGGGTCGAAAAAGCGAATGTGACTACATTATGTAGACTATACTTATATAGAGTATATTATGTATACATAGTACAGGTGACTATATTATGTCGAGCCCTCTTGGGAGGTGACCCAAGCAACAGCCTCACAAGCTTCGTCTTGCTGGGTTTAAGCATGTGTATTAGTTGACTTGGGCTGCTACAACAAAATACCATGGACATGGGGGCTTATGCAACAGACATTTTTCTTAGTTCTGGAAGCTGTAATTGCAAGATCTGGATGCTAACATGATTGGGTTCAGGTGATTCTTCCCAGCTGGCAGACGGCCTTTCCCCAGTCCATGAACCTGGAGGACGAGAACTCAGGTGTCTCTTCCAGTTTTTATAAGAACATTAAGCCCATGAGACTCATGACAGTCTCCCCTCATGAGCTAAACCATCTCCCCAAGACCCCACCACCAAGTAACATCACACTGAGGGTTAGGGCCTCAACATCTGAATTTGTGAGGGCAAGGAGACACAAGCGTTCAGGGTATAAGAGCATGTATGTTACATACACATGCATAGAATATGTTGATTACTTCAAGTGAAGTCTTTTGGTATAGGTTATTTTGAGACAGTGTCAACTAAGCTCACACTTCTGGTATGAATTAGAAGTCCTAAGAATTGTCTATGCTTTGGAGTAGGAAATAGCAACCCATTCCATATTCTTTTGCCTGTGGAATCCCACGGACAAAGGAGCCTAGCAGGCTACAATCCATGAGGTCACAAAGAGTCAGACACACTAACACACATTATTAATATACTTTTGTTAAGAAAAAAAAGTTTCCTGGAATAGATAACTTCTAAACTCACGTTACAGACCCCAAATTCGGAATAACTTTTTTTCACAGAGAAAGGGAAATGGAATAATCTACTAGTTGATGAGAAATTAGTAATTCATGGGACTTCTGGTTATTACCACCTGTGTATCCCACTGTATCCCATTCGACACACATGTGTACCGAAAGCCTGCCATGTGCACAACCCTGGCTGAGTGTCCTATGACTTGCAGACCGGAGTGCTGCGGTTGTGTTCTCAGAAGTTGCAATACAATAATGGATGGGACCCTAAAGTCCTTTGGGAAAGTGGCATTCTTTCCATATAGAATAGTGATCTCCCACCAATTGTATAATTTTTAAAAAACCTTTCAATCGGGTCTTCTTTTAGTGATTGACATTCCCCATCAAGAAGCATCCCTTAAGGACTCAGAAATACTGTCTGTAAAAACAGACCAAAATGCTGACTGCAACAGCTCTCAACACTTGTCATCATTCCTCCTGGCGATATTCTGACCCGTCTTTTTAATGAACCGTGGCATCTAATCAGCTCTGTGGTGCTGGCATCACGGCGTGGACACACGTTACCACACAGAACGAGCACAGGCACACCACGCGCCCTCCAAGAAACCTGTCCAGGAAAAACTCCTGCCCTCCACACTATGTTAAACATTTTGTTTTAAAAGCACCTAATCTGACTCTGGAAAATCTAAGTCTACATCCTCATTTAGCTGGCCAGTCCCCAGCTGACTATGCCACGTTGGAACCATTTCCAGCTGGATGCAGGTGAGGAAGGCTGGAGTTAGGTTGGCTCTAGTCAGCATACTTCTTGCCATACTGTTCAAATTTATTTTTTTGTGTGTGGAATCAGAAGTCTTTATTTCAGGTCTCTCGCTCTGGTGTCTTTTTTTCCTGTTTATTTTTATTTTATAGTGGAGTATAGTTGATTAACCATGTGTCAATTTCAAGAGCACACCTAAGTGATTCAGTTAGACATATACATATGTCTATTCTTTTTCAGGTTCTTTTCCCATGTAGGTTATTATAGAATATTGAGCAGAGTTCCCTATGCTCTACAGGAGTTCCTTGTTGGTTATCTGTTTTAAATATAGCAGTGTGTACATGTCCATCCCAAACTTGCCATGCTTTTAAATGCTATCACTGGGTACATTAGAGTTACCTGGAGCATTTATTAAACCTCAAGATTTCTAGGCTTCAATTAATATTTACTAAATTCTCTGGGAATCGCACCCCACACGCCTCTGCTAGGCAGCTCATGGGGAACACTGCTTTGAAGTATTTTTATTCTCTCATCCAGCCAATTTTTAATGGGTAATAAAGCTGGGAGAGTGTGTTTGTTTTTTTTTGTTTTTTTTTTAAATCTGAAAGGTGGTGCTAGTAAATTCTCTGAGCTCAACAGATTCTGAGTATCATCAGAAGCCCTGTAGATAAAACTGAATGAATACGCCTGAAAACCATGTCTGAGAAGATGGGCACAAGTGAAAATGCCTTTCTGAAGACATTTAAGAAGCAATGCATGAGAGGTCTACAGATCTAAAGGAGTTGGCTAGACTGGTATTTAAGAGTTAATAAACATAGTAAATATGTTCAGTGGAACCCAGAATATAGTTTTGTGAGGCCATTAATACAGAATCCTCCAGGGGCCAGATCAGTCTCAGCTTGGCCTATTCACAGTGGCATAAATTAAGAGGTAGGGGGAGATCTGTTTACTCTTTACAAAGAGCATTTGCAACCAGGCTTTGTATTCAGGTATTATAGGTCTTTGTTGTTTTTCCAAATAACTAAAGCATATCACTTTTTTAAATATAAATTTAATTTTTAAAAAATTCTTTTTCTGGGACCCACTATCACTCAATTGACTGAGTTTCCTCCCAAATAAACCACCTCTTGCCGCTGTTAGCATTTCAGCAGTCTCATCCTTTGCTGGCAGCTGTCACGTTGCTGGGACCTGTCAGAGCAGTTCCCATTTCAGCTTCTCATCTGCTTTCAGCAGTAGACACAGGTAAGACCACTGGTTACCCAGATAAACCCTAAACTCTTAAGCATCGTGGTTCCAGTCTCACATCTTCAAACTGAAGCACGTGGGCTTTGTGACAGCTTTATTTCCTGTGGTTCAGTGACTCTCTTCTTCCAACTTTAAGAATGTATAACTAGCCACGTCTGCCAGAGTCTATTTTATTCCTGTTCTTTTTGGTGTGTGTATTTAAGTCAGACATTAGCTTTTCGTATGCCTTAAGATAGAAAGGTCTGCAAAAATAACTTCTGCACTTACCCCTTGGATTGAAGACATTGAAAGTACTTTGTAATTTGTGTTTCAGAGTTAGGTGACTTTAAGGAGGAGATCCATTGGCTTTAAGAGTCTTGCCTATTAATTACCTTTGCACAGAACACTTACTACCATGCCTAGATGGGTATTTCAGTCATGCTCTAAAATTGGATGAAAGTGAAGCACAAGTGAAACCAAAGTCTGATGAAACGTGGTGTTGAAGGCTGGGAGAAAAAATGCCATCAGCATCCTGCAGAGGGGGTGTTGTGTGAAAATAAGTCTGCAGTAGATGAGGGACTTCTCTGTGAAAAACCAGGATAAATTCTTCTCGTGGGTTTTTGAAAGTCAGGGTGAGCCTGTTGATAAGAAACCTCTCCTTCCAGGGCTGCTGCTAATGCTGCTTTCTCCTGGTGGTAATGGTCTAGTCAGAGCCCCAAGGAAGGAGCTGGAAAGAAAAACGGCACCTTTTGAATAATTGCACTTGCCTCTTTTTCTTCAGGCTTTCCTGATCGCTCAGCTGGTAGAGAATCCGTCTGCAGTGCAGGAGACCCTGGTTCAATTCCTGGGTCGGGAAGATTCACCTGGAGTAAGGGGATATAGGATAGCCAAGTGAGATAACTTTCTCTGTGCCAAGAATTCATACTGTCATATTTAGTGGATTTAAAAGAAAATTGCCAGTTTTTGTAAAGAGGGTGCTTAACCTTAAGTTTAGAAAGGAAATCTCGATTGTTGGCATGCGACCTTGACCTATTTGGGAAGTTTGAACGCCGAGTGGTGGCTTTATCGTCTGCAGGATGGACTGAGAGATAGAACTCTTGTTTTTGTCCTTTAGTGCAAGCTATAAATGTGGGCCCTTGGGAATTCTCGTTTCTGGGCTTAATATATTACATGTTGCATGATATTTTATCTTAAGGATCCACAGGAGCCTGTGTGACTTTGGGTTTTTCAGCTACTGCAGCTGTTTCCGTATCGGTAAAACCAGGATAATGCCCACTTGCTAGGATTTTTGTGAGGCTTAACACTTTGGAAAACACCTTGTATAATAAATGGCCATCTCACAATAAATAATTATTTAGATCGTCCCAGGAAGAACAGTGACTAGTGGGTAATTTATTTTTATACAATTTTAAAGGTTATTTTCCATTTACAGTTATTCCAAGATACTAGCTATGTTCTCCTTGTTGTACAGAACATCCTTGAGCCTGTCTTTCCACCTATAGTTTGTATCTCCCACTCCCCCACCCATACACTCCGTCCCTCCCTCCCGACTTGTACCTGCAAGATTGTTCTCTATACCTGTGAGTCTGCTAGTTTCACATATTCATGATGCTAAGTGAAATAAGTCAGAGAAAGACAAATGCTATCCCTTATATGTCATATTTATTCCACATATAAGGGATACCATATGGCAGTTGTCTTTCTCTGACTTATTTTACTTAGCATCATGCCCTCCAAGTCCATCCATGTGGCCATGCTGCTGCTGCTGCTAAGTCGCTTCAGTCTTTTTGTCTGTCAGTTTTGTGTGTCTAAACCTCTCCTTTTTCCATTCATCTGTTGATGGAAGTAGTATGCATTTTTAACAATCAGGGATAATTGTCTTTCAGCCCCGCCTGGGGTGAGGGCTCAGCATGGAGGGAGGAAGGAAAGTTAATGGAGGCAATGCTCTGGAATTGACAAGAGCTGGTCAGTTCCTGTAAGCAAGTTGGTGGGTGAGTTCTCCCTTGGATACTCCAGAGATGATATAGTCAGCTACCTCCCATTTGCAGAGAAGAGGGCCACTTGGACTGGGTGACCTTGATTTGATTTCCTTTGATGAGAAATGGTGGCCGGGTGATATGGTGGTCAAAGGCTGTACAGGGGAGGCTTACTGGGGAAGGGCAGAGTGCCTGGGAGCACATGTGAGGTCTGCAGAGACTCCCTTCTCCGGATGCTGGCCTCCTGAAGCACTCACAGCTGGTGGGACAGGCTTGTGATTCAAGTTCTCCTTACTCTCCCCTAAACCTGCCCATAAAATAACAATGCACCAGGGTCCCCTTTTAAAAACAGAATTCTTTTGTATAAAAAGAACATGTGATTGTTAAACAGTTCTAAAGTACTCAGAAAAAAAGTCTTGAGACTCCAGAGCCAAAGACAGCTGGCTTGTCTTAACTCTGATGCCTGCAGAAATGCAGCTGATGCAAAGCCAGACTCTGAAGGGCCTCTGAGTAAGCTATCCTGTGAAGTGTAACCTGCACTTTGGTGTTTTTTCTAACTAGGCGGTTTAAATGCTCCTTTAATGAAGGGTCATTAAAAAATAGGTTATATGCATGTTCTCCTCGTCCAGTGTAGATGATTTTTTAAACATTCTTTTAATATATTTAAGTGTTCTAATATATTAAGTATTAAGTATATGAGTCAGTTTATTTTTGTATATGAGCATATACTTTGTATTTTAGTTATACCATGTAATTTGAACGTGCAGATTAATTATGGTGCTGTCAGCGGTGCTCCATCCATATGAATTCTGCCTCCCTGTTCTGCCAGCGGGAGGAAACAGTAAATTACTTGGGAAATCAGGACTGTCTCACTTTTATGGCTGTCAAAATAGTGTAAATTAATTGTACATACGTGCATGTGCATGCTAAGTAGTGTCCAAATCTGTGCAACCCTGTGGACCGTAGCCTGCCAGGCTCCTCTGTCCATGGGAGTCTCCAGGCAAGTACATAATCACCTTAATCTTTCTATATTTGTAGCCATGAGAGGAATAAGCCTTTACGCCTTATTTTCATTTTATCACCTCCCCTTCTGTTGTCCACTTTCTCCCCAGGCCCAGATTACATCAAACAGAGATTTCAGGAAGGTGTAGATGCTAAAGAAAATCCTGAAGACAAGGTCCCGGAAAAGCCCCCCACACCAAAGGAATCGCCTCACTTCTACCGCAAAGGCACCACCCCCCCAGAGTCTCCTGAGCCAAGTCCCAGACAA
Organism: Oryx dammah; assembly: GCF_014754425.2. NCBI lineage: Eukaryota > Metazoa > Chordata > Mammalia > Artiodactyla > Bovidae > Oryx > Oryx dammah. The sequence goes on along the minus strand of NW_024070203.1, from coordinate 49,469,292 downwards.
GGCCGGTCTCCCTCCCCAAAGCCCGCAAGGAAGCAGAACCCCAGTTCAGGGGCAAGACTCAACCAGGACAAACGCAGTGCGGCTGAGGAGAAGGTGACGGCTGCCGTCAACAAGCCCTTGACCTCCAAGGCCCCCCCAAAGGAGGTGGGGGCGGTCGTGCCCTCCTCCAAGTACTCTGGCCGCCACCACATCCCCAACCCCAGTAACGGGGAGCTGCACTCTCAATACCACGGCTACTACGTGAAACTGAACGCCCCCCAGCATCCTCCGGAGGACACGGAGGAGGAGGGGTTGAGCCAGTCTTCCTCGGCACTGGTGCATAAGCCGTCACCCAACAAGTGGAGTCCCCCTAAATCTGTGACAAAACCAGTTGCCAAAGAAAGCAAAGCTGAGCCAAAAGCTAAGAAGTCTGAACTTGCTATACCAAAGAACCCAGCGAGCAGCGATGTGCGCCCTGCTTTGGAAAAAGAAGCCAATTCAGTAAGTTGTATAAGACGTGGTTCCCTGTCCCTCTGCTCCTCTGGGTTCTTCTGGGTGGCATCAGGGGAGATCAACGCCTTGATGATGACAAGGAGCCCAGGGCTGTGAAGGGTAGCGTTTACTAGCACCAGTAGCCTAGCCACCAGGGGCTCTCTGGGCAGCATTCATGACCTCCCTGTCCCAGCTCCACTTTCACAAGCCTTTACCAGCACGTGGCGGTAAGCTTCATGGGAGCTGTCTTATCAGCTCCAGCTGTGGTAACAAAAAACTATACCTTGAACTGAGTGGTTTAAAAAGCAAATGCTTATTTCTTACAGTTCTGGAGGCTGAGTGGTCCCAAGATCAAGGCACCAGCAGATCTGAGGTCTGGTGAGAACCCACTGCCTGGTCCATGGACCACGGGCCACCTTCTCCCTGAGTCCTCGCAGGGCTAAGAAAGAGGAAACTAATACCGTCAAAGGGCTCCAACCTTATTACCTGATCACCTCCCAAAGGTCCATCCTCCAGGGCTTAGGGCTTCACTGTGTGAATTTGGGGGCAGGGGACACAAATGGGCAGCCTGTAACAACAGCTGACTGCTGGGGCTGGGACGGAATCATGGGCCTCGGCCCAGAGGCCGGCCGTCATGCTCTAACCAGAAGGAGAGGTCCACTGCCATTTGCTAAGTTCTTAACTTGCCTTTAGACTCCACCCCACAACAGTCAGCATCTTTCGACAAAACATCTTTTCTGGTTATTGTGAATTATTCTCATAAATGTTTAGTTTGGATTTTATTTAATAGCCAGGCTTTTCAGAACTACTACTTTCCTGTATAAGAAGTGAAAATTTTCAGTTGGTTAAGAAAGTTACTTTGGTTTTCTAATTCCTCAGAGTGTAAATCTTCCTAAAATTTCAGTTTTCTCATAGATGCTAGTTTTATTATGAGTCTTCACCATGTACTGTTTTTATTATTCAACCAGAAAGCTCTCTGATATCCTTATTCAGTAAGATTTAAAATTCTATTAAATTGTTCACCTGGTCATATGGCTTTGGAAAAGATTGTAATTTAGGGAAGAAGCCACAGTTGACCCAGTATTGACTAGTAATTTCTGAGACATATTTGCATAAAGGTGTAGATTAATATTTTGGCCAACAAGAATATAACCATTGGTTTACTTTTGTCTGTTCAGTCTGCTCATAGGTTTAACACTGAAATTCATTTTTCAACTAACTTTTATGTTTGAAATTTCTTAGGTTTATTTTGCTAATCTATTAACATGGGTTCCCACCTTCTTTAAATTCTCACCTTTTTAATTATCTAAATTAATCAAATTAACATGATTAACTTTCCAAGAGTCAAGCTTTTATATAGATATGTGGTTTTCAAAACAGTAACTTTGAGACTCACTGTTTAGTAAGCCTTTTTTTTAACATTGATACATCAGTATCCTGATACTAAATACGTCTTAATGTTATCACTACTGAATTTGTTAAATGTAATAACCTCTCTTTTGGCTTTCAGCATTTATCCATAGGGTTAGTCAAGCTTCCCATATAAATTGGTATTAGTATGCTTGATTTACAAGAGGAAAATTCGGACAATACACGGCTATATCGTTTATACCTTTTGGGTACCCATTAGTGGGTTCAGTTGATTTTCAGAACTCCCTAAGGGAACATATATGCCCCAGTGTCCCTCACATTAGGTGAGTTACCTAGTTCTTACCTGTAAGAAACTGTTGCTGACTGGTGTGTTTGGTGAATTAGTGCCTTCTTGTTTAGAAACAGCATCTGTTTCGTGGATGTGCAGAGCATTTGGATTCTGGGAGTCAGCCAAGCATCATGCAGCTCTGCAGGCTGGTCTCTAGGGTTCCCTTGGACACCCCAGGATAGGAGGCGGCCAGCAGCTGTGTACCTCTGTTAGCAGCTGGAAGTCAGGGCTGAATTGGTGCCTGTTTGTAAAGAGTTTAACAATTAATCTTCCCTTCCTTGATAACAGAAAGCTGCCTTTCACACCCCTGATAACTGTTTTCTTCACAAGGAACGTCACTCAGTCGTGTCCGACTCTTTGTGACCCCGTGGACTGTAGCCTACCAGGCTCCTCTGTCCATGGGATTTTCCAGGCAAGAGTACTGGAGTGGATTGCCATTTCCTTCTCCAGCGGATCTTCCCGACTCAGGGATCGAACCCGGGTCTCCCGCATTGTAGACAGACGCTTTACCGTCTGAGCCATCAAGGAAGTCCTCTTCACAAGGAGTTAGAAAAGTGACAGAATCATCCTAAAGGTAGTCAGTGAATGACTTTTAAAACAAAAGACCGCTACATACAATTTTGAAATTAAGACAATGTATTAGTTACAAGTTTACAAATAACAACTTGGAAACTCTTAGAAACATTCACACTAAAGCAGACATTATGGGGGAAACCAGACTGAGTTCCTCTTTGTGAGACAGTGTGAGAGGTCCACTTTGAATCAGAATCACCAAACAATTTGCAGAATTGTAGTCAGCCAACTTACTGAGAGTGTAGGCTACTAGCTAAGGGTGTGGCCACTTATGCCAGACACCATAGGTTCACATCCCAGCTGTGTTACTTACCAGCTCTTTGACTTTTAGGCAAGTTTCTTAATCTGCTCTGTGACTTAGTTTCTTCATCAAGCTTTGTGAAGATTAATATCAGTGGTTGTGAGTTGATACTTGTAAAGGTCTTAGTTCCTTGCATAGGGTAGGTATTCAGAAAGCACTGACTATTATTAAGTTCACCTCAACACTAGTTGGAGCATAAACAGTTCATAAATATTTTCCAGTAGATTTTGATCCATCCTCAGGATCACCCTGGGTATCGATTCCTAGAAATAGAATCTTCAGGGACACGGGCTAACACTGGGAGAAGGAGAGCCATAACAAGGATTACTTTACAACCTTCCTCCAGCCTGTGACTCCTGTGGGCATTGGTTGCATGTGGACTCATGTCCCAGGAAAGTACATTCTGTGTGATGCCAAGAGTTTTGTAGGATTTTTGCAATATAGCAACTTGGGTATAAGGCAGTAAGGAGATATCTTGAGAACCTTATGATCAAAGAGACTAGTGAGGGGTGTTCTAGTTAGGAGACTCGACTCCTGAGAACCACCCACACTTTTCTCTTAGCAGTTACACTGATCAGCTTCCAAGTTTGAGATTTACCCAACCTTTCTTCTGAATTGTTATAAAACCTAAGGCAGCCATGTCAGATCAGGTCTGAATCACACACACACACACAGAGTAAACACATGTAATTAACTTTTGCTCTTTTCATGTTTTGGGAAAAGCTTGAAGTTTAGCAAATTGTACTAACTCTTCAGAAAATTCTTCATAATTTTAAATGAGTGATAGTCTCTTGAAGAAAAAAATTCTCGAGTTAGAATTTCTTTCCATAATTTGACTTCCTACACTTTGGTTTCTAACTGCCTGAAAGTGTCTTCTAATCAAGACTTGTACTTTGCCCTGCCCCAACAGCTTCTTGTATTACACCTGTCTCAGTCAGTCTTCAAAAGCAAGACTGACTTTTTTTCTTTTTACTATTTTAAGCTACAGCTGGCCACCGCAGTCATATTTATGAGACTTCACCTTAAAGCTTTACACTCTGTACCCAGCCCAGGTGTCTGACGAGCACAGAGGTCATGTCTTGATATCCACCTGTTAAACATAGTGTCCCAGAATTTATTTTTTTTACCTGGCTGTTTGTTTGAGCCTTTTATTGCCAGTTTACTCTTATCTAAACTGAGTCATCTTTAAAAATAGCTTTGTAAGTGGAGCTATACTGGTAGGATAAATATATGTGTATATTAGAATATATATGGGAGAAATACTTATTCAATAGAAATTACGTCTGTATAAATATACACAAACCCAAAATACTAACCAATTCAAAAAGTTAGATAAATTCATGGAACCTTTTAAGGACTCATAGAGTGGGAGTGAAAGGTCCAGGCACACCTTTACTGAAAGTACTTTCTCCATCATTCTGCTTTCTCAGAGTCCCCTGGAAGTCACTGGACTTTGCATCATATTGGTTTGACATTACTTTCCCTTGTCTTTCATTATCACTCATTGTCTTGAGGAATTATGAAATGAAATCCACTAATCCAAAAGAGTTGAAAGGATCCCAGAATTCTTAACACATTCCTAAGAAAATCTAAACACATTGAGTGAGCAAAGTCTATTCAGTATGTATATTAATAGCATTTCCGTAATCTCCGGCCTAACTAATAATGTTGAAAGATCAATTATTTTCTGAGTTCTAACACATTATTTATGTGTTACATAGGTTAGTACTCTCCTATTAATTTAGAACACAACTATTCTAAAAGACCCATTGGAGAAGTTGATGGTAAATTATTTTTAAACTAAGGCCTGTGACTTTAACAGAGATGAAGGACATGTAGTTCTGAAGTGAACAGACCAAAGTTGTTTAATCTCAGTTCTAATTTATTCAAACTGGCTGAGTAACCTTGGGCAAGACACTTATCTTTTTGGAGGTTTGTAAAAGAGAACTAATAATCACTGTGAAGAATTATTTTCCTCCCTTACTTGGAGTTTAGGAACTAGGCTTTTTCTTCTAAGAATCCCTCTATAACACCCGTTTTTATTCCTCCTCTCTGTCACCCTGATTTTATGAATCACCCTGTTCTTCATTTAATACAGTGAATATATCTGTTCAGCCACCATATCTGTAGCACTTGGAAAAGTGGAAGGTGGGTTCTCATTAAATACTGGTTGTCCGGATGAACTGGACAGCCCTTCAGTGTGGGTACACAGTGGTGAACAAGGAGGACCCCTGTGGGACTCAGTCTAGGGGAAAAGGTGGCAGTTAACCAGAAAGGACAGTAAGGTGTGAAGTGTTAGGACACAGAAAGAGGAGGCACTCTGACCTCTACCAGGGAGGATGTGGCCTCATCCAGAAAGGAGACCTCCTTGAAGGACACGGGACTCAAGCCCTGGACCCCATGAGATGAACACTAACCAGTGGCAGTTCCAGCCTCCCTTACTCACTCACCACCCCCTACAAATCACATCATTATAGAATCTCAAGACTGACACAGTTTCACTGTAGGATAGTCAACTATAGTACAACTGTTTCCCCATCCATAAAATGAGAATAAAACTACCTACCCCACCTCCCTTATAAGGCAAGTTTTAGAGCACTTTTAATGCTACTTAAGAATTAGACAGTATTTTAATAGTTAATACCAAGAATGCCTCTTTATAATAAAGATAGCCAAACATAACCAGATCTAAACAGATGGGTCATACAGCAGTTTTGTTTTGTATTTTAAAAAAGTAAATTTGGGGCACTTTAGACTATGTGGTATTTATTATAGTGGTACTTACCAAAATAGGATTCTGTGATTTGTTAAAATATAACTTGATTTCTGAAATGCTATGGCTGTGAGCAGAGAAATTAAAAATTAGATCTTGCACAGTAATTTATGAAAGGTTCAACTTCCCACTTGTAGTTTTTACATTAAGGAAAGGATGGTATCCAAAAAGAAAACCAGGAAAAACAAGAGTCAAAGAACCTCCTCCTGAGTTTTTCCTGAACTTTGCCGGAGCAGCCTCACCATCCTTCAGATTTCACTCTCCTGTTTCCAGCTGCCTTGATGAGGAAATGATTTCTTCCTAGTCCAAATGGCTGCTAAGTCGCTTCAGTCGTGTCCAACTCTGTGCGACCCCATAGACGGCAGCCCACCAGGCTCCTCTGTCCCTGGGATTCTCCAGGCAAGAACACTGGAGCGGGTTGCCATTTCCTTCTCCAATGCAGGAAAGTGAAAAGTGAAAATGAAGTCGCTCAGTCGTGTCCGACTCTTCGCGACCCCATGGACTGCAGCCTACCAGGCTCCTCTGCCCATGGGGTTTTCCAGGCAAGAGTACTGGAGTGGGTTGCCATTGCCTTCTCCGAGTCCAAATTACACCCTACCTAACAAAAATACATCTCTAATTCTCATCAGTTTTAAACCCATTATGGTGAGCTGTGTCTCACCCAGACTGTTGCCCAGTGTTTTAAGGTGAAGTCAGTTATTTAAGTCATTTTTTAGGTTTAATCAATACTAGGTTCATTTTTGTATGAAAGTTCAGAGATGACTCCATCTAAACACAGCATAGCTATTTTTAGTTTATACCTTTTAGAACTGTTGTCATTATTCATGCTTTATTTACTGCAACTGTGTTGTTGTTGTTATTCACACACTAAGTTATGTCCAGTTCTTTGCAACCCCTTTGGATGGCAGCATGCCAGGCTTCCTTGTCCTTCACTGTCCGCTGGAGTTTGCTCAGACTCATGTCCATTGAGTTAGTGATGCTGTTTAACCATCTCATCCTCTCCCAGCCTCTTTTCCTCCTGCCCTCAATCTTTCCCAACATGAGGGCCTTTTCTAATGAGTCAACTCTTCACATCAGGTGGCCAAATTATTGAAATTTCAACATCAGTCCTTCCAAATGAATATTCAGGGCTGATTTCCTTTAGGATTGACTGGTTTGATCTCCTTGCTGTCCGAGGGACTCTCAAGAGTCTTCTCCAGCACCACAGTTTGAAAGCGTCAATTCTTAGGCACTCAGCCTTCTTTATGGTCCAATTCACACCTGTACATGACTACTAGGAAAACCGTAACTTTGACTATATGGACCTGCAACTGTGTTGTGTCTTTTTAAGTATTTTTGGTAATTGGTTTTGTGAGCTAACTTAACTATTGCTATTAACATGGAAAGGTGACACTTAGAATTTTCTGTTTTGTTCTGTTTCATTTCCAGGGCCCTAATTCAATCATGATCATCCTCGTCATGCTGTTGAATATCGGCTTGGCCATTCTTTTTGTTCACTTTCTAACTTGATTGGAATTAGGAAAGGTAAGAATAGCCTTAATTTCTATATAAAATCACAGTCTATCACATTCTTTTCCCCTATTCAGATTTACATTTTTTTTAACAACCGTGCAGTGTCCTTCAATTTAATTTTGGCTGCGCCTGAATATGATTCAACATAGTTACTTAATGATATCACTGTTTTGACCCTTCGGTGAAGTCATGACAACTAGTGGTGTGAGCCCACGGTCCTCTGCAGTGGTGTCATCAGCCCTTTAAATGGCACACTCCAGGCAGACTCAGACACAGGGAAGGAGGCTTGGAATTAGGATGGGCTCACGAGAGAGAGAGAAAGATGGAAAATTCAACCGGAGGACCTGTCCAGTCCCCCTGGGAAGGCGTTGTGGCTGTGGGGTCCTTTGGGAGCTGAAGCAGGCAACCATGTTGGAGAGCAAAACTTAATAATCATTCTTTCTTAACATCTGCTGAAGCAGCCCCATCCGGCGAAGTTCTTGGCATTGGCTACTCCATCTGTCCTAGCAGAGTGTGACTAAACTGGAGATGTATGGAGCTGCTTTTTTTTTTTTTTTTTTTTGATGGAAGTCAACAGCTGCCTTACTATTTTACCATCTGACGTTGCTAGTAGGGAGCTGGGGAAACAAACGACCGCCCTAGGAATGTGGTCGGAGGATTGTGTTGCTGCGGCCATGGTTCCAACATTCACTCCTGTCTCAGTAGAGGAAGTAGGCAGCAGCATCACTCACCAGTCTTATGCCACGACCTGCTGCTTTCTCATCTCCCGGAACGTCCCGGGAGAGAAGGTTTTGTCGGCTTGTGCACGGTTCTGTTCATTTCTGCTGTTTACTTAAGTCTGATGTGTGGTCACCTGCAGCGTGCGGTCCTGGCCGGAGGAAGCACACGTGTCACATCTCGAGGAAAAGAAAACAACAGAATTCTAGAGAAGATGTGTTTATTTTGATAGCAATACATCATTCTTCATGTCATTTTTAGTCTTCCTAAACCTGTAAAAGGCTATTTAAAATTTAGCAATTTGAAGGCATTATACCTAAGAAATCACTTAAACATTTTTAAAGCTACTGAGATGAATTTATTTATGCACTTCGGAGGTGCTAAATTTTAAAAGCTGAAAGAACAGAATTCTAAGAAGTGTAGTCAAAATGTTGCATGGGTTGCAGTAATCAGTGTTTAAAGGATTCAGTTTCATTGCTGACGTACTTTACCAACCAAATAAAATCTTGTCAGTGGCTATGTTAATTCCCATGAAAGTTAAGCAAGATGCTATTAATAACTGCTCTTCTCTTTTTATTCCCCCAACTTACAAATTTTCGTTGAATACATTCAGGTAGAGCATAAAGCTTCGTTCAGTCAGTGCTTCTCAATTTTATGCCTTTCGTGTTTTTCAAAGTCCTTTTGTAATTTTATTTCACACTTTAAAGGCGTAGACAATTTTTAAGTATCTGTCTTTTGCAGTCCTTTGTTATTCTGACATAAACTGATTTTTTTTTGCTGTTTTATAATTTATTCTTTATTACTCAGAAGCATGCTTATTTAGAGAAACTATGTGGGCTTTATATAATTATTTAAAAAGAAAATCAGGAGAGGAAAGTTATCCATTTAATCCTGGTAAAACATTGAGGAGAGGGAGCTATTCCTAAGTATTTTCATGATCTGCATGGTTTAATCAGATTCTTCTTACCTTATTTGCTACCATTTCGATACAGAAGAGAGGTCATATGTTAGCACAGATGTGGAGTGAATGTCACCTGCAGGGTAGTAACCCAGTGGTGTTTTTTGCAGAAGTACAATATGTTGAAACTCCTGGGTGTGACCAATATGGAATAAAGAAGAAAGCAGAAAGAGAGCAAATGAAAATTACATCTTGTATATTTATTTTTTACATTTTCCTTTGACTTTTAAATCTAGGAAGTACGTTTTTACCCAAGAAACGTTTCAGTTCCTGTGTCGGTCTCCATACTCTCACTGCTCCTTCCTAACCCCATAGCTCTTGATGCTGGGAAAGCTGATTTTTTTTTTTTAATGAAATAAAATATTTAATCTTAAGTGTTTATTTCAAATGTGTAATGCTTTGGAAATAATGGGTAACAGATAATAAAGGATATGTTTATAAAGTGAGCATGTTGGTTCCATTTATAAATATATGTATGATTTATAAGCTTTTTTAAAACAAAGCTCAAATTGTTGGTATTTTTCTAAAATGTGCACAGCTGTATTTTACATGAAAGGCTCTTTCTAATGGGTTGTTATACTGTACTCTACATTTTGGACAGCACATGAAGTCTGCCAATGTACTTAATAAAACATGACTTTGTTTATTTAAAGTTTCTTGCTGTGAAAAAGAACTCCCTACCTGCGAGTTCCGTTATTTATAATCCTTGAAACCAAAATGTATAATGTACAGTTTTCACAACTGTATCTGCTCTAATAAAAAAAAGTTGGTTATTAATAAAGTTGCAGGTGTGTTTCCTTTAAGAGTAAATTACTGTCTTGAGTTATGTGGAATTTTTTGATGGTGATGGTGTTGAAAGAAAAATCTGCTGAAAAATTAATAATAGAAATGGGGGGCGCACAGCACAGTGCTCAAGGAATCCGCCTAGGAGAAGGTCACAGTGCTGCACCATTATTTTTTTTCTATGTTTCTTTCACCTTGGGCCTTTCAAGTAATTTTGCAAAATAAGATTCTTGGCTCTGCTCATTGCCTCCATTGTGTATGTGCTCAGTCATGTCCAACTCTTTGCAACCCTATGGACTGTAGCCCCCCAGGCTCCTCTGTCCATGGGATTTCCCAGGCAGGAATACTGGAATGGGTTGCCATTTCCTTCTCCAGTGGATCTTCCCGACCCAGGGATCAAACCCGGGTCTCCTGCATCCCCTGCACTGGCAGGCGGATTCTATCAACTGAGCCACCAGCCAGAGTCATTGACTGTATTAGTGCCTTATCCCAGGTTTTAAGTCCATTCCTGTTTTCAAGGAAAATGTCAAGTTGAAGTAAATCTCCTACACGGGCACTTTGCAGTTAGTTTTTTGACCGTTGTGGGCCAGAGAAATCGATATGTTACTCTAGCCCCTGCTGCTTAGGTACAAGCAGCTTGAATAAACTTACACTTGAAAAAACTTGCTGCAAATAGAACTTGCAGCCTATGAGGAATAATAAAAAGTGCTTCTCTAGAACAGCTTCCCAGGAAGCTGCCACAGCACCTTTAAATCCCAAATTGGTCACTCCTATTGCGAGCTAAGGTATCAAAGACCCCCACAAACATAACAGATTTATCAACTCAGATGATTCCACTCTTAGCAAATCCTCCAGGAACAGAACAGAGAACAAACCACTTTGAAGCAGTCAGGAGAAGCACAGGGTGCTAGAACAATTACCGACTCCAGATTCATGTCCAAACCACAGATTTCAGTGGCTGAAGCCAAAAGCTAGGGGAAGACTGTGTGGTTGGGAAATCTGGAAAATATTCGGTGTGCCCTTTTCATGCAATAACTATTTCAAGAGTCGTGAGCAGCTCCCTGGGCTTCTGCTTACACACACAGCCCCCACCCACCCACCCACCCCAGACTTTGGAAAAACGTGTAGACTCGTGTCTTCAATATCACAAGCACTGTGGACGTGGCACATCCGCCAGGAGAATGTAACAGTTCATCAGGCTGTGTTCGATTATCCCAGGTTTACAAATTATCTGTGTCCAACATTTCCTTCTTTCCCCACATATGGATAAGTACTTAGGAGTCTCTCATAGGAGTCTGATATATGGGAGTAGGGACTAACATTCTCTGGATAGGGGTGTGATATATGGGAGTAAGAGAAAATATCAAAATGTATAGAATGCAGTGAATACTGATTAACACAATAGTATGAATGAAATTTTGGCTGTGATTGATTGTGGATTCTTCACTAATCCGTGCTCCCTGTAAAATGAGCAGAACCATAGCACTGACCTCACAGGGTGGATCTGAGGAGGAAATGAACTTATTTACATTAAGTGTTTAGGATAGTATCTGGTGCAGAGAAACTGCTTTGGCCATGTTAGCTTTTACTAATTGGAGGAACTGGGAAAGAATTTAATTTGTGTGTCTCAAATTTTTAAAATATAGTAAGATCCCACTAAAGGCCTCTTTATAAAGGTTAATCATGCCATAGATCATAGGATGTTCTTCAGTGGTGATCACTGAGTCTCCCTCCCTCTGAAAATCAAAGACCATACTTATAGACCTCCTTCTCTACACTGAAATGTGATTTCTTGTAGAGAACGTGACATTTGCTTTACAAAGAACTTCCTTATCTCATTAGAGTCTTTTAAGGTCCCTATGAAAGATTTCCTGCAGGTAGACTTGCCTAAGGTTATGTAGCCAAAAAGTTGTAAATATTTGTAACAGTCCCAGGTATGACTGCATACTATGCATTTTCATTTCAGTATACTGACTAGCATTATTCCACACTGTCGTACTATCAGCCATGAAAAGGCAGACAATATGATGAAATTCAAGGTAACAGTGTAGGTTCCATGAGCCCATTTCCATAAGTTCCTGAGTCCTACTCAGTTTATGTAACTACAGAAGCCTATCAGAAGTTCTGAATAATGTACTTAAAATCCTAAATGTTAAATGTATTTCAAAATTACATATATTTATTTTTGAACCTTAAAAATACTAAATATTATTTATACCATATTCTTGAATTGGGAGAATCAATATTGTGAAAAGACTCCACTACCCAAAACAATATACAGATTGAATGCAATTTGTATCAAATTACCAATGGCATCCTTCATAAGAATTAGAACAAAAAATTTTACCATTTGTATGGAAACACAAAAAACCCCAAATAGCCAAAAGGATCTTGAGAAAGAAAAACTGAACTGGAGGAAATCAGGCACCCCGACTTCAAACTATACTACAAAGCTACAGTAATCAAGATAGTGTAACTGGCACAAAAACAGAAATATAGATCAATGGTACAGGATGGGAAACCCAGAGATAAGCCCACACACCTATGACAGAGGAGGCAAGAATATACAGTGGAGAAAAGACAGCCTCTTCAACAAGTGGTGCTGGGGAAACTGGAGAGCAGTACATGTAAAAGGATGAAATTAGAACACTACCTAACACTATACGCAAGATAAAATGGATTAAAGACCTAAATGTAAGACTGGACACTCTAAAACTCTTAGAGGAAAACATAGGAAAAACACTCTGACATAAACCACAGCAAGATCTTTTTCAACTCACCTCCTAGGTGATGAGAATAAAAACATAAATGGGATCTAGTTAAAAGACTTTTCCACAGCAAAGGAAACCATAAACAAGATGAAATGACAACCTTCAGAATAGGAGAAAATATTTGCAAACAAAGCAATGGAAAAAGGATTAATCTCCAAAATATATAAACAGCTCATGCAGGTCAATATCAAAAAAACAACCCACTCAAGAAATAACAAGTAGAAGACCTAAATAGATCTCTCTCCAAAGAAGACATACAAATGGCCAAGAGTCACATGAAAAGATGCTCAACGTCACTAATTATTAGAAAAATGCAATTCAAAACTACGAGGTGTCACCTCTTATCAGTCAGAATGGCGATCGTCAAAAAATCTACAAATGCTGGAGAGGGTGTGGAGAAAAGGGAACCCTCATACACTGTTGGTGGGAATGTAAATTGATACAGTCACTGGAAAACAGTATGGGGGTTCCTTAAAAAAACTAAAAATAGAACTACAACATAACCCAGCAATCCCATATACACCCTGAGAAAACCATAATTCAAAAGGACACACACCTCGATGTTCATCTGTAGCATGACTCAACACAGCCAGGATATGGGAACAACCTAAATGCTCAACAACAGATGAACTGATAAAGAAGGTGTGGGTGTATGTGAGAGAGATGGAATATTACTCAACCATAAAAAGGGAATGAGATAAGCTCATTTATAGAGATGTGGATAGACCTAGAGTCTGTCATACAAAAGTAAATCAGAAAGAGAAACATAATTAATGCATGTATGTGGAATCTAGAAAATGGTGCACCTATTTCCAGGACAGGAATAGAGATGCAGATACAGAGAATGGGCTTGTGGACACAGATGGGGTAAGGGGAAGATGGGACAAATTGGGAGACTGGGATTGACTACCATGTGTAAAACATAGCTAGCGCAGGGAGCTCAGCTCAGTGCTACGTGATGATCCAAAGGGCTGAGGTTGGGGGTTGGGAGAGAGATCTTAAGAGGGAGGGGATTCATGTATCTATAGAGCTGATTCACTTCACTGTACAGCAGAATACAACATTGTAAAGCAACTATACTCCCAATTATTTTTTAAAGTTCTGGAAAATGTACTTAAAATCCTAAATGTTAAATGTATATGAAAGTTTCATAACTTTTAGTGAGGTATTTACGTATTTATTTTTGAATCTTAAAAAATACTAAATAACGTTTAGCTCTTAAATGCAAAGTTGCTTGGTATTTTGGAGTAAGAGGCACAGTATAAATGAAGTTGGTGTGGGTGCTTGTTTGAACCTGATCTCTAGGATTAACCCAGAAATTGCAAATAGAAGCCTAAAAGATTTAGATATAAATCATCACGTTCTTTTGACACTTGATCTCAGTATCCCAGAAAATTGCCTTGCTGTTCTCTTGAATCCCAAGTCTGATTTAGGTCAACTATTAGTAGAATTAACACAAAAAGTGAGGGCCTGAGATTTGATCAGCCAGTAATTGATAAAGCTGTTCACTTACTGTGGTGAAGAGTATTAGCCACCTTTGAGGAGAATTTGAGAGAAGGCAGAGAATAATTCAGTGGAAGATGACTACAGTGGTGATGTATTGGGTTGGCCAAAAAGATCATTCAGGTTTTTCCATTACATAGCTTACAGGAAAAAAACCAAGTGAACTTTTTGGCCAACCCAATACAAGTCTTTTCTTACCCCAAGCAAATTCATTCATGAAATATCAAGAATACTGAAGATTCAATGGAATTCATGATGTTATTTGGTTACAGAAAAGCAAAGAAGGGCTTTAGTTCAGTCCTGCCACTTAGGACACATATTTAAAAGGAAAGAATCTGGTAAGTAAGTATCATGACCCTAGTGCTAGAAAAGTGGAAAGTAGAAACAAAGGTGAGAAGAAGCCGAAATCTAGTTTTCTCATGTTCTGCTGTTCAGCCGTGTCTGACTCCTTGCCACCCGGTGGACTCCAGCACCCCCACGCTTCCCTGTCTTTCTCCATCTACCAGAGCTTGCTCAAATTCATCCATTGATGCGGTGATGCCATCCAACCATCTCATCCTCTGTCTCACGTTCTAGGCACATCTTAACACTCGCTTCTGACCACTAGAAGAAATGCCTAGAGATCAGGTAGCTGCTTATGAGGTGATAAAAGCCAAGAAGATGTTCAAACATAGCATCATTGTGGAGCTAACAGATGGTCAGCCCCATTACCTGAGAACTAGATGTGACACTTGCAATTTTACATCAGGTAATTGGGTCAAATATAAGTTAGGATAGGTTAACTAAGATCCCACATACTGCCCAGTGAGGCCTTAAAATAATTTGGGACTTCCCTGGTGGTCCAGTGGTTAAGAATCCACCTTCCACTGCAGGAATGCAGGTTTGATCCCTGGCCAGGGAACTGGAATCCTACAGGCCTCAGGGCAACTAACCCACAACTAGAGAGCCCACGTGCTCCGGAACCCACATACCACCACTACAGAGGAGCCTACCACAATGAAGATGCTGCGTGCCACAACTAAGACCCGACACGGCCAAAATCAAATCTTTTAAAAGTTAGGAGAGGTTAGACACCTACAAATCCACACATTGTTCAAAAGGAAGAACACATGGATCAGTTCCATCCATCATCACTCATAGATCTACTGACACCAAACAAGAATTTGGGAAATAATCTCAACAGAGGGAAGCACCAAAGAACTGTGCTTCAGATAAAAGGTTTGGTGGTGTTTTGTTTTATAGTTGCTCAGTTGTGTCCAGCTCTTTATGGCACCATGGACTATAGTTCACAGGTTCTTCTGTCCACAGGATCCTCCAGACAAGAATACTGGAGTAGGTTGGCATTCCCTTCTCCAGGGGAATCTTCCTGACCCAGGTGTTAACTACACCAAATTGGTTTTGTCAGGATACAAGTAATATGAGGAATTCATAAGTTTTTTTTATTTCTCAGTATGCACTATGAACATTTCTTAATGTTTCCCTACTTTTACAATTTGACTTTCTTCCATTGAAAGTGAAAGTGTTAATCATTCAATCATGTCCAACTCTGTGACCCCATGGACCACATTCCACCAAGTCCTTCTGTCCATGGGATTCTCTAGGCAAGAATACTACTGGAGTAGGTAGCCATTCCCTTCTCCAGGGAATCTTCCTGACCCAGGGATCAAACCCAGGTCTGCATTGCAGGTAGATTCTTTACCATCTGAGCCACCATGGCTTTGAATATTTCTCAGATCTTTCCATTTTTTTCCCCTAATAATCATGTCCATTTTTTCCTTCACAAAAGGGGTAGTACTAACCAGATCCTAGCAGACAGTATTTTTAAGTCTTCATTGCTTCCCTCAAACTATTAATCTATACGTATTTGTGTTGACTTCCAAAGACTACCTCAGTAAATTATAAAGGAAGCACTCAAAACTATCAATATTTGCTCTTCTACTCCAAGCTCTCAGGAGTTTTCCTGCTGCCTGTGCGTTCAGTACACTGCCCAGTGCCCTGTGCCCTGGGAAACCCCAGCTCTCCTTTTCACCTCATGGCAGCAGGGTTTCCTATCTGTCTCCCCATACCAAGGCCAAGATTAGACACACACGGTGCACCAGTGTGATGTGACAAACAGCTCAGCTTAACTGAGGATTTAAAGTCAGAAGAAACTTATGAAGGCTTTCCATCAGGCCCGCCACTTTCTCAGATGCGGTTTTATGAAACCAGCCACACACTTCCTTTTGAGTCATCCCTATATTCTTTGGCTATGCCAGCACCAAACATCATATGTCTATTTGCGACCCTTAAGGATAGTTTTGGTGTCTGTAAAATGGGAACAATAAAATCTGCCTCATAGTGTTTTTCTACAAATCAAAGTAGGTGATTTCAGTCAGCTCCCTAGCACCTACTAGACTCAGTGTATGGTAGGTAATATTAACTTAATAGTCTCACCTTTGTTAGCAATTTGCACTTAGTTAGTTCAGTCACTCAGTCGTGTCCAACTCTTTGAATCGCAGCACGCCAGGCCTCCCTGTCCATCACCAACTCCCTGAATTCACTCAAACTCACATCCATCGAGTTGGTGATGCCATTCAGCCATCTCATTCTCTGTCGTCCCCTTTTCCTCCTGCCTCCAATCCTTCCCACCATCAGAGTCTTTTCCAGTGAGTCAACTCTTCGCATGAGATGGCCAAAGTACTGGAGTTTCAGCTTTAGCATCATTCCTTCCAAAGAACACCCAGGGCTGATCTCCTTCAGAATGGACTGGTTGGATCTCCTTGCAGTCCAAGGGACTCTCGAGAGTCTTCTCCAACATTTGCACTTACTCCATCAATAAACTTCTTGGCCCAAGATGGAGCCCCTCCTGCCAGGAATACCAAGTCAGGAAACCAAAACCAGATACTTTCTGGTCCCTGCAAATGCTCCATTTGACTAGAAATGCAATATATACTCATCCCAGGACTTCCTTGGTGGCTCAGTGGATAAGAATCTGCCAATGCAGGGGACACAGGTTTGAGCCCTAGTTTGGGAAGATTCCACATGCCGCAGAGCAGCTAAGCCCAGGTGCCCCAACTGTTGAGCCTGTGCCCTAGAGCCCAGGGGCCACACTACCTGGCCCTTGTGCCACGACTGAAGCCCACTCTGCAGTGAGAACCTGCGCATCTCAGCTAGAGAGTAGCCTCCATTCCCTACAACTAGAGAAAAGCCTGCACAGCAGTGAAGATCCAGCACAGCAAAAGGTAATAAAAATAGACACACTCAGTCCACCAACCATCAAGCCAACCTGGGTCTTCTTACCCCAAACAAGGGTGACTCTGTGGCCCCAGCCAATTAGATATTTTCTACTTTTCTGTTCCTGTTCTTTATTCTTTATCTGACAAAAGATTCCTCTCTTCTGTCCCATTTTGCAGTTCTCTAAAAAGGAAACTATCTACTTCTTCTCAAGTGTAAAATGAAGTTTGTTTCTATCCCTTAGATTGTTTTATTCTTAATGATCATTGATGTTTAACTTATTGAAATTCTTTGATCCTTAAGTATCAGGTCCTGACCTAAGGAATATATTTGGCATATAGAATCAGTTGTACTTTACACAATTAAATGAGTTCCTTCCCCAAAGCAAAGGGCACTCAAAATTCAAAGCTCCTAATGACCATCAGATGGTACAGTGATGAGTATTGACTCATTTCTCATAAGAAGCTTAGAAATATTTAATAACATGAAACACATTATATACAGTAGGTACAATTATTCATTAATGTCTGTTATTGTATAATAAAAAGGTACAATTAAGATGTATGAGAAACAAGCTTGAAAAAGGCTAGCCACGATTATTATACTCTTGGTTGTAGGAGCAAGCTTCCTGGTGCATGCAGAGTGTCGAGATTTTCACTGATACCCAGAAGTATGTTAATGTGCCTATTATGTTTAATCATTGTGGTTATGAACACAGGCAAATGGCTGTGCCTTTAAATTAAAATATATTTAATCAGAAATAATAGCATGGCAAAATACCATGTTGCATCTCCCAGAGCTGAGTAGTTAGTGTAGCAACCATTCGTTTACAAGTTCTGTCATTAATATTTATAAGAAAAAGAACAGAAAAGAGGACAAGAAGTTATCTGTTCCAGTTAAGTGATCATCCAAGTCCAGAGAGCTTATCTCAAATCCTGCATTAAGCTAAACCTGGGTGCTTTCCTCCAAAGGGTAACAGGAAACAGCGCTCCTGCTTGTAACATTTTATTCACTATTTTAAAGACAATCTGACATTAGATGAAAGTCACCTTCTGGGACTTTAAATAGCTTTTATATTATTAAGACACACACTATTTTTTCCCTTTTCCCAAATCTCATACTATAATGACCACAGCAGGCAGGAGCCTTTCAGTGGTTCTCAAATTTTAATGAGCATTAGTCAAACACTGCTGAGCCCACAACAGTTTCTGACGGAGTATGTCCAGGTTTTTGCATGTCTAACAAGTGATAGGATGTTGCTGGCCAAGGGACTATACTTTGAGAACAACTGCCATATGGAATCAAGCAGTACACGAGAATCAAGCACCAACCACCGCCAAAGCCCTTTGCTTGGCTGTGGGTATGGTGTCCTCAGGAGAAGAAAGAAGAGTGAAGAAGAATGCTTGCACACTTAACGCGTAATGCAGTCATGCTTCTCATGCCCAGTCACTCAGTCATTTCCGACTCTGAGACCCTATGGCTCCTCTGTCCATGGGATTCTCCAGGCAAGAATACTGGCATGGGTTGCCATCCCCTTCTCCAGGGGCTCTTCCTGATCCAGGGATTGAACCCACATCTCCTACACTGGCAGGGGGATTCTTTACCACTAAGCCACCTGGGAAGCCCCAGCAATCATGTTATTTGATCCTTAAACTACCTCTACAAGCTACAAAGCACTCTCCACATTTTGCACATAAGAAAACCAGGGTCCAGATGGTTGAAGAGAATTGTTTAACAAAACACAGCTGATAAAGAGCAGAGCCAAGACTCCCACCCAAGTGCCTCTGACTCCAAGTCCTGGACACTCCTTCCCCTACATGTCAGCGGCTTTGGCCTCTGGCCATCAAGAGGTGAAAGCACTGGACACAGTCCTTCTGGCTGTCATCAGGCAAGAAGACCACAGGATGGCTGAGTCCTCAGGCTTAACTGGGACGAAACACTGACTTCTGAGGTTGAAGGCAGTGCACTTTCTAATACATGAACGAGAGCATTCTAAAAATCCATACAGTATTTTGTCTATAGATACTTCTCACAAACCAGATATAAAATTAGACCTCATTCTCTAAGACTTGCACACTCAAAAACTTGCATTTTATCAGACAGCACTCACGTTTGCAAGCCTGCACACAGCTCCCTCGGCCCATCTGTGTAGACTTTCTCCCTCCGTTTTGACAGAAGCAGAAACTATGCAGGCGAAGACGACGGTGTCTCCACAGACAGATGCCATCGTGCCCAGCTGACCTTCCTCAGCAGCCACCAGGGTAGAAGAGGAAA
Source organism: Oryx dammah (assembly GCF_014754425.2). Lineage (NCBI taxonomy): Eukaryota > Metazoa > Chordata > Mammalia > Artiodactyla > Bovidae > Oryx > Oryx dammah. The sequence continues at coordinate 49,449,744 of NW_024070203.1, read as the reverse complement.
CCCAGGTATCAGCGAGAAGGCAGATACTGACAGGAAGCGGCGAGCGGGGTGGTTGGAAAAACATCCTGATCCTAACTTTTGTCAGGAGATGAGTGTAGGACTTACAAAATCCATCCTACAGTCAGCATCAGACAAGTCCCCTCTCTGTCACAGAGTTTATTTTCAACATTAAGATTCCTCACAAATGGTAAAAATAGATAACACATAGAAAACACACATTGTCAATAAACGTAAAAAGGTGTTCAACCTGACAACCAGGGAAATGCAAATTAAAATAAGGAGATTTTTAAAAATCCAGTGCCTGCCACATTGATTACATTCTTAGCTGAAATGGAAAAAGGGCTTGATTTGCAGGCAGCTCTGGATCTCAAATCCACATCTCTACGTTCCAGCTCTGGGAAGCCTTCCCAGGCTCCACAGAATGTCCCTTCTCAATGTCTCGAGACCACCTTGCTTGATTCTTAGCACTTCACTGCCTAAATCATCTGATTTTCAAATCTGTCTCCACTACAAGGCTGTGTGCTCCTCATTGGTGGGGTATTTGTCCCATGTCTCTATCCCAGTGATGCCTGGTATACACATATGTTCAGTAAGATTAATGAGTGATTTAATAAAACTGAAATAACCTTGCCCACTTGGGCAAATCACTTACTAATATAAGGTAACCATCTTCCACAACTTGCCATGAGGATATGACCTCCCACAATTTCTTTTGTCTTACTCTTTTTTGTAAGTGTTAATATTACTATGCTAAATTAGGAGTGTGAATATTTTGAGGAAGAGTAAGAAGTCTTCAATAGTTTTAGAAGCTTAGATAGCAGTCATTTTCATTGGGCAAAAAGTAGGGCTGAATGCCTTTGTAAAAGTTGCCAAGCAATTTGATGATGGATCCAAGAAAGCCAACAGATCATCTGTCTTGGCTAAGAAAATGATTTCTAATCAACAGGTATGAAGTTTCAGTAAAACCAGACCTTCTAGGTACCAATGAATCTATTGGCAGGGCAGCAGTGGAGATGCAGACATTCAGAATAGACTGCGTCAGAACGGATGGAGGAGAGGAAGCAGAGGGTGGGACAAATGGAGTGAGTAGCATGGAAACATAAACACTACCGTATGTAAAATGGGATAGCCAGTGGGAATTTGCTGGATGACTCAGCAAACTCAAACCACGACTCTGTGAGTCTAGAGGGGTGGAGTAGAGAGGGATGTGGGAAGGAGGTTCCAGAGGGAGAGTACCTATGGCTGATGCATGCTGACGTATGGCAGAAGCCAAGACAATATTGTAAAGCAATCATCCTTCAACTAAAAATAAATTATTCTTTTAAAAAATACAATACTATCACACACCCAAACAAGATGTTCTAGATAATCTGCTGTACAACATTTTGCCTGGAGATGACAATACTTAAAATCTATTAAGAGGGAAGATCTTAAATGGTCTTACCACAACAAAACAATCTATATCTTATCACATTGAATGTTTTTCAGACATTTAGAATAAGTGATGGCAGAAGGAATGCTAGGAGCTCCTTAGAAGAGTTCCTGATTCCTTATATACCTTAGAGTGGCAACTCTGGAGGTGAAGAGAACTGGACAGATCAGAGCAACACCAAGGAGACAGAATTAACTGGAAGTGGTGTTTGACCAGATGTGGAGGGTAAGGGAAAAGTTGGATTCAGGAATAACCCCAGTATATACCAATGTCCAAACATCAAATTATGTACCTTAAATATGTGAATTAAAAAACATTAAAATGATATAAAACTGAGAAAAACTAGTGGTACAGAAGAATAGAAATGGACAAAAGTGGAATTATGTCCTTAATAAATATTCCTTTAGCAAATTTCTACCAAAAAAAAACCAAAAATGACACCCAAGTTTCAAGATAGAGCAACTGGGTACTTGTGAGGGGCCCTAACTAAAACAGAGAAGGTGGGAGGAGGAACAGATGTGCACAGGTGAACTGAAGACACTGAATTCGGTTTGAGACCTGAGGTGTTGGTAAGATAGGCCCAATGGAGAGGACGGTATTGGGTATACAGGTCCAAAGTGCAAGAGAACACTTTGTAATCAAGTTACACACTGAGTGTAAAGAGAAGACACCCACTAATACGCAACTATTTGCTCTTCTCTTTACAGACTATTATTCAGGGCTTTCCTGGTGGCTCAGACGGCAAACAATCTGCCCACTATGCGAGAGATGCAGGTTTGATCCTGGGTCAGGAAGAGCCCCTGGAGAAGGGAATGGCTACCCACTCCAGTATTCTTGCCTGGAGAATTTCATGGACAGAAGAGCCTGGCGGATTACAGTCCATGGGGTTGCAAGGAGTTGCACACGACTGAGTAACACACATACACTTAGAAATTATTCTACCTATTCATGACAGCAGGTCCCTCAACAAAACTACATTGAGATTTTTTTATTGCAGCAAAATATGTATATAAATTTACCATTTTAGCCATTTTTAAGTATACAGTTTAGTTGCATTAAGTACATTCACACTGTACATCTATCCCCACTATCCATCTTCAGAAGATTTTTTGAGATACGTGAAATTTTCCTTTCTTCAAAAAAATAGCTATTTTGTCATTCATTTCACCAATTGGTGTTTTGTTTTTTTTTTTAATACAGAGGTGTTTGAAATTACTCTAATAACTTGTTTTATCACTGAGTCTGAGGTCCCTAAATATCACATCAAATGCACAATTTTTAAATTCATTTTATAATAAGGAACTTGATAAACTACTGCAACTATCTCTGAGTGCTTAAGTTGTCTTCCATGAAGGGTCAGGAAAGGTTTTCTTTGCAAGGAGGAGCCTAGGCTTTGCCATCAGGCCCGAAGGCAGTAAAGGGGCAACTGCTAATCACTACCGCACAAGCCCCTTCCTGCACGAGGTGGAATTGGCTTCTTTGTCCTCCTTCCTGTTGTTCCAGCTTCCTGTGCAACTGAGCCTGCTGTTGCACTCAGATAAATTTAAAATGCAACAACAAAGTCTAACATTGAAGTCCACCAGTCATTTTTAGTCATTACCTAAAGAGATCTACTATTTATTGAAATTAAAATAAAAATGAAAAGAAAAGGAATTTAAGCTTCTGTAGGCCCTAGGAAACCAAAAAGGCAAAAGATATCTTTGATTTCTCTTATGCCCTAGAAAACAGGGAGACTACCTACTTAACCATGAGACAGACTATCTACCGATCTACAGTTAAATGACAACTCATTGGATAAACCAGAATTTTTAGTTGCCAAAAATCTTATTCCAAAATCTCAGCTGCTTAAAAATCTCCCCACTAGTGTAGGGAGTGATTATCAAGCAATCTTGCTCCTCTTTGCCAAATTTTTGCTTTTTCGGTCTTTTTTAATCCCTGGAGGTGACCATGTGATCTAATTCTGGCCAATGAAACTCTGAATTTCCTGGAAAATGCTTGCTTCCCTGATTAAAAATAATAATAATAAAAGATACAAAGCACAGAACTTAGTGGTGCTGCAACATGCCCTTTTGTTCAGTCTTGAATGTAGATGTGATGCTTTATGCTTTGGCAACCATATTATAAACATGAAGCAACAAGTTTAAGAACAAAAACCCAACAATTTATTGGATCCTTAATAATATTGTTGAACTTTCTAGTTAAGTAAACAATGTTTTCATTATCATTTAATTCCCATTTTAAAAATCTCAGTTACTATTAAATGGTAACAAAAAATAATTTCAGCCTGACATATATGAAAAGATAAAGTTGACAAAGCTTTAGCTAAACTAGCCAAGAAAGAGGACTTAAAATCAGAAATAAAAGAAGAGATTGACTGATACCACAGAAATACAAAGGATGAAATTTATGTGCCAACTATGAAAATCACACGCCAACAAATTTGACACCCTAGAAGAAATGGATAAATTCCTAGAAAATACAACCGACCAAGACAGAATCATGTACAGTTCAAAAATTTGATTACACTGATTATTAGTAATGAGATTGAATCTGTAATGAAAAACTTTTCAACAAACAAAAGTCCAGGAACAGACAGCTTCACAAGGGAATTCTATCAAACCTTCAGAGAAAGATTAATATCAATCTTTCTCAAACTTTTCCAAAGAATAGAGGAGTGAAGAGTGGGCAAAATGAGGGAAGTGGGTCAAAAAGCACAAATTTCCAGTTATGAAGTAAACAAGTCATGAGGACTATTATGTACAACATGGTGACTATAGTTAAGAATCAGTTCAATCAGTTCAGTCGCTCAGTCGTGTCCAACTCTTTGCGACCCCATGAATCGCAGCACGCCAGGCCTCCCTGTCCATCACCAACTCCCGGAGTTCACTCAGACTCACGTCCATAGAGTCTGTGATGCCATCCAGCCATCTCATCCTCTGTCGTCCCCTTCTCCTCCTGCCCCCAATCCCTCCCAGCATCAAAGTCTTTTCCAATGAGTCAACTCTTCGCATGAGGTGGCCAAAGTACTGGAGCTTCAGCTTTAGCATCATTCCTACCAAAGAACACCCAGGACTGGTCTCCTTCATAATGGACTGGTTGGATCTCCTTGCAGTCCAAGGGACTCTCAAGAGTCTTCTCCAACACCACAGTTCAATTCTTTGGCGCTCAGCTTTCTTCACAGTCCAACTCTCACATCCATACATGACCACTGGAAAAACCATAGCCTTGACTAGACGGACGTTTGTTGGCAAACTAATGTCTCTGCTTTTGAATATACTATCTAGGTTGGTCATAACTTTCCTTCCAAGGAGTAAATGTCTTTTAATTTCATGGCTGCAGTCACCATCTGCAGTGATTTTGGAGCCCCAAAAAATAAAGTCTGCCACTGTTTCCACTGTTTCCCCATCTACTTCCCATGAAGTGATGGGACCAGATGTCATGATCTTCATTTTCTGAGTGTTGAGCTTTAAGCCAACTTTTTCACTCTCCACTTTCACTTTCATCAAGAGGCTTTTTAGTTCCTCTTCACTTTCTGCCATAAGGGTGGTGTCATCTGCATATCTGAGGTTATTGATATTTCTCCTGGCAATCTTGCTTCCCGCTTGTGCTTCTTCCAGTCCAGCGTTTCTCATGATGTACTCTGCATGTAAGTTAAATAAGCAGGGTACTGTCTCATATATTTGAAAGTTGTGAGGAGTAAATCTTAACCACCATATGATCCAACAATTCCACTTTACGTATTTATTCAAAGAAAACAAAAACACTAATTCAAGAAGATATATGTATCCTTAAGTTAAGCACAGCATTGTTTACAATAGCCAAGACATGGAAATTAAGTGTCTACCAATGGATGAATGGATAAAGAAATGTGGTATCTATATACATATACACACAGTGGAATATTATTCATCCATAGAAAAGAATGAAATCTCACTATTTGCAACCACATGGGCATTATGCTCAGTGAAATAAGTCAAAGACAAATACCAAATGCTCTCACTTATATGTGGAATCTTAAAGACAAAAAAAAACCCTCATAGAAATAGATCAGATAGGTGGTTGCCAGATGTGGGAGGCAGAGGGAAGAGTGAGCAAAATGAGTGAAGAGGGTCAAAAAGCACAAATTTCCAGTTATAAAGTAAGTAAGTCATAGGGACTATTATGTACAGCATGGTGAACACAGTTAAGAATACTGTCTCATATATTTGAAAGTTGTAAGGAGTAAATCTTAAAAGTTCTCAAAAGAAAAAAGGATGGAACTATTAACGGTGATGAATGCCAACTAGACACATTGTGGTGATGATTCCACAGTTCAGGTAAATATCAAATCATGACATTGTACACCTGAAACTAATGTTATGTGTCAATGATACCTCAATAAATGGCTGAATGAAAATCTTGGCTATTCTTATAATGGTAATAAAATAATTGCAAACTTATGTAAGTAAGGAAAGTTATGACCAACCTAGATAGCATATTAAAAAGCAGAGACATTACTTTGTCAACAAAGGTCCGTCTAGTCAAGGCTATGGTTTTTCCAGTGGTTGTGTATGGATGTGAGAACTGGACTCTAAAGAAAGCTGAACACCGAAGAATTGATGCTTTTGAACCGTGGTGTTGGAGAAGACTCTTGAGAGTCCCTTGGACTGCAAGGAGATCCAACCAGTCCATCCTAAAGGAAATGAGTCCTGGGTGTTCATTGGTAGGACTGATGTTGAAGCTGAAACTTCAATACTTTGGCTACCTGATGCAAAGAGCTGACTCATTTGAAAAGACCCTGATGCTGGGAAAGATTGAGGGCAGGAGAAGAAGGGGACAACAGAGGATGAGATGGTTGGATGGCATCACCAACTCAAGGGACATGGGTTTGGGTGGACTCCGGGAGTTGGTGATGGACAGGGAGGCCTGGTGCGTTCATGGAGTCGCAAAGAGTCGGACACAACTGAGCAACTGAACTGAACTATGTAAGTATGCAAGAGATTATCAACAGTATTCATGCTTGTAATTTGTATCGACTCTGCAAAATAAGAAACTGTTTCCTAAATCAGTTCATCTCTGTGCTTGGGAAAGTTGAACTTCGTAAACATCAAAGGCCTGAAGAAACCCTGGTGTAAACCCTTGAGTCCTCCCTGAGTCATCCCTTCCCTGAGCAGCTCAACTAAGACTGTCCTCTGAAAGATGTCTCCCTGCTACAGTGTCATCAGTTGTGCTAATCAGATCCTATCCAGTCAGTCCCAGCCGAGTGTGATGTGTGCTGACCTACCGTAAATGCTTCCTGATATTTTCTCACTTAATGTATTCTTTGAAAAAAAAAAATAAAGCTCTATGAAGTTATTATTGTTATCCTAGATTTTACAATTGAAAAACAACAGGGACTTCCCTGGTGGTCCAGTGGCTAAGACTCCAAGCTCCCAATGCAGGGGGCCCAGGTTCCATTACCAGTCAGAGAACTAGATCCCACATGCCACAGTTAAAGATCCTGTATACTACAATGAAGATCAAAGATCTCACATGCTGTAGCTAAGACCTGGCACAGTTAGCTAGCGAGTTAAACATGTTAATACATGTTTTTTAAAGAAACCATTCCTTTACTAAAAAACAAATCAGTTTCCATGAGGTGACTTGTCTATGCAATGGCTCCCACATGGCTTGTATTATAGCAACAAAGCTAGAATTTGAAACCAGATCTATTTTTGAAGCCTGTCTCATAGGTTTGTAAGAACTGATTTCCTAGTTCCTTTTCGTGGCTTTATCAGCCATCCTTCCCCCGGGGCTGACGCTGGACTTCTGTCTGCTGGCCCCACTACTGCCGCCCACACACCCTGTGTCTCAGATGATCCCCTCTTTCCCACCAGCTCGGCTCCTCGTGACCACTGGTCGGTCAGATGGATCACAGAGTATCCAAGCCGGTCTCTCTGCCCACAACCTGCCCTGTCTATTGCCACTGCTAGGACTTGCCAGAGACACGAAGCCAATGCTTTCTCAGACTTTGCTCTGAGCCTGTGACCTCCTTTAAGAATGTACACCAGCTCCTTTGCTGCCTTAAAGACTAGAAGAAACAGGGAAATAGGCCCTCATGCGTTCATGGGGCCAGGTCAGACCCTTTCAGATTCAAGGTTCTCGGGTCAGAAGCATTGTCAGAGGAGGGTACAGCCCCCACGGTGGGAGCCAGTTCCCTTCTGGGTCTTGATCTTCCAACTGGACAATTCCATGAGAACTCAACTAGGAGAGCCCCCAGAAAATTCACTGGAGACTGAGTGTGTGCATATGGGTGTGTGTACGGCTATAGACAAGCCAGTGTCTATACGTGTGTGTACGTGTGTGTGTATACAGTCACGGCAAATGAGGCAGCCCAGAGATTTTGTCAGCTGTGCACCCGCCTGTTACTTGTGTGCACCCTCCTGTTACTGGTGTGCACGTTGGGAGCTGCCAAATAGATGTTCTAGGTTTGCATCAACACAGCCTCAGGCTACTGTGCTCAATGCTAAGACAGCACTTCCAATGGGGAGTCTCAGTTTTACAAATTAGAATTTTGTATGCACAAAGCTGCTTTCATCATCCTAACTACAGAAAATCAGTCCTAATGGAACTCCCCTGCTTGAAGATTTGCAGGTATTGGGCTGTGTGTCCTGCACACACACACAAGGATCCTTTTGAACAAGGTATCTCTACATCCATCAAAAGTGGGTGCAGGTTAGAAACACTGAGACTACTTAAGTGTCCCTCCCAGACTTAATTCCCCTTCCCACTCAATGGTGGACCTCGTTCTCAGCTAGTGCCTCCCAACTTGCCTCTCCATGCTCTGCTCCTCTCTCCAGGCAGCCACAAAGGCATTTAGAAGATGGTGCTTCCTCCACCCCTCTGGGCACCACTGCCAGCCACTGCCCCACCACACCCCCATACAAGTACACATACACACTCAGCTCTGACCCAACCTGCATTAAAGAACATGTTCCTGCCAGACAAGAATTTTAAGGGGGTAGTTACAAGGGGGTGGCAGGGGACAGACCCAAGTCCTATAAGAGCATACACTGGTGGACTCGTGTGTGTGTGTTTCGTCATTTCAGTCATGTCCGACTCTTTGCAACCGTATGGACTGTAACCCATCAGGCTCCTCTGTCCTTGGGATTCTCCAGACAAGAATACTGGGGTACGTTGCCATGCCCTCCTCCAGGGGATCTTTCCAACCCAGGGATCAAACCTGTGTCTCTTACATTTCTTACATTAGCAAGCAGGTTCTTTACTATTAGTACCATCGGGGGCTACTAACTAATCCATCCCCATTCCACACTGATCTCTGCCCTCTCACCATACAACATCCAGGGAATGGTCTGAATCGTGTAGACTCAGCTGCAATCAGAGCTATGAGTTATCATCTGAAACCAGATGTCACAGGTGAGGTTCTCCAAGAAATCAATGGAGACAAATCACTTGGGGAAGAACGAGGAGAAGGGGAGCAGGAGAGGGAAAGACTGAGCTCTCCTGTAGCCCCAAGAAGGAGCTCCGCCAACCCTACAGAGAACTTGAGGGCTGAACTACCCTTCCGAGTTGTCCCAAGTTGGGGAAAACGACCAGGCCTATCTGTCAGCCATGGTCAGTCACTGGGCCTGGACTTCCCCTGGAAGGAGATGGGCGCGTGAGTGAGTGACACAGTCCTCTTCAGCTGGGGCAATTGCTAGCAGGCGTCAACTGAGGGCCATCTTCATATAGCACACCCAACAATTGAGAAAGTCCCTCATTCCTAAAAAGGGTTCCAGGCATCACCTCACAGCACCCACCACCCTGGAATTCCCTCTCTTCAGCCAAGTCCACAGTGAAGTCAGCTTCCTCCAAGAAGCCCCCCATCACCACAGCCCCTCTCAGGGTTGGCTCCTCCACAGCCCACTAGCACCACAGCCCTGAGGCAGCTTGTGCTCCAAAGGCCGACTTGCCGTGCTAAAGCAGCCAGATGGTAACTCCTTGAAGGCAGCAACACAGGCTGGGTTGTACAAACCCGCTGCACTGGCATTTCTCTCTATGGAGCAGAGCCTTTCCAGGTGACCAGTATGGGCTCTGGGCCCAAATCCGGACTGGAATTCTGCCTGGCTCAGTTTAGATAAGCTACTTTCAGCCTCAATGACATTATCTGCAACCTGGCTCTATAATACCCAAGCCCTCTCCGGCATGGTTTGCTTAGGCAACAGACCTATACCAAGAGGCTGTGCTGTGTCGCTCAGTCATGTCTCTTTGCAACCTCACGAACTGTAGCCCTCCAGGCTCCTCCATCCATGGGATTTCCCAGGCAAGAATACTGGAGTGGGTTGCCATTTCCTCCTCCAGGGGATAGTCCCGACCCAGGGATGAACCCATCTCTCCTGCATTGGCAGGCGGATTCTTTACACTGAGCCTCCTAGGAAGCCCCTCAGGCTCCTGGGCAACTATACAATGTGTTTGTCCCAGGCTCAAAGGTAAGGCAGGCTCTCCCCTCATCAGCTGGTCCCTCAGTCCTCCCTAAACACCAAGGAGAAGGCAGTCCTGTGTCCACTCTCTCTAGAGTTCCTGGGAAAGTGGTCGCCCAATGGTCTGTTCCAAGCCCCACAAGCTCACCTGAGGGTGAGCCGGAAAAGAGGGGGTCAGTTACTCTCCCAGAAGACACTTGGGTGAATGGCGTGAAATACCTCTTCTCCCGAAAGAATGCTGCTAAGTGCTGTGGAAAATACAAAATTAAATTCCCTTCCCCTGGCATCAGCTTGCATGAGACTGACATGCACTGACTCTCCTGCTCCCCTGGGTTTCTTGGGCCTGAGGATGAAGCCCAGGGGCCTGTAATCTTGCCATTGAAAACTGGGGTCACAGAAAGCAAAAACAGCAGCAAAAACCTCGATCATCACCATGACAGCCCCACTGAGGGAATTGTCAGATGACATATGCAATTAGACTGTTTTTAGCCATTAGCTCTTACAGCTCTGATCAATGTGTTTCTAGTTCCCAAAGAACAGACTCTGCGTGCTGGGAGCCACAGCTGCACTGCGGAAGAGCTGCGCTCTCTGAAGGCTTGTTTTCAGGGCAGCGTTGGCAGATGAAGGAAGCATGCCAATTATCCGCATTTCCTATTCGAACAACAGCTTTTCCTCCTTATGAGGCATCTGCTTGTTCCATGTGGTGCTCTAACCAAGGGAACCAGCAGGAAAGCAAATTCCTTTGTATCCACTGGGATCTGGTGAGCTAGCCAACAAACAGAGGAACCACAACCCAGGGAGCAAAAAAGCAGTGCTGGGAAGTTCTGCCTTTTTTCTTTCCTTCCCCATTGCAATAGCACAAATTTGATGCTTTCGAACTGTGGTGCTGGAGAAGACTATTGGGAGTCCCTTGGACTGCAAGGAGATCAAACCAGTCAATCCTAAAGGAAATTACCCCCGAATATTCATTGGAAGGACTGATGCTGAAGCTCCAACACTTACGGCCACCTAATGCAAAAAGCTGACAAACTGGAAAAGACCCTGATGCTGGAAAAGACTGAGGGCAGGAGAAGAAGGGGACAACAGAGGATGAGATGGTTGGATGGCATCATCGACTCAATGGACATAGGTTTGAGCAAACTCCAGAAGATAGTGAAGAACAGGGAAGCCTGGTGTGTTGCAGTCCATGGGGTTGTAAAGAGTCAGACAGGACTTAGCGACTGAACAACAACAAACTGAAGGGAATTAGGGAAAGACGGAGGGAGGGAAGAAAGGAAAGGAACACACACAAGTGTGATCCAGCAACGTGTTAGCATAAGAAATAGTATAGGAAACTCCTTATTCAAGAGCTCAAATGGAAGAAATTGAATAGGGCTTTATAGGAGGAGGAGAACACATAAGCTTCTTTGTTCTGAAAGTTTTGAACCTGATCCAAGTTTACTTCAAAATGTAGTACATGCATGTTAAGCTGCTGTAGTCGTGTCCAAATCTTTGCAGCCCTATGGACTGTAGCCTGCTAGGCTCCTCTATCCACGGGATTCTCCAAGCAAGAATATTGGAGTGGGTTGCCATTCCCTTCTCCAGGAGATCTTTCCAAACCCATATCTCATACGTCTCCTGCATTGGCAGGCAGATTCTTTACCACTAGCACCTCCGGGGAAGCTCAAAAATGTAGATGTTTATAAACCATATTTGGGTCCCTAACTACACCCTGTACATCCCCCAGGTTCCCCAAAGCTATAATCCTGGACATCTCTTTCCTTTTCATTGATTGGCCAAACCTCATCCACCATCAACTCTCATTAATTTAACATTCTGAAATATTCCTTGAATCTACCTCTTGCTTCATATCCGTTGTTTCCGATTTAGTTGAGCCGCTCATAACCGTATAATAGCAAAGGTCTCCAGGAACAAGGTCTGCTCACCTTTGTTTTTTTGCTGCCAGAATTGTAACACAGACCCCTAATATAGTATTTCACATAATAATAACCTCATGTTCATGCCTACACACATATCACAGTTCCTCATGGGCGCCATGACTTACTTTGCATGTGCTTTGTTTGATTCCACCTGGAATGTCATCTCTCTCCCTCGGCAGTTATCCACCTGACGAACTTGACCTCATTCTTCAATGCTCAAGTCAATCATTATTTCTTCAAAAAAACATCCCCTGAATCTTCTCAAGATGAATTCAGTGCCCCTTCTGTTGCCATCGCATCCACTAACTGTTGGTTGCCTCGTCTATGTTCCTTCTCCACTTTACTTCATTGGAAATAGAGACTAGTCCTTATTCCCTTTTGCATTCTTCTATACTCGGGCCTGACACAAAGCAGTTGTTCAATAAATATTACTTGAAAATGTGAATGAAGAACTCTCTGTTGAAGGAAGATGAGCTAAAACTAAAAGAAGATATATACCATTTACATGTAACGAAAAACTTCTTGTTTTATAAAAATGCTTTTTTAAAATGTTTTACCCCAACCTCACTCATATATAAAAATTTACTCAAAATGAATTAGAGACTTAATATAAGGCCAAAAACTATAAATTTTTGGAATAAAACATAATAAATTTTAATGATTTTAGATGAAGCAGTCAATGGTTTCTTAAATATGATAGCACAAGCAACAAAAGAAAAAATAACTTGGACTTCATCAAAATTTAAAACTTTAATTCTTCAAGAACACCAATCGAGATAGTTAGAAAAAAAACAGGATGGGAGAAAATATTTGCAAATCATACAGCTTGCAAATGACTTCTGTCTTCAAAGGTAAAGAACAGTTACAACTCAACAGTTAAAAAACAAATAACCCAATTTAAAAATATGCAACAGATCTGAACACTTTTTCAAAGAAGATACACAAGCAACCAATAAGCACATGAAAAGACACTCAAATCATTAAGTCATTAGGAAAATACACACCTCAATTCACGCCTCTGGTTACTAGAATGGCTGTAATTTTTTAATGGAAAATAACAAACGTTGGTGAGAATGTGGAAAGGTTAAAACCTTTGTGAACTGCTTATGGGAATATAAAATGGTGTGGCCACTGTGGAAAACAGTTTGTGGTGTCTAAGAAAGTAAAGCATAGAACTACCTTATAACTCCACTCCTAGGGATATATCTGAAAGAATCGACAGCAGGAACTCAAACAGACACCTTTAAACCAATGTGCATAACAGCACCATTCACAATAGCCAAAAGGTGAAACAATCTCAGTGTCGAACAACAGATTCATGGACAAACAAACTGTGTTATATACACACAAGGGATACTATTCAGCCACAGAAAGGAAAAGAATTTTGATATATGCTGCAAAAGGCTGACATTGTGGGGTGGGAGGGAGGTTCAAGAAGGAGGGGACATATGTATACCTATGGCTGATTCATGTTGATGCATGGCAGAAACCAACACACTATTGTAAAGCAATTAACTTTTAATTAAAAATAAATAAATTTTAAAATGAAGGATGAACTTTGAAAATTCATGCTTAGTGAAATAGACAGAAAAGGTCAACTACAGCATGATTCTATTTATATGGGGTACCTAAAATAAGCAATTCACAGAGACAGAAAGTAGAACGGAGGTTACCAGCTGCTGGGGGAGGTAAAAAAAATAGGAGTTACTGTTTAGCAGCTACAGAACTGACATTGGGGATGATGGAAGAGTTTAGGGTATAGATAGTAGTGAATGGATTAAATATGCTATGAATGTATTTAATACCACAACTGTACATGTACAAATGATTAAAATGATAAGTGTTATGTATATTTTACAAAAAATAAAATAAAGCATGAAGCATACTCCATCATGGGTGAATTTTGAAAACATTTACGCCTAGTGAAAGTACCAAGTCACAAAAGCCCACATACTGTATTATTCCACTTACACCAAATGTCCACAATAGACAAATAGACCAATCTACAGAAACAAAATAGATGAGTGACTGTGGGTGGTAAGGAGTGAGGAGTGACAGTTAAGGGGTCCAGGGTTCCTTTTTTTATTTTAATTTTTGCTGGACTAGAGTTGCTTCACAATGTTGTGTTAGTTTCTGCTGAACAGCGAGGTGAATCAGCTATAGGTATATACATATCCCCTCTTTTTTGAATTTCCTTCCCATTTAGGTCACCACAGAGCACTGAGTTCCTTGTGCTAGACAGTAGGTTCTCATGAGTTAATTATTTTATACATAGTATCAATAGTGTGTATATGCCAATCCCAATTTCCTAATTTATCCCACCTCCCCTTTCTCCCCTAGTATCCATAAGGGTCCAGGGTTTCTTTTGGGGATGGAGAAAATCTGACATTAGATCAGAGGTGGTTGCACAATTCTGTGACTATACTAAAATCCACTGAATTGTACACTTTAAAGAAGTGAATTTTGTCGTATATGAATTATATATCAATAAAGCTGTTATTTTTTTAACATGTAAAATTTTTTAATCCACTAGAATGGATTGCAAATTGAAAATGTAAATCTTTGTTTTTTGAAAATGTAAATCTTTCTTTCTGAATCTTAAGAGTTATACAAATACCCATTCATGGTATTTATGATCTAAACTACTTTAGGACAAGGAAGTCAGTAGAAATGACCATTTACGCTATCATTTAAAAAGTTAATGTCACAATGAATAAAAATTAAATTGACAGGATACCATTTTTACATCAAGTTGGAGGAAGTCATAAAGGTTAATGATACACAGTGTTATCTGTATTATTTTCACATTGCTTATCTGAAGGCAATAAGCACTCACACACTGTTGGGTAGAAGGTAAATTAATGCCAACACTTTAGAAAGCTATGTGACAATATATGGTAAAATGTAAAATACAGTTACTCTTTTAACTCAGCCATTGCTCATTTGTAAATCTATCCTGGAGACATAGATTCAAATAATGAGTAAATACATACGTATACATACACATGTTAACTGCAGCACTGTTTATAATAGCTAAAATATGGGAAGTAACTTAAATATCTAGCCACGGAGGACATGTTACATAAATTTTAGTATTTCCGCACAATAGGATGCAATACAGGTATTCAAATCAATGAAGTAAGCTTACAAGATGCATTAAATTTTTACATGCAAGGTGTTGAATTTGTGTAAAATGAAGCTGCCAGATGTCTACCCAGTACTCACTCTTTCCTTCATTCTTACTAAATGAAACGGGATTTTATTCCGGGCTGCAGGGTTCCCGCCAAAAGGCCTTATTTCTCAGCCTCCACTGCAGCTAAGGATGGCTAATGAGATAAGTGGACACCGTAAGGCAGGGCCTCTGATGAAACTGCTTAAATGAGGTTCAGTCTGCTAGGAAAGCACATCTTTTTGTTCTTTCTTATTTCCTTGTGGCCTGGAAACGGCTGGAGCTCCAGGAACTATTTTGAAAATGTAAAGCAATTCTGAGGACAGAAGCCCTGCTAAACACCTGGGGCAGAGTGCTCTCTAGGAAACCACTGCTCATCTGCCTTCCTCCTACCTTCTCAGCTTCCTCTGAAGTTTATAAGACAAAGAACAATAAACCTCTATCTCCCTTAAGCCACATACTTGGAAGGTTTGCTATAAGCAGCAAAATCTTATTCTGATACAATCTCATCAACACAGATGAAGGTTGTACACACAGGATGTTGCGGCAAACTACAGACAGTGACTTGAAGGTCTGCAATGGAAGGGAAACTTATTTCTCTCCTCCTCGTTAGTATCGCCTTAGTGTTTACCATGTCTGTATTGACACATCGTAGGGCCTGCCTGGAATCCTCCAGCTTCATCTCTCTCCCAGATCTCTGGTGCTTGCCCCGCTCACCTGCTGCACTTGTGACACACTGGTTCCCCAGGTGAAGTAAAGGGCCAGCATCACTGGCTCCCCTCACCACTTCAGATGAAGTACCACACCCTGAGGTCTCACTTCTCTGCAACTGCTAAGGGGTCAGAGGGAAGCAACCCTGGGAATGAAGAGAAATAGTATCCTGAAGGTGAACTTCACCATGTGGAAGGACAGGAAAAGGGAAAGAGTTGACAAATACATTTATTCTTCATTCATCCCCCAAGGGACTGCTCCAGGGTGTGATGTTTCTGCACATCTCGTCCAGAGCTACCACTTGGGGCTGAGAAACTGGACAGACCCATCTGTGAAGCCACCTTCTGTGTCTATCAGTAGTAACAGACAGCCTTATATCTGCTTCCCATTCCTCCCAGGCTCCGCAATCCGATTCCCTCATTCAGGCCACCTTGGCATTGTATGCCCCAAGGAACCAGAGGAACTTAAGCTTTTCTTTAAGCTTTTGTTTCCTAGGCTAAAGCAATATGTACATATTTCTTTCGCAACTAAAAAAGAGGTGTGGAGTGGGGTGGGGACTTTCCTTGTGGTCCAGTGTTTAAGAATCGTTTTCCAATGCAGGGGATGTAGGTTTGAACCCTGGTTGGGGAACTAAGATCCCATATGCCACAAGGCAACTAAGCCTGCACGCCACAACTAGAGAGAAGCCCATGCTGCAAGTAAGACCAGATGCAGCCAAATAAATTTTCTCTTTACAAAAAGAAAAATATGAGAGAGGCAATTGGGGGGCAATGTAGGAGTAAGGGATTAAGGGGTAATAAGCTACAAGGATATATTGTACAACATGGAGAATATAACCAATATTTTATAATAACTATAAATGGAGTATAACCTTTAAAAATTGTGAATCACCATATTGTACTCCTGTTAACTTACATAATACTGTACATAAACTATAATTTTAAAAAGAAAAAGAGCTAATTAATTTTTTAGAAACCCAGCAAGCAAAACAAAACTGCAGCCCAGGCACTGGGTTTGGAGCTATAATGTTCCATAAACTCTTGTATTTCTACAGTTAACCAAAAAAATGAAAATTGAGTCCTTTTTTTCCTAATAGGCCAACATCCTTATTTTTTTTTAGTGTATCTTATTAGGCCTTTTACACAGTCTAACAAGCAATAAACACAGTTTACAACCACGATACATAAAAGGATCTGAATTTTTATTGAATGACTGAAACCCAAAGAGGCAGATCCCAAAACCAAGGTCATACAAGAACACCTGCTTGTTCTGTCCTCAGCTGACTCTGTCTGAGACTCAGAGACGTTTAAAATCCCATCATCCCGGAATCTGATCTCACAGACACCAGGATCAACACGAGAGACTCCAGGGCTGTGCAGTGCTTTCTCTGTTGACACGGATTAGAGAATTCACTGGCAGCTGGTATAAAACCTGCAGGCCTGGGGAGTTGTGTCTTTGGAGCTCTGTGACCTAAGTGAGAATCCTCCTGATGGTATTTCTCAGGAACCAGAGTAATGGCCGCCTTCCCCAGGCATTCTTCTGCTGTCACATGGCTTCAGGGTCATCAGTTTCTGCTTCTACACCAGCGAGCCAACCACCAAAGGATTATCAACCAAACACATGCAGCACTCACTGTTCCAGGATATGGAAGGCCGACCTCGAGCTCGGACACCAACCTCTGACTCTTCAGTAAATCGAGCCCCCTGCCTGCTTCATCCAGTCCGCCAAGATCAGTTTGGACATGTCATACCCCAGAAGGGACAGGGAGAGATTCACTTGCACCAACACGTTTTGTGCCCATCCACGCTAATGTCACCCTCCCTGTGGTTTCTCTATCCCTTAGAGTCCCTCCATACAAAGTGAGGAGATGGACACACACTGAGAACATTCTCACAGCTGTGCCAGGGATGAGATGTTGTGTCTAGGCATCCACAAGACTCTGTCAATATCCCAAGGAAGCCTCCAACAAAAACACTGGAGCTGGTCCCAGTGCTCTCCCACCCCGGAGAAACATGGGTGTCCACTCCGGATGTGAAGTCCAAGTTGTTGCTTTAACATCAAATTAAGGGACTTCGCTGGTGGTCCAGTGGTTAAGAATCCATGTGCCAATACAGGGGACACAAGTTCAATCCCTGGGCTGGGAAGATGCCATATGCCTGCACAGCACCAACTACTGAAGCCCTCGTACCTAGAGCCTGAGCTCCCCAACAAGAGGAGCCACCACAATGAGAAGCCATGACTAAAGAAAGCCCACAAGCAGCAACGAACACCCAGCACAGCCAGAAAAAAAAAAATCAAATTAAGGCTTGCACACCCATGTTCACAGCAGTATTATTCTGGTCCACTTGTGTGGAAGCAACCAAAGCACACATCAGTGGAGAAACACAATGCGGCATCTACCTGAAATAGAATATTACTCAGCTTTCAAAAGGAATGAGATTCTGATATGTGCTATATCACTGATGAACCTTGAGACAACTATGCTGAGTGAAATAAACCAGACACAAAAGGACAAATGCTGCATGATCCCTCCTGCATGAGGCACCTAGAATAGGCGATATCATAGAGACAGAAAGTAGAGTAGTTCCCCAGGGGCTTGGAGGAGGGGAGAAAGGAGGGGTGATTGTTTAGTGGGCATTTTGTTTCTATTTAGAATGGTGGAGAAATTCTGGAAATGGATAGTGGTGATGGTTACACAGTGTGAATGGATTTAAAGCCACTGAACTGTACACTTAAAATGATTTTTTTTTAATGGTCAATTTTGTTATGTATATTAACAGTAAAAAATATTTAAATCAAGATAAAATGTCACTCTGTGGATAAAAGCATTCCCACTTAAAGATTAGCTATGTCTTCAACACATTCATTAAGTACCTATTGTGTGCTCAGTTTTGAACTAGGTCCCCAACCTCCGGGATCTAATGCCTAATCATGTGAGGTGAAGCTGATGTAATAATAATAGAAGTAAAGTACACACTAAATTTAATGCATTTGAATCATCCCCAAACCACCTCCCACCCTACCCTGGTCCGTGGAAAAATTATCTTCCACAAAGCCGGTTCGTGGTGCCAAAAAGGTTGGGGACTGCTGTTTGGGGGGGATTCAAAGCCTCAGGGAGGGTCAAGGCCCCTAAGTAGCTAAAGTAAACAAGAAATTAGAGCAGGAAAAATCAAATAATAATGCTTATAGATGTATAATCTGTATCATGTTTACTTCAGACCTCTCAGCTTTATGTAATCCAGGCAATGTGTGGCACCTGAACCAAGCTATGGGCTCAGTTTAAAACATGAGAAAGCAATTCCATTATGTCTGTTATTATTTTTACTGATGAGGAAATATACAGAGGTTTACAACATCCTGAAAAATTGTCACATGGCAATGCCAAAGTAGCCTTTCAATGTCAGCTTCTGAGCTTATTCCACGAAATTACAACCACCTCGTCAAGTGGTTCCCATGGTATATGGTGGTATCTGTCTTTACCAGGGCAGAGAATACCCTTTCTCACTGGATTAAGAGACAGTTACCATAGCAAATGCTAAAATAACAGAGGCATAAACAAATCAGGACATATTTCTCCCTCGTGTGACAGGGTTTGGTAAGTAGTTCATTACTAATCACACTGGCCCTGTGGTGGTGGGAACACTGGCTCTTTTGACCTTCTGCCATTCTCTGCAGGCAGTTTCCATTTTACAGTCCAAGTTCCCACTGTTACTCCAGCTATGACGTCAACCTTCCAGCCTACAGAAAGGGGAGGAGACTAAGTAAAGACCTCGTCCCTTTAAGGGCATAACCCCGAAGCTGCACCCAGCATCACTTCTGCTCACATCACAGAACTCATTTGCACAGCTGTCACCTAAGTGTAAAAGAGCTTGACGGTCATGGGCTCAGCTCAGACTAAGCGCTCTCTGAATAATGGAAGAAGTGAGGTTGCTATGAGTGGCCAATGGCCCATCTCTTCCACACTCACCCCTTACACCTGGGTGAAGGTAGTCAAGGTTCCCTGCTCCTATTCTGCCCCAAGCCAGGCCACCCCGGGGGCATCTCCCAGTCAGCAGCCCACACCAGCATCCACTCAGGTTGTGCTTCTCTACTGAGCCCTCAGTTACTGACAAATCTGCTGTTAGGAAAATCTACACTAGGAGATTGGAGTTTTGCATGGGAAAAAAGAAGTTATTCCCTTAAATCAGCTCAGTGTGCTCTTTGTGTAACAGTAAACAAGGGAGGTGAGAAGCAGGAATCTAGGTGACCTGCAGTACCTAGACAGTGGTCCCCAGCCTTCTTTGGCACTAGCATTCAATTCGTGGAAGACAATTTTTCCATGGACTGGGGCGGGGGGGATGGTTTCAGGATGATTCAAGCACATTACATGTATTGTGCACTTTATTTCTATTATTATTACATCAGCTGCACTTCAGATCATCAGGCGTTAGATCCTGAAGGTTGGGAACCCTGATCCTAGAACACTCAAGTCATCCACCCAGCCACAACCACAAGGGCATCAAGAAAATAGCAATTTACAGGCCAGGCATGAGTCCTCTTTCTTATATTCCCAGCAACTAGGATGGCATAATGTCCATCAAGGTAACAAACATTTGTCTGGCACTTTGCTGTTTACAAAGTGTTTACATAAATAATATCTAATCTTACCAAAACCCCAGGAAGTTGTTTATTGTGCCCATTTTAGAGGTAATGAAACTGCAGGACAGTGGGCTGAAGGAATCACTGCCCAAGAACACACGTGATATTATGATATTGCAGGGGGCTTTATATTAATAATTGTTGTAATAAAATTAATAGCTCCTAAAATTGAGGAAACACCCGCCAGGTGTAAAGAAAAAATGGTTAGGTCTACTGAGGCTCCTGCATGGGCTAGATTACCTGCTAGAGCATGGTACATGGTTCAGCCTGTTCTCGCCCCAGCTTCGACTATAGATGATGCCAGAAGTAGTAGGAAAGAGGGAGGGAGGAGTCAGAAGCTTATATTGTTTATTTGGAGAAATGCTATGTCGGGGGCACCAATTATCAGAGGGACTAGTCAGCTACTGAATCCTCCAATTATGATTGGCATCACTATAAAGAAATTATTATGAACGCATGTGCGGTTACAACTACGTTGTAGATTTGGTCGTCTCCGAGCAGTGTTCCAGGTTGATCTAGCTCAGCGCGAATTAGCAGGCTTAGGGCTGTTCCTACTATGCCGGCTCAGGCAGCAAATAGTAAGTATAAGGTACCAGTATCTTTGTGATTCGTTGAGAATGATCAGCGGTTAATGAACATAGGTAGAATGGCTGAGTAAAGCATTAGACTGTAAATCTAAAGACAGAGGTTTAACTCCTCTTTTACCAGGCCCTGTGGTGAATTTACATGTTGAATTGCGAATTCAGAGAAGCAGCTTCAATTCCGCCGGGGCTTCTCCCACCTTTTTTTTCCCTTGCTGCGGGAGAAGTAGATTGAAGCCAGTTGATTAGGGTATTTAGCTGTTAACTAAAATTTCGTGGGGGTTCAATTGATGTAAGATGTGATCTTGCAATCCTTATCAGGAATTAAGTAAACTGTACTTGCTTAGGGCTTTGAAGGCTCTTGGTCTGCCTAATCTAAATTTCTACTCTAGTACTGATAGAATTGGTTTGAGTGGTAGTAGTATGGTGGATAGTATAACTATTGTTGGTAGGAGGGTTATTTGTTTTGTAGTAGAAAATTGTCATTTTATTTTTATGTTGTTTGCAGAGGGGAATATTGTTAATGCAGTGGAGTATGTGAGTTGTGAAAAGTGAGAGCTGGCATGAGAGTAACTTAAGAGAGGAAGCTGAATGTAAAAAACTTCCTATTGTGGCCAAGTCTTTTTCTAAAAAGACCAGTGCTTAGCTTGAACTTTAAAACCCAGCCCTAATCATACTTATGTGACAAGTGACCATTTGTTCTTCATTGCTGTGTTGTTGTTGGTCAGTCACTAAGTTGTGTCGGACTCTTTGTGGCCCCGTGGACTGCAGCACATCAGCTTCCCTGTTTTTCACTCTCTCCTGGAGTTCACTCAGAACTCATGTCCATTGAGTCAGTGATGCCATCCAACTATCTCATCCTCTGTTGCCCCTTCTCCTTTTGCCCTCAATCTTTCCCAGCATCAAAGTCTTTTCCAATGAGTCAGTTCTTCACATCAGGTGGCCAAAGTACTGGAGCTTCAACTTCAGCATCAGCCCTTCCAGTGAATATTCAGGGTTGATTTTCTTTGGGATTGACTGTTTGACCTCCTTGCAGTCCAAGGGACTCTCAAGAGTCTTTACCAGCACCACAGTTCAAACTATTGTGCCTATCACTGAGTGTCAGATTCGTTTACATGAAATCCTGTTTCCACTTGCTCAGAGTTCCAACCTGGGCTCTCCTTCCGCCTTGATGCTCTGACTCACTGGTACCAGCATAGAATAAGCTTCAGGGACAGGCATTGAAAACAGGATGGCTCTAACAGTCTTGTAGCCGATCCTGATGGGATTTCCCTCCACTTCTACCTTCTGGCTCCCTCCAGGGCCACCCACCTTGCGGTCCCTGATGACGGCAGGCACAGGGGTGGGGTGAGAAACAGATTTAAAGATGGGGCGAGGGCCACAGATGGAGCAGGGTCAGCTGTGCTGATGGCAAAGAGCACTGAACGTGGAGTCCAGTCTAATGGATCCTGACTCTGACACTAATTTGCTAAGTGACTTTAAGCAAGTAACTCCACTTCTCTGGCTTCAGTTTCCTTGTCTATAAATCAAGGACAACATCAGATTCGCAGAGAAATAAACGAGAAAGTGAACTCCAATGAGACACCACAAAAGCATCCAGAACATGGTCAGCAGCAGTAGCAATGTTAGTCACTCTGTCGTGTCCGACTCTTTGCGACTCCACGAACTGCAGCCCGCCAGGCTCCTCTGTCCATGGGGATTCTCCAGGCAAGAATACTGAAGCGGATTGCCATTCCCTTCTTCAGAGGATCTTCCTGACCCAGGGATCGAACCCAGGTCTGCCGCATTGCAGCCAGATTCTTTACCATCTGAGCTACAGGGAAGATCCGCACATAGTCAGACCCACAGTAAATGTATCCATAGAATTCTACAGCTGTAGGCCATTGTTCCAACCCTCCTGTTTCATAAAAGAGGAAGCTGGGGCTCAGAGAGGTGAAGTATAGTTCCCGAGGTAACCCAGCTGGGCCATACAGAGCACAAGATGGATAGCAGCTCTTCTCATGCCTGGACTCATGCTTGTTCCAAACACCATGCTATTCTGACATATGTAAGGTAAGATTGCAGAAATCCAGATGAGAATGCATGTTTCAGGTGCAGATTTAGAGAGCTGCAAATATCAGGGTTGGATATGTGCACAAACGTGTGTGCATGGACACACACACACACAGATACACCCTGGCATGCTCCTTAAGGGGGAACTTTACTATGTCATCCACTGCTATATTCAAAGGGCCCAGAACACGGTTTCAAAGTTAGTAGATCCCAGCCAATAATTTTGGCTTACCTGGTGGCTCAGACAGTAAAGAATCTGCCTGCAATGCAGGAGACCTGCATTTAATTTCTGGATCAGGAAGGTCCCCTTCCTGGATCAAGAAGGAAGATCCTCTTCTGCAAAGCAGAACTCTCATTTGAACTCTACTTCCTCATCCAATAGAGAGAGTCAGCCCTAGATTTAAGCCAGGCTCCTTGTGCCTTTGAACTTCCTATTGTTTGATAAAGACCCTCTGCCCAGACCTCAGTGCCTTCAACTTTCTAAAAGCTCTTAGGCTCCAAACACTTTCTTTGCACCAGTATTAGCCTTCTCTCATCACATCGCTTCTGGGCTCTGAGCTTTCAACAATCTGCATGGCAACAAGTGGGATTCAATTAATTAAATAAACAAGAATTTTTAAAAATCTTAGTTCATCTAAGTAATATAAGGTACTGAGATATAGCAAAAAGTCAATGGGAAGTTGGCTATGGAACTTTCTAAGAATTTAAAAACAGACTTATATCACTGGTGTTTCCCCTGATACCCAGAAAGCAACACTAAGGGAACCTTGCTCTAAATTCCATCTTCCGTTTTTTTCTCTTCCCTTGAGGCTCTTGACAATTACACATTGTTACAAAAGCAGGCTGGTCCCCACTCTTGAGAACAAGCACTTGAGGAATGTCTCTATAAACCCTGGCTTGTTAACCACCAGGATGTAGGATTCTTAGGATGGACAATGGAATTCAAGGAAGCCAGAAAGGAAGAGATTTCGTAGGACAGAATGGAAAGCGTCCAAAGGTTGATAAATAGAAAAGGAAGTGAAAGGGACAGTTGTAATCTAAAAGAGGAAGTCGGCTTCATCGACTCCTTCATTGATCAATTTATTTACTCAACTAGTACCTGCTGAATACTAACCATCTACAAGCCCTGTGCTTGGCGCACAGAAACCTTATGAGCAAACAAAGATGCAGGTCCTTCCTAAAAAGAGATTATGCTCCAATGGAAGAGACAGATTGTGATCACACAATCACATGTATAAGTTTCACTTGGGCAAGTTCTATGAAGAAGAGGATTGGTACCCCACCAATACCTCTGGGATGCCTTTACTTGTTGGGCTAGGTGAGCCCATCCCTAAAGTCTTCACCTAAAGCCTCAGCATGCAACTTTCTCAAGAGTATTGTCTATCGATATCTCTGGAAGGAAATGCTTGGATGTTCACCCACCCTGAAGCCCACAACCAGTCATTGTCGTACAGGAGTAGGGAATACAGGAGGCCCCTTCCACACAGGACAGACTCTGCAGTTCAGTCTGCCCTTCAGAGCTCCTCTCTAGATCAGGCTGAAGCCAGAACACAATGCCACCTTCCTGTGCAACAACTTCTCCCTCTCTGTCTTGCTTCTTTCCTTCCCTCAATAAACCACAAGTCCCCACACATCTCTGCCTCAGGCTCTGCTTTTAGAGAACCTCATCTAAGATAACAATATTCTGAAAGTCCATAACTAGGAGATTTGACCAAGTCAGAGGGGTTAGGGAGGGCTTTCCTAAGAAAATGACTGAGCTGAAAGAGAAGGAAGAGTCAAAATTAGCAACACGGATTGGAAGAAAGGACCTGTGGCAGCAGACAGGTTTGCCACCTGAATCCGAATGTTTCTGATTGTCTCAAAGAAAGTTGGTGGGTCAAGAGCCCATAGCGTGAGGAGACTTGGTATGAAATGATGGGGAGACAGGTTCAGAACAGAGAAATCCCAACTAACTCCAAGGGGTAGAAATAGAAGTTACAGAGCTGCAAATTTCCACTCACTAACTCAGCCACAATAAATAGGTTTCAACAGAGGAATTCTTTGACCACTCCTCTAAGAGGGTCTTCTGGAATGTTCTGAGTGCTCTGGGTTATCTAAGGACTCTGCATTATTTCCTCACAATATTCACAAAGGAACAGTGGCCTGAGGAGCAGTGAGTTCCTATGAATGAGAATATTCAAGTAGAGAGAGAGTTGATATCTATCAGGGAACTTATGTATGGCATTGGCCAGGATGGTGGGATAGAAGACCCTTAATGTATCTGATTTTAAACTTCTGGGAAAGTTATTCGAAGTGAGAGAGGCTTTGGCATCAAAGAGAACCACATGCATGAGCACCATTTTCTTGGGTGGCTTGCAAACCACCCATGGTTCTGCTTCGGAGCCTCTGGGAAGCAGTCAGGCCACCACAGTGTAGAAACAGGAGAGAAGAAGCCCTGTCAGTCATGCAGCTATTGGGAAGGGGCTGCGTGGAGTAGAGGCTTCCCTGGTGGCTCAGATGGTAAAGAATCTGCTTGCAATGCAGGAGACCCAGGTTTGATCCCTGGGTCGGGAAGATCTTCTGGAGAAGGAAATGGCTACCACTCCAGTATTCTTGCCTGGAGAATTCCATGGACAGAGGAGCCTGGTGCACTACAGTCCATGGTGTTGCAAAGAGTTGGACACAACTGAGCGACTAACACTCACCGAGTGGGGTGGGGCCTGGGCCAGGCTTCCTCGCACACCCAAACCCAGGCAGCCTCTGTCCCTGATCCCTGCAGCGCTCAGTGGTGTTCAGCCACTAAGGACAGGACCACACTTCCTTGGGGGCATTCCTCTTCTACAGACCATGCTGATGCTAAACCCCTTTCTGTACCTCTTCCACTACAAACACAAGCATTCTTAGTCATCTTTGCATCTCCAGAACTCAACAGAAGGCCTGACACATGGCAGTTGCTCACAAAGTCTTTACCAACTGACTGGTTTATCCCCAGACAGGCTCCATCCCTGCTCTGGTCTCCTGCCCCACCCCATTCATTCCTGTAGCTATTACACCAGACAGATTCTGGGGCCTGCTCTATGTGCTTCAGTCATATCTGACACTGTGACCCCATAGACTATAGCCCACTAGGTTCCTCGGTCCATGGGATTTCTCATGTCCACGGCATGGAGTAGGTTGCCATGCTCTCCCCTCCAGGGGATCTTCCTAACGCAGGGAGCGAACCCACCTCTCTGTGTCTCCTGCATTGGCAGGTGGATTCTTTACCATTGAGCCACCTAGAACCCTATGTTTGGAGCATACTTTGGGGGCTTCCAAGATTTCTAAATCTCAGCAGAGGCATCCTCATCTGTGACTGTCAGTGGTCCCAGGAGAGGACATTAGCAGAATGTTTCAGCACAGAGCTCATGAAGACCCAGGACAGCCCAGTCTTTACGGCTCCACCCCAGAAAATTCCATCTCAGCTTGTCCAGGTTTCAAAAGAGGGATTCTTAGACCACTCCTCTCAGAGAGTCTTCTGGAATGTTCTGAACGCTCTGGGTTATTTCAGGACACTGCATTATTTTCTCACGACTTCACTCACAATTTTTGAGACAGCCTCTCTGGATTCAAAATAGCAAGACCAGGCAGCCATGCGACAAGTGTCCGTCTTTATTTTAAGACGGTATAAAATGCAGAAATATGCAGCGTAACAACCCTAAAGAAACTGCCTTGCATATGAGGTTTTCAGTACTTGGTGAATCTTCACAAATATGTAGAAGAAAATTCTTCATTTTACAGAAGATTGAAGCTCAAAGCTATGTGACTTGTGCAAGCTGCCTGGTGGCAGAGTTGGGGCAAGACTCTGGGGCTCCCAGTTTCTGCTCCTGCTGTATGATTGTAACACCAGAATCCAGGAGGAACTTATAGATGAACTAGTCCAATGTACACCCCTCCAGTATGATTCAGGAGAAAAACTGAGCTAGTTCTTAAGAAAGTAGTAACTGAAGCTACCTGCTGGCTCAGATGGTAAAGAATCCTCCTGCAATGTAGGAGACCCAGCTTTGAGCCCTGAGATGGGAAGATCCCCTGGAGAAGGGAACGGCAACCCACTTCAGTATTCTTGCCTGGAGAATCTCATGGACATAGGAGCCTGGTGAGCTACAGTCCATGGGGTCACAGAGAGTCAGACACAACTGAGTGACTTTCACTTCACTTCACAAAGCAAGTCTAGAGTCAATTCACACGAAATAGATAGTAGGGAGACAGGGGTGGAAAAAAGCAGAGTCAAATTTATCAGCCACTTCAGTGCCCTAAAGAACAAGTGAGTGTGTGCAAATGTCAAACCTTTATGTAGCATACCTGAAACTAACATAAAATTGTAGAATGACTATATTTCAATTTTAAAACTAAATAAATTTAGATAGATAGGTGGATAGATATTTAGATAAAGGATGGGCCAGTGTATTGCACTAACCCAACCTTTATTTTTTAACTTTTTATTTTGTATTAGCATATAGCCAATTAACAATGTTGGGATAGTTTCAGGTGGACAGCAAAGGGACTCAGCCGTATATATACAAGCATCCGTTCTCCTCCAGGCTCCCCTCCCACCCAGGCTGCCGTAAGACTGAGTGTGTGCTCAGTCACTTCAGTTGTGTCTGACTCTCTGCAGCCCCATGAACTGTAGGTCTGCCAGGCAGAGTCCTCTGTCCACAGAAGTCTCCAGGCAAGAATACCGGAGAAGGTTGCCATGCTCTCTTCCAGGGAATCTTCCCAACCAGGGATCAAACTCAGGTCTCCTGCATTGCAGGTGGATTGAGCAGAGTCAACCATTATTTACCAAGGGTCAGGCAATCTGCTAAATGCTGGGTAATCAGAGGTAAAAACCTCAGCAACATTCCTGAGTGTAAGAAGGTATGAGAAAAATCAGTGAGTTATAGTGGAGAGTGGATAAGTCTTACAAGAAGGGTATTCTCAGGTAGGGGAAGGACTAAGGTCAACAAAGCTTCAAAGAGGAGGTAACTATCATACCTGATACTGCAAGGCTAATTGGAGTTTGTCAAATTGACGAGGGGAAGATGAGAGTGTTCCAGGCAAAGGGAAGAGTTTGGGCAAAGGCAGGCGGGCTTGTTGTAACATAGTGGGTTGGGACAACTGCAAGTGTAGCTGAGAATGGCTGATTCATGAAGATTCATCTATTGTGCTAAAGAGTTTTGCCCTTTGACCTGAAGATAACAGGTAATGGTCCAAGGATTTTGCTTTAAACTGGATGTAACATGATTGCACTCCCATTTTAGAAAGTTCACACTGGAGGATTGTTTAGAAAAGAGTACTCTCAAGAGGGAGGCCAGGTGAAAACAAAAGCAGGTGGGAAATGATTTGAGTTGGAATTAAGGGAGCAGCAGGGAGAGTAAAAATGTTTAAGGGGTATTTAGAAATTAGAAATTACTGATCCAACAACCTTACTCCTGGGCATATATCTGGAGAAAACTTTAATTTGAAGATATATGTGTACCCCAGCGTTCACAACAGCACTATTCTTAACAGCCAAGACATGGAAGCAACCTAAATGTCCATCGACAGATAAATGGATAAGGATGATGTGGTATACATATCTGTTTTTCATACAACGGAATACTACTCAGCCATAAAAAAGAATGAAATAATGCCATTTGCAGTCACATGGATGGACCTAGACATTATCATACTAAGTGAAGTAAGTCAGACAAAGAAAAGCAAATATATAATATTGCTTAATGTGGAATCTAAATAATAAATGAAAGAAATGAACTTATTTCCAAAACAGACTCACAAAAACAAACTTACAGTTAACAAAGAGGAAACAAGTTGGGGGAGAGGGATAAAATTAGGAATTGGGGATTAGTAGGTCCATGCTACTATATATAAAAGAGAGAAATAAGGGCTTACTGTACAGCACAGGGAAATAGATTCAGTATCTTGTAATAAACCAAAGTGGAAAAGAATATGAAAAAAACATATATCTATGTATAACTGAATCACTTTGCTGTATATCAGAAACTAACACAACATTGTAAATCAACTGGACTTCAATCAAATATAAACAAAAAAGAAAAAAGGAATTATTAGTCTTAATGATATGGAACACAGAAGAGAGAACAGTGACTCAAATTTCCAATGAGCAGCTTAGAAGAAAATACTATTCTATAAGGCAGAGGAGGAGCTGTTGGGGGAGTGGAGAATTTCATTAGCTGAGCTAAAATATGTTGAGCTGGAGACACCAGCTGGCCATCTGAGTGGAGTGGTCAGAAGGCAGCAGGAAATAGGAGTTTGGACCCCAGGAAGGAGGACTAGGAAGGGCCTGAGGGTTTTAAATCATCAATAGGGACTTCCCTGGTGGTCCAGTGGCTAAGACTCTACACTCCAAGTGTTGGGGGCCTGGGTTCAATCCCTGGTCAGGGAACTAGATCCCACATGACACAACTCTTAGATGCATATGAAGATCCTGAGTGCCAAAACTAAGACCTGGCACAGCCAAATAAATGAATAAAGTCAATATACAGGTGGCAGCTGGGATCAGACGTGTGGATGAGATAATCCAGGGGACACACAGTAGCAGAAAAAGAGAACAAGGCTACGGACAGCCTTAAGAAGCAACAGCAGTTCTAGGAGTGGAGAGAAGGATGAAGATAAGTGTGCAAGGGACACAAAGATTTGACTGGAGATGAGCGGATGAGGAAGAGAGCAGAGTCACAGAGTGTGACAGGGACGGGAAGAGAGCAATGGAGTCAACATGTACGGAGCGCTGGTGAGTCCCCAGCCAGGACCAGGAATCTCACATATGTTCTCTCACTTAATGCTCCTGGAACAATCCCACGAGTGAGGTATTAGTATCCTAGCTTAACTATGATGGAAATTGTGGCCCAGAGAAGTGAAAGGACCTGCCCAGGATTACATAGCGACCAAGTGGTGAAATGGAATCAATGCCAAACCTCTCTGGCTCCAAAGTCCATAATACTCTTTTCATAGTGCAAACTGCTTCAAAAAGTCAAACAGGGCTGAAAAGAGCTGCATAAAAGTGAGAAGTCATCATCCAGCCAAGGGTGTGGCTTCACTGTGGTGAGCTGATGTGAACAGGGTTAGGTAGATAGAGACAGTGAAGCGACAGTTCTTTTTTGAGAAAACTGCCCTCACCCATTCAACAAACATTCCAAAATTATTTGACAGTCCTTCTAATGTGCCACATACTCTTGTAGACTCTGGGAATATCAAGTAACTGTTTTCAAGGAGTTTGTATTTGGGTGATCAGGGGAGAGAGACACTTAGCTATTATATCAAATGCACAACACAGGGATTTCCCTGTGGTCCACTGGCTGAGACTCTGCGCTCCCAATGCATGGGACCCAGACTCATCCCTGGCCAGGGAACTAGATCCCACATACTAGGAGCCTGCATGCCACAACCAAGATCCAGCACAGCCAAAAAACAACAAAAACACATGTCAGACAGTAAGAAGAGCTAGGAGAGGAAATAAAGTCAGGAAGGGGTACCGTGTAAGAGGCAAGGCAGGGAGATGGGAGGTAGTCTGTCAGGTAAGGTGGCCTCTGATAAGACCTTGGAGCAGATGATTGAATGAAGCCCTTGAATCAGTAAGGCCTGCCAATGACCCAAGGCAGAAGGAACAGCAAACACAAATGCTTCAAGGTGGGATGACACCTATATCCATCCAGGATCCACGGCTGACAAAGCAGCCAGCTGGGCTGCCCTGCAGTAAGCAACGAAAGTGAAGGAGGGGAGATTCGCAGGGGCCCCAGTGCACAGGACTCTGGAGACCACAGCAAGAGATCTGGGCTTCATTCTGAGCTGGGAACCCTCTGGAGCAAGAGGGGCTATCCTTCATCATCCATCCCTAAGGGAAGAGTTACTGGGTCAGGGTTCCCGGGAGAATGGCGCTCCCATCCTCACCTCCTTCCTGACTGGAGTGGCCGGGAGAGGGCCTGGAGTGGAAGCACACCCGTGATGAGCAGAACGGCTGGAGGACCAGGGTAATCCCAGAGTGAGATGCTAAGAGGCCTTAATCATCAATGCTACTGGCCTTGGTAGAGT
Source organism: Oryx dammah (assembly GCF_014754425.2). Lineage (NCBI taxonomy): Eukaryota > Metazoa > Chordata > Mammalia > Artiodactyla > Bovidae > Oryx > Oryx dammah. The sequence goes on along the minus strand of NW_024070203.1, from coordinate 49,418,761 downwards.
ACAGCATTCATCAAAACCAGCACGTGCAGAGTAACCCTGGGGGAAGTCTGTATCTCAGCCCATCCTGGCCACTCAGAACTCTCTCCTGTGCATGTACTAAATCACATCAGTCATGTCCGTCTCTTTGCGACCCCTTGGACTGTAGCCCACGAGGCTCCTCTGTGCATGGGATTCTCCAGGCAAGAACACTGGAGTCGGTTGCCATGCCCTCCTCCAGGGGATCTTTCCAACCCAGGGATCAAACCCAAGTCTCTTGTGTCTCCTGCATTGACAGATGGGTTCTTTACCACTAGCATCACTTGGGAAGCACCCCACACAAGTCACCCAGAATCCTTTCCCAAGCAGATGTAATTAGACCACAAGAACCAAAACAGAAATGGAACTATTTAAATAGGCACCACCATTAACCTCAGAGAGATGCTACGTCCCAAGATACCTTCAGAGAATTAAAGCCTGATCCTCTGATCAGAGGGTTCTCTGGGTGTGTGAACTCCATCCCTGCTCCCAAAGGCTCCTAATACAAGGAGGTAACCACAGTGTGCAGCAGACACGCTCTGCCCAGTGCAGGGATGACCAAGGGCATCCTGCCACCAGGCCCTAAAGCTGACCACACTCAGCCTTCTCACACACCAGGAGGTCTAACGTGAGGGAAGCAACAGACTTGGGGGCAGCCTCAGCCCAGGGGGGCATGTTGTTGCTCAGTTGCTAAGTCATGTCCCACTCTTTGCAACCCCATGGACTGCGTGCAGCATGCCAGGTTCCCCTGTCCTTCACTATCTCCTGGAGTTTGCTCAAACTCACGTCCATGGAATACTGCTGCTACTGCTAAGTCGCTTCAGTCGTGTCCGGCTCTGTGTAACCCCAGAGACGGCAGCCCACCAGGCTCCTCTGTCCCTGGGATTCTCCAGGCAAGAACACTGGCGTGGGTTGCCATTTCCTTCTCCAATGCATGAAAGTGAAATGTGAAAGTGAAGTCCCTCAGTCGTGTCCGACTCTTTGCAACCCCATGGATGGCAGCCCACCAGGCTCCTCCGTCCATGGGATTTTCCAGGCAAGAGTACTGGAGTAGGGTGCCATTGCCTTCTTCGAATACTACTCATCCATAAAAAGGAACATATTTGAGTCATTTCTAATGAGGTGGATGAACCTAGAGCCTATTTATACAGTGAAATTAGAAAGAGAAAAACAAATATCATATACTAATGCATATATATGGAATCTAGAAAGGTACTGATGAACCTATGTGCAGGATAAGAATAGAGATGCAGAAACAGAGCACAGACTTGTGGATACAGGGGTGGCGGGGAGGAAGGAGAAGGTGGGACAAATAGAAAGAGCAGCATGGAAACATATATTACCATATGTAAAATAGATAACCAGTGGGAATTTGTCATATAACTCAGGGAGCTCAAACAGGGGCTCTGTGATAACCTAGAGGGGTCGGATGGGGTGGGAGGGAAGTTCAAGAAGGAGAGGAATATGTATACCCATGGCTGATTCATATGGATATATGGCAGAAACCAACACAATACTGTAAAGCAATTATCCTTCAATAAAAGTAAATAGATAACCTTAAAAAAATTTTTTTAATGGAGATGTTGAATCAATGAGCTGAATGGAAGAATATGTGTCACACACAGGAATGGGGTCCATACACAGAAAGACTTAATTGGAATATGTGGCTCTTACGTTTGGAATTTCAGGAATGAGGCAAGTGAGGAGCTCTGGGCCCCTCATATATTCTGTAAAGGCAGCTGCTTCTTTGGCTCCACCTAGGTGAGCCCTAAAAATACTGGTTCTCTTTTCCTATCCCTCTCCTCACTCCCTCTTTAATGAGGCCTTAAATTGAGCCCCTGGTTTCTGCCTTACCCCAATCTGCGGGCTTGAGACGTTTTCTCCACATAGAGATTCTGTGTCATCATTCACTTTTCTATTCTGGGCTTCAGGCTTGCCACACGTGATGTGCAGTTTGGAAGAACATCATTAAGTGCACAGACCTCCAAGGCCAAGATCGTCCATAATATAGTAATCTGGAGCCTGATATGATTTTATCAAAACTCTTCAAATCATTTAAGTTCCAAGTGGCTGCAAAATTCTTATAGAAAGCCCTGTTTTTTCCACTCACTCAAAACAACATAGAATCTACCTGAGTCAGTTACAAATTTTGTTTCCTTTCATCGTCTACATTTTTTTTCCCCCGAGAGAAACGTTCACTCACTTTTTTAGCTACCTGGTAGAGTCATGCTGGAAAGTGAGATGAATCATCAAGTTTCCACGGCAGCTATAGGGAACCTGAGCCAGGCAACCGGACACTTGTGTATAGAAGCCTGGTAACACCCATTCTACCCAGATGGAGCTCGCTTATTTTCCATAGCATTTTAAAACTGGGCCTGGCACCATTATTCACCCTATTTATAGTTTAACATGCAACATAATATTGACTCCAGGCTCCAATAGGAATGCTTCTTTTAAATGTCAGTGGATTATTTACTATGGTAAACTAATTAGTTGCATAAAGGCTTCCCTTTTCAGGATGGGTGAGGAGGAGACTGTTAATGCTTCTTGGATTAGCATAGTACTACTGTCATTTGAAGTTCTTTTACATTTAAGAGAGTTATTACAGGACTGCTCAACTTTGCAATGCATAGTACATCTGTTGCTGAAGTGACTGGAAGCTTTTTTATTTTAACCCAAATGGGGGAAATACAGCAACAGAAAGGGAAGGCCATACTCCTGAATTAAGAGAGAATCATTGCAGTTTGAACACAGAAAAAAATCAGCATTCCGTGTTCTTGACTGGAAGTTTTAATTTACACTACTTTTATGACAACTAGATCAACATGCAAAATGGATATAAATGAAAGCAGCATTGAAGGTCCAATGGTCCCTTAGAAATTATTACAGTGGTTGAAGACAATTTTCTTCTTGGACTTCTTAGGAATTCAGTTCAATGATGAGAGCAAACAGTAAATGAGATCTATGCTTGGGGAACTGTCATATACAAATATGCTTCATCTTGGGAAGTGGGAAGACATGGTTTTCTCAGTTCTGATCACAAAGAGATTATCGATGTGAAAATATAGGTAATGGAACTTAAAATACAGTAAAAGAGAAATTTTTTTCAAATAAACAAACGTGTATGTGTATTTAATATTTTTCACCCAGTGTCTTAGTTTTTCATAACAAGATTTTAAGTAGGAGGTGCATTCCTGACTGAGGAAGTGACATAAACTTAAATCCTATATATGAATATCACAGATCGAAAATAGTTATAATCAACTTCTGTATTTAAAAACCATACTGGGACTTCCCTTGTGGTCCAGAGGCTGAGAGACTGTACTTCTGATGCAACGGGCCAGGGTTCAACCCCTGGGTCAGGGGACTAGGTCCCATATGCTGCAACTTAGAGTTCTCATGCTGAATCTAAAGATCCCTCATTCTACAACTAAAGATCCCACATGATGCAACTAAGACCCAGCACAGCCAAATGAATAAATATTTCTAAAAATAAATAAAATAAAAATCTTATTAGTGACTCTCAAGTTTTCTCTGTCCAGGCCTGGCTCTAAATACATCACATGAATTGTGATCGGATCATCACAGCAACCCAGGGAGATAATTACTGATATTCCCTCCCTTTTAAAGATGAGGAAATTCAGGCCAAAATCCTGAAATGATTTGCCCCAGCACAATGGCCTGATGAGGCTGGAATATGATAAGAGCAGACTCACTGGAGAAGACCCTGAGGCTGGGAAAGATTGAAGGTAGGAGAAGAGGACAACAGAGGATGAGATGGTTGGATGGCATCACTGACTCAATGGACATGAGTTTGAGCAAACTCAGGGAGATGGTGAAGGACAGGGAAGAGTGGTGTGCTGCAGTCCATGGGGTCACAAAGAGCTGGACTCGACTGAGCGACTGAACAATGATAAGGGAAAGGCCCTCAAACTGTGATCTGGGGACTCCTGCAGGTACCTGTGACCTTTTGAGGGGGTTCATGAGGTCAAAACTATATTTATAATGAAGTGATAGTGAAAGTGAAGTCAAAGTGTTATTTGCTCAGTCACTATTGACTCTCTGTGACCCCACAGACTGTAACCCACCAAGCTCCACTGTCCATGGGATTTCCCAGGCAAGAATACTGGAGTGGGTTGCCATTCCTTCTCCAGGGGACCTTCCCAACCCAGGGATCGAACCCAGGTCTCCTGCACTGCAGGCAGATTCTTTACCATCTGAGCCCTCAAGGAAGCCTGATTTTTGTAATAATGTTATTATTTGCCTTTTTTACTCTCACTCTTTCACAGGTACACAATAAAGTTTTCCAGATGCCACTCTATGTGTTACATCTCAACAGATTATGTCCAGATATGAGAATCCAGCTGGCTTCTATCAAGCCAGACATCCAGGAGATATATAAACATAAAGCAATGCCACTCCTCACTGAATTTTACTTTTGCTTTGAAAAATATATTTATTTTCATTAAAATTATGTTATTTATGTTAATATATAATGGGTTTTTAGAACTAACAAGACCTTTTGGAACGAACACCCAAAAAAGATGTCTTTTTTATTATAGGGGACTGGAATGCAAAAGTAGGAAGTCAAGAAACACCTGGGGTAACAGGCAAATTTGGCCTTGGAATACAGAATGAAGCAGGGCAAAGGCTAATAGAGTTTTGCCAAGAGAACACACTGGACATAGCAAACATTCTCTTCCAACAACACAAGAGAAGACTCTACACATGGAATTCACCAGATGGTCAACACCAAAATCAGATTGATTATATTCTTTGCAGCCAAAGATGGAGAAGCTCTATACAGTCAGCAAAAACAAGACCAGGAGCTGACTATGGCTCACATCATGAAATCCTTATTGCCAAATTCAAACTTAAATTGAAGAAAGTAGGGAAAACCACTAGACCATTCAGGTATGACCTAAATCAAATCCCTTATGATTATACAGTGGAAGTGAGAAATAGATTTAAGGGCCTAGATCTGATAGATAGAGTGCCTGATGAACTATGGATGGAGGTTCATGACATTGTACATAAGACAGGGATCAAGACCATCTCCATGGAAAAGAAATGCAAAAAGCAAAATGGCTGTCTGAGGAGGCCTTACAAATAGCTGTGAAAAGAAGAGAAGTGAAAAGCAAAGGAGAAAGGGAAAGATATTCCCATTTGAATGCAGAGTTCTAAAGAATAGCAAAGAAGGGATAAGAAAGCCTTACTCAGTGTTCAATTCAAAGAAATAGAGGAAAACAACAGAATGGGAAAGACAAGAGATCTCTTCAAGAAAATTAGAGATACCAAAGGAACATTTCATGCAAAGGTGGGCTCGATAAAGGACAGAAATGGTCTGGACCTAACAGAAGCAGAAGATATTAAGAAGAGGTGGCAAGAATACACAGAAGAACTGTACAAAAAAGATCTTCATGACCCAGATAATCAATGGTGTGATCACTCACCTAGAGCCAGATATCCTGGAATGTAAAGTCAAGTGGACCTTAGGAAGCCTCACTACGAACAAAGCTAGTGGAGGTGATGGAATTCCAGTTGAGCTATTTCAAATCCTAAAAGATGCTGCTGTGAAAGTGCTGCAATCAATATGCCAGCAAATTTGGAAAACTCAGCAGTGGCCACAGGACTAGAAAATGTCAGTTTTCATTTCAATCCCAAAGAAAGGGAAAGAATGCTCAAACTACTGCACAATTGCACTCATCCAAATGGCAGCTCACTCCAGTGTTCTTGCCTGGAGAATCCCAGGGACAGGGGAGCCTGGTGGGCTGCCGTCTATGGGGTCACACAGAGTCGGACACGACTGCAGTGACTTAGCAGCAGTAGCAGCAGCAGCATTGGAGAAGGAAAGGGCAACCCACTCCAGCGTTCTTGCCTGGAGAATCCCAGGGATGGGGGAGCCTGGTGGGCTGCCATCTATGGGGTCACACAGAGTCGGACACAACTGAAGTGACTTAGCAATAGCACATGCTAGTAAAGTAATGGTCAAAATTCTCCAAGCCAGGCTTCAGCAATACGTGCACCATGAACTTCCTGATGTTCAAGCTGGTTTTAGAAAAGGCAGAGGAACCAGAAATCAAATTGCCAACATCCGCTGGATCATCGAAAAAGCAAGAGAATTCCAGAAAAACATCTATTTCTGCTTTATTGACTATGCCAAAGCCTTTGACTATGTGGATCACAATCAACTGTGGAAAATTCTGAAAGAGATGGGAATACCAGATCACCTGACCTGCCTCTTGAGAAATCTGTATGCAAGTCAGGAAGCAACAGTTAGAACTGGACATGGAACAGACTGGTTCCAAATAGGAAAAGGCGTGCGTCAAGGCTATATATTGTCACCCTGCTTATTTAACTTCTATGCAGAGCACATCGTGAGAAACACTGGGCTGGAAGAAGCACAAGCTGGAATCAAGATTGCTGGGAGAAATATCAATAACCTCAGATATGCAGATGACACCACCCTTATGGCAGAAAGTGAAGAGGAACTCAAAAGCCTCTTGATGAAAGTGAAAGAGGAGAGTGAAAAAGTTGGCTTAAAGCTCAGCATTCAGAAAACGAAGATCATGGCATCTGGTCCCATCACTTCATGGGAAATAGATGGGGAAACAGTGGAAACAGTGTCAGACTTTATTTTGGGGGGCTCCAAAAATCACTGCAGATGGTGACTGCAGCCATGAAATTAAAAGACGCTCACTCCTTGGAAGAAAATTTATGACCAACCTAGATAGCATATTCAAAAGCAGAGACATTACTTTGCCAACAAAGGTCCATCTAGTCAAGGCTATGGTTTTTCCAAGGCTATGGATGTGAGAATTGGACTATGAAGAAAGCTGAGTGCCAAAGAATTGATGCTTTTGAACTGTGGTATTGGCGAAGACTCTTGAGAATCCCTTGGATTGCAAGGAGATCCAACCAGTCCATTCTAAAGGAGATCAGTCCTGGGTGTTCATCAGAAGGACTGATGCTAAAGCTGAAAACTCCAATACTTTGTCTCCCTCATGCGAAGAGTTGACTCATTGGAAAAGCCCCTGATGGCGGGAGGGATTAGGGGAAGGAAGTGAAGGGGACGACAGAGGATGAGATGGCTGGATGGCATCACTGACTCAATGGACATGAGTTTGAGCAAACTCCGGGAGTTGGTGATGGACAGGGAGGCCTGGCGTGCTGCAGTTCATGGGGTCACTAAGAGTCGGACAGACTGAGCAACTGAACTGAGCTGAACTGACAATGGGTTTATTATTCTTATTTTTAAATGAATTAATAAATAAATGTTTACATTTTCCTGGATTTAATTTGTAATGTAGTAAATATCCATGTATGAACAAAAAGCTCCTTGGGGTCCTCAATACTTTATAAGAATTTAAAAGAGTCCTAAGAAAAAGTAAATAAATAAAAAGAGTCCTAAGAGCAAAGAGCTTGAAAGCAACTAAAGTACAGTTTTTCATATCCTATAAAATGAGTATCAATATATAACATACATTTTTTTAAAAATCACACACATCGATGACAGAAGAGGTTGTGATAACATATCAGGATCTGTATGTTGCCCAAAAATCTTGATGGATAAACAAAAATACAAATAAAAAGCAACCTAAGGTCCAAACAGGGGTCTATGACAGGCTGAAGGGTGGGATGGGAAGGCAGGTTCGGAAGGGAGGGGACATAGGTATATCTATGCCTGATTCTTGTTGATGTATGACAGAAAACCACAAAATTCTATAAAGCAATTATCCTTCAATTAAAAAAATTTTTTTTAAATTTTTAATCAACCTAAGGTCCAACAGTTTTCAACATCTAAATATTTTGACTTTGGAGTTGAGATTTAAAATTTTAATCTAAATGTGTCTTTGGTTTGGGTTTTTTTTTTTTCTTTTGTGGCCCCTATACTTAGAAACCCTGGAAGAAGCCTCTTTATGAAAAATAGTAAAAAATTATGAATATTTGGTATGAATGTTTTTCCAGTAGTCATGTATGGATGTGAGAGTTGGACTAAGAAGGCTAAGTGCTGATGAATTGATGCTTTCGAACTGTGGTGAGAGTCCCTTGGACAGCAAAGAGATCAAACCAGACAATCCTAAAGTAAATCAACCCTGGATATTCATTCAAAGGACTGATGCTGAAGCTCTAATACTTTGGCCACCTGATGCAAAGAGCCGACTCATTGGAAAAGACCCTGATGCTGGGAAAGAGTGAAGGTGAGAAGAGAAAGGGGCAACAGAGGATGAGATGGCTGAATGGCATCAATGACTCAATGGACATGAGTTTGAGCAAACTCAGGGAGATGGTGAAGGACTGGGAAGGGTGGCATACTGCAGTCCATGGGATGGTAAAGAGTCTAACATGACCGAGTAACTGAACAACATGAATGTTAGGGGAAGCACACTGACTGAAACAGCCCACCCTGGCCAGGCACCATAGTAACCATTTACATGAGTTATTTTATAACAGGAGGTCCTGGTAAGGAACACAGAACTAATAAGCCATCACCAATCAGGAGAGTTGGGAAAGGTCAAAAGGAGATGCCACATGTCCTACCACCTCCCAGAATCCTTCTCCCTGGCATGCATCTTGGCCTGAGCAATGTGTGCACCATCAGGAAGGATTCAAAGTCAGAATGATTGGCCAGAGGAAACTCAGAAACTAATCCCATCACCATAAAACCCGAGACTGCAAGCCACGAGGCAGGGCAGTTCTCCTTGGTTCTCTGGCCCTACACCTCTCCACCCAAGTGCCCTTTCCCAATAAAGTCTCTTCTTGCTTTGTCAGCATGCGTGTCTGCTCAGACAGTTCATTTCCAAGTGTTAGACAAGAGCGAACTCTTAGGCCCTAGAAGGGGTCCCTCATGCCACAATATTAAGCAAGAGTAAGCAAGTTGCATCACTCATTATCAGAGAAAAGCAAATCAAAACCACAATGAGGTACCATCTCACAACGGTCAGAATGGCTGCTATTCAAAAGTCTACAAACAATAAATGCTGGAGAGGGTGTGGAGAAAAGGGAACCCTCTTACACTGTTGGTGGGAATGCAAACTAGTACAACCACTATGGAGAACGGTGTGGAGATTCCTTTAAAAACGAAATAGAACTGCCTTATGACCCAGCAATCCCACTGCTGGGCACACACACCGAGGAAACCAGAATTGAAAGAGACACGTGTACCCCAATATTCATCACAGCACTGTTTGTAATAGCCAGGACATGAAAGCAACCTAGATGTCCATCGGCAGATGAATGGATAAGGAAGCTGTGGTGCATATACACAATGGAATATCACTCAGCTATTAAAAAGAATGCATTTGAATCAGTTCTATTATACAGAGTGAAGTAAGTCAGAAAGAAAAATAACAATACAGTATATTAACACATATATGTTAATTTAGAAAGATGGTAACGATAACCCTATATACAAGACAGCAAAAGAGACACAGATATAAAGAACAGACTTGTAGACTCTGTGGGAGGAAGCAAAGATGGGATGATTTGAGAGAATAGCATTGAAACATGTATATTATCATATGTGAAACAGATCGCCAGTCCAGGTTTGATGCATGAGACAGGGTGCTCAGGGCTGGTGCACTGGGATGACCCTGAGGGATGAGATGGGGACAGAGGTGGGAGGGAGGGTCAGGATGGGAAACACATGTACACCCATGGCTCATTCATGTGAATGTATGGCAAAAACCACCACAATATTGTAATTAGCCTCCAATTAAAATAAATTTTAAAAAATAAATAAAGGACTTGTTACCAAGAAAAAAAAAAGAATTTTTAGAAGTATGAAAAATTGTACTGCTATCATGCACTGACATGATTATGAGATAGAACATAAGGTTATACATCTTGACTAGAGTCAAGAATAGTACTTAATGTGAAAAATTATAATTGACATATATTCAAGTTTAATTAAAAAGAGAAGAAATTATATTATACGTAATGAACTGCAGGAAAATTAGGTATTTCATCTAAAAAGAAAACAGAGCATAACTGAATCCAGATGATATATTACAGCCAAGGCATTAATTCTCTATATTGATTAAAATAAAGATATAATCTCCAAAAAAAGAGTAAGCAAGTTGCAATTTTTAGAAAACTAATAAATACCACAAATATCAGAAAATTCAAAAAATGATATATTTTCATTAATTAATGCCTAACCCATCTCTAATAATATTCTTCACAAGGTTTTGATTACACATTCTCTTGTGACTAATATTTTCTATGCAAAAGAATGGAAATAATTTATTACTGTTCTTTTGCATAGTTGATCAAAAGTTTTTTAATGATAATTCATGGGGAAAGATTTTGGTTTCATTTTCAGGACTGTGGTTAAATTTAGGAAAATCTTTATCAAGTTTCTTATTTGCATGGTGAGATTTGGCAGACTTTCAATTTCCTTTTGCAGAAATGATCTATATTATATAACCTTTGAAGTTTGTAGGTAGGTGTGTGGCACACCTTGGGTCCATGTCACACCTTGTGAGTCCACTATTTCTTCCCGCTGTTGCTGTGAGTTAACTGAGGGTACAGTTGTTGTGTATTGCTTGCTTTTTGTCTGGGTTTCTCTGCCTTAGTTGGGTCTCCTGAAAGAACTTGTTCAAACATCTGCCTCACACCTAACCCTGAAACGCTTTGTTGCAGGAAAAAGCCAATCCTTACTCCACAGTGGAACAGTTTCTTTGACTTGCTTTCCCTTGCCTTTGTTATTATAATCAATCATGCAGAATGGCCTGCCTCAGAGAATCCTGCCTTTCTGCCTGGTAAGCTAAGGTGCCTTTGTTCAGAACCGAGTCCACCTGTAGATGGCAGGAAGGCAGAAATGAACACATCCCCATGCCTGAGGCTTGCCATTCTAGGTAATATTTGTAACTTTAGTGGCCTTTTTACTTTGTTTCCTTATCTTCCCCCACCTCTGATCTATAAAAGTTGACATAGGTAAGTCAGCCGAGCAGCTATTAACCACAAAAATACTATCAACTAAACTCATCAACACGAATCTCTAATTCAACTTCCCCTTAGCCAGATCCCAATACTGCACACAACCCCTCCAAAGTCATGTGACTGTGGGGGACTTTAGATCCAGAGCCAGAGTAAAAAACAAACAAACAAACAACAAAAAAAAAAAAACAGTATCATTATGAATTGCACTTAAAATACCTTATGTTTTGCAAATTTTACAACATATGACCACATAAGTACATCCCCTAGGGCCCTCCCAGGATCTCAGAGGAGCAGAAGCGGGTCCTTGAAGCTTAAGCTTCAATAGCTTCATGGCAAATCCACCTCTAGGCAAGGGTTACCTCCATAATCAAACACTCCCACAGTCTGGAGCCACATTGCCCTAGGAGAGCATCCTAGCTTCACAGCTTAATAGCTGTAGATCTTAGACAAAGTTTTTAACCTCTGCAATTCCCTCCACTCACCTGTAATGGAGAACACAAGAGTACCTACCTCATAGTGTTATGAGGATTCAATGATTGGCACACTAAGTATTCAGTCAATATCAGCTGTTGTCTCTGTTTAATGATGGAGTGCAAAGGCACCAGCTTACCTTTCATTATGGAGGGACTCTGCTTCCTTGCCCCCACCCACTTAGCAGATAAACTCCAAATGCTCTGGAGAAAGAAATGGGAAACTACTCCAGTCTTCTTGCCTCAGAAATCCCATAAACAGAGGAACCCCGAGGGCTACAGTCCATGAGGTTGCAAATAGCAACTCCAAATGCTCAGTTTGCATATGGATGGGACTCTTCAACCCCCTCATCTTGCTGCTGAAATCAGCGATCTCATTACAGTGACATCTCCAGAGAACAGTCACTAAAGAAGTTTTCAAAGATCTAGGCTCCCCACATCAGCTGTTTTTTTCCCAGGTACCGCAAAAAGAAAGGCTCTCTGTGCCCTCCTGAGGGGGAAGACACAGCTTAATGAGTCAGTGGTTGGCAGATTACACATGGTAAATTCACTCCAGGCTTCCTAGCTCTTTAAATTCTTTCCTCTATGGGCTCATAAAAGATTTTTAGCTGATCAGTTTCATTCGATGGGAGCTGCTATTGAAAACAGCTTTTTTTTTTTGGTCAACTAATCAAGCTAACAAATTGCCAACAGCCATTTGATCGTACAGAAAGCAAGGGAATTCCAGAAAAACATGATGTTGGGAAAGACTGAGGGCAGGAAGAAAAAGGGGTGACACAGGATGAGATGGTTGGATGGCCTCACTGACTCAATAGACATGAGTTTGAGGAAACTCAAGGAGATAGTGAAGGACAGGGAAGCCTGGTGTGCTGCAGTTCATGGGGTTGCAAAGAGTCAGACAGGACTTAGTGACTAAACAACAAGAAGCCACCCTATTGCCCACCCTGTAGCATCCTACCCAATCACCTGATGTCACCCTTCCAGTAGTGATTTTCTCTGTCTTGTAGCTATGAAAATTGGCTACTAGCCTGGGAAAGGGTTCGGCTCTCCCTTGAGCTGACCAGCTACTTCTAACAGCGTATCCCACTCTAATAAATTTTATTCTCCCCTCCTTTGGCCTCATGTCTGGACTGTCTTTTCCAACCTGTGCACGGATGACGACACCCTCCCCCTTGGCACACGTGCTGGGCTGCTTTGACTGGCAAGGGAGGCTCACTGCATATCTGGGGTTCCAGCTACCTCCTCACTCCTTCAGTCGTCCTCCACTTCCTCCTTCTAATTCTTCCTGTAACACACTGTTGTTCAATTTGGTTGGTGGCAAGCAGAACTTTTTAAACAGAACAAAAACAGCAGACACTTTGCATACAATAAAAGTAAATATTGTTTTGTGATATCTTTGTTTCAGTCATTTTAGAGGGCTGGGTGTGGGTATGTATGTGTGTGCGTGTGCTGGATCATGATATAAAGTATATTTCTTATAAGGGCTATGGCGAAAAACATTAGAAAGCCACTTGTGCAAAAGACGTGATAAAGCTGTAACTTCAACTAAAGTAATTCAGCAACTTATACCAACTATGAATTTTGTTTTGGGTGACCTCAACCATCTAGCTTCAGGTGATTAAAACTTCTTTTAGTTGAGGTTCTATCAAGTAAAGGGGGTGCAATCTTCAGCTGAGAGTTTGGATACTGAGGCTTATTCTTCATTCTCTTTCTCTAGGTTTTTTAGTGCTGTTAGAAAACAGCATTCTACCCCACTACTCGAGTTCTCATGACTTCATAATGTTCTGTGTCTACAGTAATGGAGTTCCCTAAATCTTGCCTTCAGTGAGGGCTTCATTACAGGTGACAATGGACAATAATTCAAAGAGTATTTGCCACTTCAGATCCAAGGGTTGTCAGAATCCCACGACTAATACAAATGGAATTTTCACTGCCCTACGCCCAGCTTCAGTTTTTCCCATCCAAGGATCTGTTATCTGCATCACACTTCTCATTACCAGTTTATCAACTGATTTCAAGCAAAAATATAAAACAAAAAAAAAACATAAAAACAAAACTCTGAATACCTTGAGAATACTGCTAGTCAGGTGGCACTGTGATAAAGAATCCACCTGCGATTCAGGAGACCCAGATTTAATCCCTGGATGAGGAAGATCCCCTGGAGGAGGCATGGCAACCCACCCAATATTCTTGCCTAGAAAGTCCCATGGACAGAAGAGCCTGTCGGGCTACAATCAATCCATGGGGTTGCAAAGAGTTGAACACAACTGAGCAACTAACGCTTTCACTTTAGATATACCAGAATTTGGTTCATTAATAATGAGAATCTTTCCTTTGTCTCATCTCTCGATTCTAGATGTTTCTATGAGGTGGATAATATGAATGCACTTATTTCAAAGAGAGAAAGGGATATGAGATACTGAAAAGGCAGCCTAGCCAGGTCACACTGCAAACCCCTGGGGCTTCCAAGTTTAGAACTGAGGCTGTGGCTGCTAATTCCTGGTTTGCTGATGAAGACACATGAATGATCACTTTTTATAGATTTTATGACTCCTTTGTAAGTACCAGTCATTTTAAATTCAAAGAAGGTTTCTAATTCCAGCCATCAACTGGATGCCTTGGACATTCTTGCTGGAGCATTAGTATGAGTAGATGGCCTTCACATCAGACTATGACATCTATTAATAGTTGTTTGTGGATCTTTCTCTGGACAGAAGCAGGTAAATATGTCAGGTTTAATTTGCAATACTCAGAGATGGGTGCTTGTTCATCTAGAAACGAAAGTATTTTCTTGTCTTGCATTTTCACCCAAATAAGACAATTTTGAGTAAGTCCAGGGACCCCCTCCTTCTTAGCCTTTAGGTTTCATTAGAATTTTCTTGAGTCTGGAGAAGAGGCCCTAAATAAGGCAGATGGCTACAGACTGTTATCAGAGTATGAGTTAACATCAAGTATGTTTTGACTTGCAGTAGGATTTGCTGGTTGGAGAAGGCAATGGCAACCCACTCCAGTACTCTTGCCTGGAAAATCTCATGGATGGAGGAGCCTGGTGGGCTGCAGTCCATGGGGTCATGAAGAGTCGGACACTTACTGAGCGACTTCACTTTCACTTTTCACTTTCATGCATTGGAGAAGGAAATGGCAACCCACTCCAGTGTTCTTGCCTGGAGAATCCCAGGGATGGCGGAGCCTGGTGGGCTGCCATCTATGGGGTCGCACAGAGTCGGACATGACTGAAGCGACTTAGCAGCAGCAGCAGCAGCAGCAGCAGCATTTGCTAGTTATCATGCTGTGGAAGAAAAACTTCCCAGGGTCAGATCTTGTCTTGAAGAGGAGTGGCTTAAATCAGTGTTTATAGTGTTTCTTCATGTGTGTGAATTTAATCTTCTGAACCAGCAATATTTTCTAGCTAGGTTCCCCTTGTGATTATGTTATGGGCTTGATATTATTTTATATTATTGGCATTTCCCAGACCGACCTGAAACACACCTCCTCTCCCAATTAGATTACAAACTCCTAAAGGCAGAGCCTATAACTTAAACTTTTTATTCCTCTAAAATATGTGGTCCAATGTACACATTGCTATATTGAAAATGGATTAATATGTACTGTATAGCACATGGAATTCTGCTCAATGTCATAAGGCAGCCTCAATGGGAGGGGAGTTTGGGGGAGAAGGGATATATAAATATGTATGTCTGAGTCCCTTCACTGTTCATCTGAAACAATCACAACATTGTTAATCAGTTATGTGTGTGTATGTGTGTTCGATTGTTCAGTCGTGTTTGACTCCTTGTGACCCCATGTACTATAACCTGCAAGGCTCTTCTGTCCACGGAATTTTCCAGGTAAGAATTCTGGAGTGGGTTGCCATTCTCTTTCTCCAGGGGATCTTCCCGACCCAGGGATTGAACCCATTTATCCTGCATTGCAGGCAGATTCTTTACCACTGAGCCACCAGGATTCCCTGTTAATCAGCTATACTCCAATATAAAATAAAAAGTTTTAATAAAAAATAAAATATCTGAGCTAGTACCTTGCATTAAGTGGGTGCTCAATAAATATCGCTCATTGATTGAACCTGCAGAACCCAGAAATGCGGAGGAGACGCCAAGCAATGGGAGAAGTAAGCAAAGCCATGAGCAGATCACCCAGAGGTTTCCAGCACATCAGTCACAAGCCATCAGTCACCCCACTGAGTGCGACCCTTGCTCCTCACTTTAAGAGAATGGCTTGGTCTTTGCTGTTTGGGCTTCGTCTCCCACCTCTTCTAATTTCATCTGAGATATCTGATTGCCCACTCCACTGTTTGTTCTGCTCACCCCTCCTCCTGCCTCTTCTGTCTCACTCCCAGACTAACAGGGTGGAAAAGTCACCTAAAGGAAACACACAACATGCTGTAACTACTGGGCCCACGCTCCACAATAAGAGAAACCGCTGCAATGAGAAGTCCACAAACTGCAACTAGAATAACCCCCACTTGCTACAACTAGAGGAAGCCTGCAGGCAGCAAAGACAGTTGAGCATAGTCAAAAGTAAATAAATAAATAATTTTAAATGTTACCTATTTTTAAAAAGGAAATACACACATGATTGTCACACAATGGGCATAACACTCAGAAAAGGCAGGCCAGGTCCCAGTGGGCACCACCTACCACCCCCAGTCACTGATGCTCCCTTCTAAACTGGAGCTTGGACAAGAAAAACCTCAGCCCAGTCATTCAAGGATGTCTGTGATATTGTGATTCATAAGAAATATAAACATGGTCTTCATCCCCATGTCTGGCACAGAACTCCTGAAATCCTTGGAAATGGTCTTTTGTGATATCAACAAGGTGACTTTTAGAAAGCCCCTAAGGCTAGGGGCACTGAAAGTGAGCCAATCATATGATTCAAGGATTGGAACTTCCAGTCCCGTCCTGCTGACCTCCAGGGAGAGGAAAGAGGCTAGAGACTGAGCTTAATGGCCAGTGATGTAATCAACCATGCCATAAAAATCTGAAGGGATGGGGTTCTTCTGGCCTGGTGAACATGTGAAGATCTGGACAGAGGTGGGCTCAGAGAGGGCATGGAAGCTCCACGCCCTCTCCCCATGCCCTGCCCTGTGCATCTCTTCCATCTGGCTGTTCCTAAGTTACATTTCTTTATAATAGACCAGTAATCCAGTAAGATGTTTCTTACTTCTGTCAGTTGCTCTAGGAAATTAACTGAACCCAAGGAAGAGGCCATGGAAACCTCCAATCTGCAGCAAGTAGGTCAGAAGCACAGGTGACAAACTGGATGTACGATTTTTTTCTGAAGGGGCTGGTGTCGGGAGGGGTCTATTTTAGGACTGAGCTCTTAACATGTAGAATCTGATGCTGTCTCCAAGTATACAGTTTCAGGATTGAGTTGACTTGTAGGACCCCCAGCTTGTATGAAAGGCTTGCTTGGATGTATGGGGAACCCTCCCTAACCCTTATCACCATCTTGGAATTAGGAGCAAAATGGCTAATGTTCTAAAAGGTGAAAGGCTGGTCCCGTATTTGGCCTGATTTAGAAAAGATCTGAAGAACAAATTATGTTTGAGACCAACCCTAGACTTAATTCCAGTACACAGATGGACCAGTGAACCTCAGTTCAGTTCAGTCACTCAGTCCTGTCCAACTTTTTGCGACCCCACAGACTGCAGCACACCAGGCTTCCATGTCCATCACCAACTTTCAATTTACTCAAACTCATGTCCATTGAGTTGGTGATGCCATCCAACCATCTCATCCTCTGTCGTCCCCTTCTCCTGCCTTCAATCTTCCCCAGCATCAGGGTCTTTTCCAATGAGTCAGTTCTTCGCATCAGGTGGCCAAAGGATTGGAGTTTCAGCTTCATCATCAGTCCTTCCAATAAATTTTCAGGACTGATTTCCTTTAGGATTGACTGGTTGGATCTCCTTGCACTCCAAGGGACTCTCAAGAGTCTTCTCCAACACCACAGTTCAAAAGCATCAATTCTTTGGTCCTCAGCTTTCTTTACAATCCAATTCTCACATCCATATATGACTACTGGAAAAACTATAGCTTTGACTAGATGGACCTTTGTTGGCAAAGTAATGTCTCTGCTTTTTAATATGGTGTCTAGGTTGGTCATAGCTTTTCTTCCAAGGAGAAAGTGTCTTTTAATTTCATGGCTGCAATCACCATCTGCAGTGATTTTGGAGCCCAAAAAATAAAAGTCTCTCTCTGTTTCCATTGTTTCTCCATCTATTCGCCATGAAGTGATGGGACCAGATACCATGATCTTTGCTTTTTGAATGTCAAGTTTTAAGCCAACTTTTTCACTCTCCTCTGTCATCAAGAAGCTCTTTAATTCTTCTTCACTTTCTGCCATAAGGGTGGTGTCAATTGTATATCTGAGGTTATTGATATTTCTCCTGGCAATCTTGATTCCAGCTTGTGCTGAATCCAACCCAGCATTTCACATGATGTACTCTGCATATAAGTTAAATAAGCAGGGTGTCAATATACAGCCTTCATGTACTCCTTTCCCAATTTGGAACCAGTCTGTTGTTCCATGTCCAGTTCTAACTGTTGCTCCTTGACCTGCATACAGATTGCTCAGGAGGCAAGTAAAGTGGTCTGGTATTCCCATCTCTTTAAGAATTTTCCACTTTGTTGTGATCCACACAGTCAAAGAATTTGGCATAGTCAATAAAGCAGAAATAGATGTTTTTCTGGAACTCTCTTGCTTTTTCGATGATCCAACGGATCATCATGGCAATTTAATCTCTGATTCCTCTGCCTTTTTCTAAATCCAATTTGAACATCTAGAGTTCTTAGTTCACATACTGTTGAAGCCTTCCTTGGAGCATTTTGAGTATTACTTTGCTAGCATGTGAAATGAGTGCAATTGTGTGGTAGTTTGAACATTCTTTAGCATTGCCCTTCTTTGTGACTGAAATGAAAACTGACCTTTCCGCATCCTGTGACCACTGCTGAGATTTCCAAGTTTGCTGGCATATTGAGTGCAGCACTTTCACAGCATCATCTTTTAGGATTTAAAATAGCTCAACTGGAATTCCATCACCTTCACTAACTTTGCTCATAGTGATGATTCCTAAGGCCCACTTAACTTTGCATTCCAGGATGTCTGGCTCTAGGTGAGTGATCACACCATTGTGGTTATCTAGGTCATGAAAATCTTTTTTGTACAGTTCTGTGTATTCTTGTCACCTCTTCTTAATATCTTCTTCTGTTAGGTCCATACCATTTCTGTCCTTCATTGTGCCCATCTTTGCATGGAATGTTCCCTTGGTATCTCTTATTTTCTTGACGAGATCTCTAGTCTTTCTCATTCTATTGTTTTCCCCTATTTCTTTACACTGATCACTGAGGAAGGCTTTCTTATCTCTCCTTGCTATTGGCAACTCTGTATTCAAATGGGTATATCTTTCCTTTTCTCCTTGCCTTTAGCTTCTCTTGTTTCCTCAGCTATTTGTAAGGCTTCCTCAGACAGCCGTCTTGCCTATTTGCATTTCTTTTTCTTGGGGGTGGTCTTGATCACTGCCTCCTGTACAATGACACTAACCCCCATCCATAGTTCTTCAGACACTCTATCAGATCTAATCCCTTGAATCTGTTTGTCACTTCCATTGTATAATCATAAGGGATTTGATTTAGGTCATACCTGAATGGTCTAGTGGTTTTCTCTACTCTCTCCAATTTAAATCTGAATTTTGCCACAACAAGTTCATGACCTGAGCCACAGTCAGCTCCTGGTCTTGTTTTTGCTGACTGTATAGAGCTTCTCCATCTTTGGCTGCAAAGAACATAATCAACTTGATTTCAGTACTGACCATCTGGTGATGTCCCTGTGTAGAGTCTTCTCGTGTTGAAAGAGGGTGTTTGCTATGACCAGTACATTCTCTTGGAAAAACTCTATTAGACTTTGCCCTGCTTCATTTTGTACTCCAGGGCCAAATTTGTTTGTTACTCCAGGTATCTCTTGACTTCCTACTTTCGCATTCCAGTCCCCTATGATGAAAAGGACATTTTGGGGGGTGTTAGTCCTAGAAAGCCTTGTAGGTCTTCATAGAACCATTCACCTTCAGCTTCTTTAGCATTACTGGTTGGAGCATAGACTTGGATTACCGTAATATTGAATGGTTTGTCTTGGAAACGAACAGAGATCATTCTGTCATTTTTGAGATTGCATTCAAGTACTGCATTTCAGACTTTTGTTGACTATGAGGGTTACTCCATTTCTTCTAAGGGATTCTTGCTCACATTAGTAGATACAATGGTCATCTGAGTTAAATTCACCCATTCCAGTCCATTTTAGTTCACTGATTCCTAAAATGTTGATGTTCACTCTTGCCATCTCCTGTTTGACCACTTCCAATTTACCTTGATTCGTGGACCTAACATTCCAAGTTCCTGTGCAATATTGTTCCTTATAGCATCAGACTTTACTTCCATCACCAACCAAATCCACAACTGGGTATTGTTTTTACTTTGGCTCCATCTCTTCATTATTTCTGGAGTTATCTCTCCACTGTTCTCCAGTAGCATATTGGGCACCTACCAACCTGAGGATTTCATCTTTCAGTTTCCTATCTTTTTGCCTTTTCATAGTGTGGACTAATAGTCCCAGCTGAACTCAGCAGAATTAATCCATTTAAAATATTTGTTCAGAGGCTCCACTGCCAAGACATCAATGAGGTGTATACAAAGATGACAGACAAGTGTACAGACACAGTACACTGTCTAGAGGAGGAGATAAAAAAAACGTATCTGACAAATTGTAAAACAACCTAAAATGTGGTCAATGTCCTAAAAGAGAGATGCAAAGCAAGTGCTGTGAGAATTCTGAATGGACAGCTGAATAGACAATTCCCATGTGTTTTCAGCAAAGTGCTGTGGGCCAAGAAAGTTGCAAAATATCCAGAATATCCTGGCTCCTCCCTTACCACTTGGAACAGTCCCACACAGCTAACTGAGAGACTATCTCCCAGGCTTAAGTTCTCAGTACTTAGGAGAACTTAACTCCTCAGGTCTCAGTACTCCTTGGAATAAAACATAATTCTCAACTTTTCAGTTGTGCATTTTTTCAATCAACAGTGTGAAACCAGGTTTTCCTTCTTATTCCATTTATCCCTGCTTAAGCTTTATTTTAAAAGTATCTACCATCTTTTCCCAGTATTTCTAAAGAAAATGTAATTAGGAAGGATGTTTTCATCATCTGCACGTGTCTATTCCTCCCCTCAGATTTCCAGGCTACTTGAAAAGTATGTGTTTTTCACTCCGTGCACCAAGTATGAGAGACTTCCCTCTTCATTGGCCTCATGTTATTCCTCTCAGATTTTTCAGATACTATGTGATGGTGTTTATTAGTCTTCAGTACTTTTTGATCTTTCTTTCTTTACCACATATCAATCCTGTTTTTTGTGGGCCAATGGAAACACCAGGCTAAGAACTCCAGGAGCCAGCCAGTATCTCTATAGCAATTGAGAGTGACTTTCCTGATAGCCCAGTAGTTAAGATTCCACACTTCCACTGCAGGGAGGCACAGATTTGATCCCTGGTCTAGGAACTAGATCTCACATGCTGCACAGTGCAGCCAAAATGTTTAAAAAAAAGAAAAAAGAAAAGAAAAAAAGAAAGAAAGAGAGCGAGAGAGAAGATATGAATTCTCAATTTGTTGCCTTTGTTTTGGTTCCTTTGGAAGGAATGATGCTAAAGCTGAAACTCCAGTACTTTGGCCACCTCATGCGAAGAGTTGACTCATTGGAAAAGACTCTGATGCTGGGAGGGATTGGGGGCAGGAGGAGAAGGGGACGACAGAGGATGAGATGGCTGGATGGCATCACGGACTCGATGGACATGAGTCTGGGTGAACTCTGGGAGATGGTGATGGACAGGGAGGCCTGGCGTGGTGCGATACATGGGGTCTCAAAGAGTCAGACACAACTGAGCGACTGAACTGAACGTTTACCAAGCCAAATGCACAAAGCCAGGTGAAAAAGAGATTTGCTTATGGATTTTCTGCCTAAAGAAAGCAAGCCTCACTGACATGTTGCCCATGGATTCAGCTAGGAGCAGTTCCTATAACCACAGATACTGTTTGGGGTGTTGAATTTCTACTAATAATTGTCATCGCATTTCTTGCTTGCCTACCAAGCTCTTTATGGGTGATAAATTTCTAGGACTTCTTGCAGAAACTGTTTGTCTATCTTATCCTCTTTCCTCTTCTGATAAATTATATGCATAGATGTATATGTAAGTATCTGTTCGCTTCCTATGTGCAGGTAACTCCACTGTCAATCACCGTTACCTATAGATGTGACCCTCTTAACCCCACTCTGCATTTTGGAAACTCCAGCTCCCTGCAAATTTCCTCTCCCCTGTAACAACTTGTGTCTTGGAGTGATGGAGAACACCTCACAGCCATCACCCCCACCCCATCCCCTGCTCAGGCAACACTGGTGCCCTCTGCTTTTGAGGCATGCATCCCACTCAGACATGAGAGGAGCCCCTCTGTGCTGTGCCTGCTGGCCTGGCATCAATGCTGATGGGATGGACCTGAAGGGCAGCAGAAAGTGCCATCCAAAATGACTGTAGGAGTTCCAGACATGCCACCCCCAAACACACTTTTGTATATGAATTATTTTGCACTATTACTGTTGTTTGGGCTTCCCTTGTGGCTCAGTTGGTAAAGAATCCATCTGCATTGTGGGAGACCTGGGTTCAATCCCTGGGTTGAGAAGATCCCCTGGAGAAGGGAAAGGTTACCCTCTACAGTATTCTTGCCTGGAGAATTCCATGGACTGTATAGTTCATGGGGTCGCAAAGAGTTGGCCACGACTTAGTGACTTTCAATCAATCATTACTGTTGTTTAGTGATCCAGTCATTTCTGACTCTTTGCAACCCCATGGACTGTAGCCCTCCAGGCTCTTCTGTCCATGGAATACTCCAGGCAAGAATACTGGTGTGGGTTGCCACTTCCTCCTCAAGGGGATCTTCCTGACCCAGGGATCAAACCCAAGTCTCCTGCACCGCAGGTGGATTCTTTACCCCTGAGTGATGAGGGAAGCCTGACAAGCGATTTAACCAGCTAAACCACTTGAAAACCAGCAAATGCTGGGGAAGACTTTCTCTGAATTCCCTTTATCTGCCTAAAAACGGATCCTCTAAGAGGAACTTGAATGTCATAAACGCTCTCCCCCAGAAGTTTCACCAACCAGGAAGCAATGGCCTTTATCACCAGGGAGGAGACTAGAAGTTGACACCACACTCAAACTTTGTCACAAACTGTCACACACACCTCCTATGTATCCAAGGGCCCACTCATCCTTCCTAAAAATTATTTACTCCCCTGAGAGGCCTAGATTCCTCCTCCCTTTCCCCAGTTAAGATGGTATAGGCATTACAGTAACCATTTCACAATATGTATATATCAAATCATTATGCTGCACCCCTTAAACCTCTACTGTGTTGTATGTCAATTGTATCTCAATAAAACTGGAAGAAAAAATAAAACAAAAATAATAATAAAATTAAAACAATTTTTCAAGATGGTATTGAATCCTGAATTCTAAACCAGCTCATAAGTTACTCATTTTTCCCCCGAGTATCTCCCTTGCATACATGACATATATGGGTCAACAAAACTCTGTGTGGTTTTCTCTTATTGATCTCTCTTTTATTACAGCGTGTGTCTGACTCTTTGTGACCCTATGGGCTATACTCTGCCAGGTTCCTCTGTCCATGGGATTCTCCAGGCAGGAATACTGGAATGAGTTGCCATTTCCTACTCCAGGGGATCTTCCAGACCCAGGGATCAAACTGTCTCTCGAGTCTCCAGCATTGGCAGGCGGATTCTAACCACTGCACAACCTGG
Source organism: Oryx dammah (assembly GCF_014754425.2). NCBI lineage: Eukaryota > Metazoa > Chordata > Mammalia > Artiodactyla > Bovidae > Oryx > Oryx dammah. The sequence goes on along the minus strand of NW_024070203.1, from coordinate 49,395,460 downwards.
GAAGCCCCTTTTATTACAGGGGTCTCAGCTAAGCACTCGGAAGGATAGAGGGAAAATCAGCTTTCCTCCCCTAGACACCAAGGCCAGAAACCAACGCAGCTGACACAGGATGCCACTTCCGCCTGCATCTGAGAGCAAGAGAGCTGCTGTCCAAGCCAAGGGCAACATTTCCCATGGTTTCCAAAGCTTCTGATGCGCCTCTTTGCCATTAGTGAAGCCTTCTCCTCCTCTCCCTGCTCCTCCTGCTGCTGTGGAAGAAATCAGTTGCTCCAGTAGAACTGGAGACAGCACTAGCATGCAGGAGCCCCAGAGCTCTGCAGGTGCCCGTGCCTCTCTGCCACTTTGTTATTCTGTTTCCCCACTCTCAGAACAATGCTGCCTTGTACTCCCGATGTTTCAAAGAGAGTCTGTGCACAGACAGCTCTTCCTTTGTTATTCCAGTAACTATCCCCACCCCCACTCCCACCCAGGAATTAAGGCCTTCCCTTCTCTTCAGCACCTGTGCGTGTGTGCTAAGTCACTTCAGTCATGCCCAGCTCTTTGCCACCCCTAAGGGCTGTGGCCCACCAGGCTCCTCAGTCCACGGGGATTCTCCAGGCAAGAATACTGGAATGGATTGCCACGTCCTGCCTCCAGGGGATCTTCCCGACCCAGGGATCAAACCCAGGTCTCTTGCAGTGCAGGCAGATTATTTACCACTGAGCCACCAGGGAAGCCCTCTGCATCTAGCAGTAAGATCAAACTACACCTGTATTCAGAAAAACACAGAGCATTCTCTCATATGCATTTTAATATACTTGGATACATGAGGTTTCCTGCCAAGAAGTATCTTAGATAAGCGACTATCTGGCCAAAGTTTATCCCAATAGGCAATAGAACACACCCATAGATAGCAGTGGGTGTGCGTGCAAAGTCGCTTCAGAAGGGCTGTAGCTAGCCAGGCTCCTTGGTCATGGGATTCCCCAGGCAAGAATACTGGAGTGGGTTGCCATGCCCTCCTCAAGGGGATTTTCCTGACTCAGGAATCGAACCCATGTCTCTTATGTCTCCTGCATTGGCAGGTGGGTTTTTAACCATCAGCACCTGAGGGGAGCTAACAGACCACAGCCTGGGGCCTGCTGGTATCTCTCCTCCCCAAGATGATTCAAAGAGGTTCGGCTCCTCAGTCTGGCAGACAACTTCCACTGTGCCCTAACATTTCTGAACCCCAAGGAAAGACTCCCTATCTCAAGCTGTTCTCCATGCTTCCCAACCCCCTGTATTCACAGGTGGTCCAAGGAGATGACCTGCAAAGTTGTGAGTGCCTGTAACAAGGGATGGTGAGTTTTCATTCTCTGGATGGGTACAGAGGAGCTGAACCATCAGCAGGGCCACTAACTGCTATCATCAAGGGAAACCTGACCGACTAGGGGAAGAGCTTCTTGAGGTCCATAGCATTGGGAAACACATCTCAACTTGGCCAAGTCATCCTTCATCCAGAGATTTCTGAAGATGAGAGATTTGGAGGTGTTACTTACAACAACAGGATGAGTCAGAATCATGGTGAAGTTAACGGGCCCCCTACTCCATCCTAGATCCCTGCAGTCTTCAAAGGGTGGAGAAGAGAGAGAACAGAAGCCATGGAATGTGCCCAAGGACATGGATGAAGGGATGGCCCATCTGGAAAGAGACTTAGGATTGTGGATCACTGTCAGGGACCAAAGAGAGGCACAGCTGACCCCTCAGCATTGGAGGGGTTGTTGTTCCATCGCTTAGTCATGTCCGACTCTTTGTGGCCCCATGGACTGTAGCCTGCCAGGCTCCTTTGTCCATGGGATTTCCCAGGCAAGAATACTGGAGCAGGTCATCATTTCCTTCTCCAACATTGTTGGAGGGGGTTGGGGTGCAACTGAACTTGGCAGAGGCCACCCTAGTTGATTGAAGCACATGCAGACAACTGGGCCAGGGTAGGACCAGGGCAGCCTCCCTCTTCACACAGGCTCCTCCCATGGAAGGTGAGCCCAGGCATCACCCTATCCCCCATTCCCAACATATGGGAGTAGCTAGAGCCTGGGACAGAGCAGGGGAGGGGGAGGCCCTGTAAACAGACCTGCGGTTCACTCATACACATATGTACACACACACACTCCTCCAAGGTACAGGATTCAGAGCAAAAACAGAAAGGTAAACCTACACCTTCTCCCCCTTCTCCAAGCGCCTTGAACCAAAGACTGGATGGAGTAGGTGGAGACTCCAATTGCCAATAAGATGTCAATTAAATTAAATTAGGCTGTCCTGAGTATAAATATTAATAACTGAAAATGACTGGGAAGCTATCAAGTCTCCCCAAGACGTTTTTTATGGGTGGGTAAGATCTCCTGGAGAAGGAACTGATGACCCACCCCAGTATTCTTGCCTGGAAAATTCCACAGACAGAGGAGCCTGGTGGGCTAGAGTCCAGGGGGTCACAAAAGAGTCTGGACAAAATTTAGCAACTCAACAACAATAGCAACCAAGTGAAGCAGAGATCCAGCGCTGCACAGTTGGGACAGTGAGTGGAGGAAAAGAAAACTGAACCCCGCCCAGTTCACAGAGCTCAGAAAAGAAGCTACATGTGTTCTACCCTTCTTAAACACACCTCAAATCTAACACCTTTCTCTCCAGGGCTTAAAGTTGTTGTACAAGGCTGAGATTAGAAGGAAATACAGTAAAAATTTTCAGGAATTATGTTTTACGTCCCAAATTGATTTGGCTGCCTTTTATATCCACAAACTACCCCAAGATCGTATTTTGCCCTTGCCTGCATCTCTGTACCTTCTAAGTTGAAGCTGTGGCTGTATAAAAACCAAGAATATGGAGAAACTATAAATAGTGTAAAGTATTCTTATTCCTTCTCCCTCCCACTTTAACCACTGCTCCTGCCTCTGCCTAAAAAAGACACTTGGAACATCTAGTCAGCAATGAATAGACCTCTTTTCATTGAAATATTCTCTTGCAGCATGATCTGCTTGATCAACTTAAGATACAAATGAAATCACATCTTGTTCATTACTCTAATTAATCCCCAAAGCCATGTCTTTCCCTACCCACAAGGAACTCCCTCTTCTCTGAGATTCCCAAAAACCCAGTGATTTTATTTTATTTTTTAATTTTTATTTATTTTTTATTTTACTTTACAATTCTGTATTGGTTTTGCCATACATTGACATGAATCCACCACGGGTGTACATGCGTTCCCAAACATGAACCCCCCTCCCACCCCCCTCCCCACAACATCTCTCTGGGTCATCCCTGTGTACCAGCCCCAAGCATGCCATATCCTGTATTGGGCATAGACTGGCAATTCGATTCTTACATGATATTATACATGTTTCAATGCCATTCTCCCAAATCATCTCACCCTCTCCCTCTCCCTCTGAGTCCAAAAGTCTGCTATACACATCTGTGTCTTTTTTGCTGTCCTGCATACAGGGTCATCATTGCCATCTTTCTAAATTCCATATATATGTGTTAGTATACTGTATTGGTGTTTTTCTTTCTGGATTACTTCACTCTGTATAATCAGCTCCAGTTTCATCCATCTCATCAGAACTGATTCAAATGTATTCTTTTTAACGGCTGAGTAATACTCCATTGTGTATATGTACCACAGCTTTCTTATCCATTCATCTGCTGATGGACATCTAGGTTGTTTCCATGTCCTGGCTATTAGAGCTAATTAATGAATATAGTAAAGTTGCAGGATATAAAATCAACACACAGAAATCCCTTGCATTCCTATACACTAATAATGAGAAAGTAGAAAAAGAAATTAAGTAAACAATTCCATTCACCATTGCAACAAAAAGAATAAAATACTTAGGAATATATCTACCTAAAGAAACTAAAGACCTATATATAGAAAACTATAAAACACTGATGAAAGAAATCAAAGAGGACACTAATAGATGGAGAAATATACCATGTTCATGGATCATAAGAATCAATATAGTGAAAATGAGTATACTATCCAAAGCAATTTACAAATTCAATGCAATCCCTATCAAGCTACCAGCGATATTTTTCATAGAACTAGAACAAATAATTTCAAGATTTGTATGGAAATACAAAAAACCACGAATAGCCAAAGCAATCTTGAGAAAGAAGAATGGAACTGGAGGAATCAACTTGCCTGACTTCAGGCTCTACTACAAAGCCACAGTCATCAAGACAGTATGGTATTGGCACAAAGACAGAAATATAGATCAATGGAACAAAATAGAAAGCCCAGAGATAAATCCACACACATATGGACACCTTATCTTTGACAAAGGAGGCAAGAATATACAATGGAGTAAAGACAATCTCTTTAACAAGTGGTGCTGGGAAAACTGGTCAACCACTTGTAAAAGAATGAAACTAGATCACTTTCTAACACCGCACACAAAGATAAACTCAAAATGGATTAAAGATCTAAATGTAAGACCAGAAACTATAAAACTCCTAGAGGAGAACATAGGCAAAACACTCTCCAACATAAACCACAGCAGGATCCTCTATGATCCACCTCCCAGAATTCCGGAAATAAAAGCAAAAATAAACCAATGGGACCTAATTAAAATTAAACGCTTCTGCACAACAAAGGAAAATATAAGCAAAGTGAAAAGACAGCCTTCCGAATGGGAGAAAATAATAGCAAATGAAGCAACTGACAAACAACTAATCTCAAAAATATACAAGCAACTCCTGCAGCTCAATTCCAGAAAAATAAACCCAATCAAAAAATGGGCCAAAGAACTAAATAGACATTTCTCCAAAGAAGACATATGGATGGTTAACAAACACATGAAAAGATGCTCAACATCACTCATTATTAGAGAAATGAAAATCAAAACCACAATGAGGTACCACTTCACACCAGTCAGAATATCTGCGATCCAAGAATCTGCAAGCAATAAATGCTGGAGAGGGTGTGGAGAGAAGGGAACCCTCCTACACTGTTGGTGGGAATGCAAACTAGTACAGCCACTATGGAGAACAGTGTGGAGATTCCTTAAAAAACTGCAAATAAAACTGCCTTATGACCCAGCAATCCCACTGCTGGGCATACACACTGAGGAAACCAGAATTGAAAGAGACACATGTACCCCAATGTTCATCGCAGCACTGTTTATAATAGCCAGTGATTTTTTAAATCTGAAGGGAATGAGTCTAGGTGGTCCACACTGTTCCCATGCTCCTGCCTGCCCCAAGGTGTCACTACTGAACATTGGTCCTGCGCAGTTCGGTGCCCACAATGTTTACCACTGCAGTGATGCTCAACTGAATGGGCTCCCCATAACCTTGCTTTATAATGGCTCTCACATGCTAAGGCATTGTTCTTCAGAGCCAGAATTAAGGTGGCACTAGCAGTAAAGAACCTGCCTGCTAATGCAGGAGATGTCAGAGACTCGAGTTCAATCCCTGGGTCGGGAAGATCCGCTGGGGAAGGCAACCCACTCCAATATGCTTGCCTGGGTAATCTCATGGACAGAGGAGCCTGGCGGGCCACAGTCCATGGGGTTGCAAAGAGTCAGACACGACTGAAACAACGCCCCAGCATTTCCCCAAAACCCTGTGGGCCTTTGTGATGAGTCCACGGCACCTAACACAAAATGGGACCACTCTACTGACAGGAGTTAACTCGTTAAAGCAGACAAACAACTTGTTAAGCCAAAAGATCCTGTTACAGCCTTCAGAAAGGCCTCACATTAAACACAATAGAGAGTTTCACTCAAATGACTCTTTTCTGAACGAAGATCTACTTCCAAAATTGCTGTAGCCGCCTACAGAGTGAACTATTGAAAATTTCCCTTGTTAAAACCAATCTGATCAGGCTCCCTATTTTACATTTCAGCTCTCAGGTAATAAATTTGGTACCACTGAGGAACTTCTGGAGGGACTCTGAGTTTTAAATCTGAAATGACAAGCATGTTCTTCCTTCACTAAACAAATGGTAATTTGGTGCCATATTGTTGAGTTGTAACCTATATGCCACTAGATCCGCTCTCCCCCTCCTCTGTGCCTGGAAATCCTTTTCCTGGGTTCACAGTTGGGCTTGGCCAATGAGAGGAACCTGTCAGAGGTAAGAAGTGACTAGCACACACCCCTTTCTCCGGATGGGCGGTCCTGTCTGTGTAGCTCCCCTTCTCAAGCTTCTGGTGCCGTGGCTCCCAGCTCTTGCCACCCCTCAAGGCACCAAACTAGCCCTGGTTGGTTTCCCTAATCCTGCCCATGCCTTGAGAAGCATCCCTTTGGCTAGATTATCTTTGCATTTCCAAGTTTGCAGGTGCCATCTGTTTCCTGCTGGAACCCAGAGCAATATATCAGGAGTAAGAGCAAAACACAGTCTCTGTTCTTTAAGCATTGAACCAATGCTTCTGATTATTGCAACTCTGTACACCAAATGCTCTTCCGTGGCCAGGTTCAAGACCAACCATAACTCTATCCCTAGGCCTGAACTTCAAAGAGACCCCTCTCCTAATACCAAGTTTGTTATTGTGGAACCTTAGGGTGAATTATTTCTTCTTCTTCTTTAATATATATTTATTTATTTGACTGAGTCAGATCTTAGTTGAGGCATGTGGGATCTTTGTGGCGGGGTGAGGGATTCAGAGCAGGCAGGCTCAGTAGTTTCGGCTCAAGGACTTAGTTGCCCTGTGGCACGTGGAATCTTAGTTCCCCAACTAGGGATCAAACCCACACCCCTGCATTGCAAGGCAGATTCTTAACTAATGGACCACCAGGGAAGTCCCAGGGTGAATTATTCCTGCCAAGCAAAACTCAGCAGCTCTTGGCTAATGGCAAGTTGGTTTTCAGTGAACTGGCCTTTCAGCATATTGAACATATTTTGGCAAGTTGGTTTTGGGTGAAGTGACTTACTTGCGCACTCACTACTCCCGCACTTTCCACGTGCACCTCCTAGCTGTCTTGGTTTGAAGACTCTTCCACTACATTGCAGGATCCTCTGAGAGGGAGAATCATGTGCTAGCTTCTTTTTGTGTTTTCCCCAGACATCTCCTAGGGCCCAGGTACCTTGTTTTGCACAAATAGCTACTCAGTAATTGTTTGCAAAAGAAAAGTGAATGAAAAAAAAAAAAGATACGTGAAACACTGAAGCAAAGATAGAATCCATCAGAGATATACAAACTGTTACATGTAGACAAAGAGGGTTTCTATCTCCTTGTGAAAAAATCACTGAGAAAGGAAGAGCAGAGGAGGAAGGGGAAGAAGGAAGGTTTCAGAAGGGAAAGAAGAAGGGAAAAGGAAAATTAAGAAGAAAAGGAAATATAAAAATCTGAACTAAAATAAAAATTATGTGCCTGTCTAATCATTGATATACATATGCGAGCACACACCTGAAAGGTTTTTGTCACTAACACAACTCAATTATCTCCAATAAAGCTGTTCTTTAAAATCACTAGTAATCACATAAATAACGCTGGACATGTATCTTCTTGAACAATATTTTCCAATTATGATTCTCAAACTCTACGCAGATTATTTTCACTCTCCCCAGAAAAATGTCTCTTGAAATTCAAAACTCAAACCAAAAGCCTGACCAGGATCCAAACATGAAGATGGAACTGTCTCCGATTTCTAAAATAGGACCAGAGAAATGACTTTCCCGGCAGTATTTTTAGCGGTGAGGGGAGGCGCTCCCTGTGCGGCTTCTTGGCAGGCTCGCAGTCTGCCACTCCCGAGCCTGTCCCTTGAATCCTCCTGTCATTCGGCTTCTGCACCCGTCAGCATCTGCACTCATGCCTGGAAGCCAATGAAGAGGTGCGCCTGGCTTACTGGAGCTCCTTTGCCTGAAGTGGGGACATTTAAGCCAGCAAGACCTCATCCCCGTGACAACTGTGCTGAGAATAAAAGATTCCATTTATCCCCAGTTATGAAGCTCCAGGAGCAGCCCAGTTGCAAAAAAAAAAAAAGCTAATTCACACACTACATATCTCATTGGTCCCTGGAAAAGCAAACGTAATCCTCCTGTTTCTACAGATCAGGAAAAGAGAGACTCAGAGGGGTGAAATAACATGCCCAGTTCCCCAGCTAGTTAACAGTCAAAGAAATACTTACTGAATAACTAGCATCTGTGTTACATGAACTGTTTATTGTGCCCTGTTGCTCAGTGATCCTTGCAAAAACCCCAAAGGTAGGCTGAATTGGCGTTATCATATTCCCATACCACAGAATGGAAAACTGAGGTTCAGAGAAGAAAAACTCTCTAAGCTGACACATCCGGAAAGGCGCTGTGTCAGGGCTGAGCCGGTGACTTCTGACGCTCCTGAGCTGGGGAAGTGTGCAGCCCACTGGCTCTGGTTGCAGGGGCGGGGGAGGGGGGTGAGGCGAGGGAAACCTCTTTCTCTTCATTATGTGTCAAAGAACAAAAAGCCAGGACAGCCTGGGGAGGAAGTCAGAGTAGTAAAACACAACGGTAGCCCAGTATCTAGATGATCCTTAGATAACTGGGTGGCTCATGGGGGAGGGGCAAGGGTGCGAAGGGAGCAGAGTGGGAGGGAAATAACTGACAACTGCTTATGGAAACCTCTTCCTTGCAAAGCAGTGACTCAGGGAAGCTGAGTGAACATATGTCCCATTTCTCTGGGACCATCGCAGTCTAGGCTGTTGTCCTGAAATAACTAGGCACGGTGCCCTCTTTTATTCTCAAAAGCATTTTTGCCTTGTACAATAAATCATATAGTCACCCTCCATACAGAGATTTGTATCTCATAATGTTCTAAAGCCAAATGCTCATCCTGCCTTATTCCACACTCCCCAGGGTAACTGCTGCGCCAACTTTAATCAAACAGGTGCCTCACGAGTCAGGAACGACAGGAACACACAAGGGCAGGGGCCAAGTTGCGTGTGGCATTTGCCCTCCCTCAATATTTTCAAGTTGGTGAACACAACAGCACATCATGTTTTTCCCAGGTGCACTGCAATTAAGACTCCCTAGAAACTTTCCCCAAGCCATGTCATTGCTAAGAGACAGCAAAAGATATCCTGCTGCTGGAGCTCTTTGTTGCTATAATCATGAGACTAAAATAGGAGTAAAAGAAGCAGCTTCACTTTTTAAAAATCACACATATACAAGCTATAATCCAAGAGAATATTTTAAGTTTTTAGATTCTTTTTTCAAAGAAAGGAAAATAAATGTCATTTTCCTTAGCACTACAAGAGATGAAGGAGATGATCAGAGGAGCTGAATAACATTTCATCTACTTTCAGACATGGCAGCTCATCATTGAACATTTTAAAATCGGAGCATGAGTTTATAGTTTCCTATGTAGCCCTTCTGTCTTCTAACTGCCTTTAAAGGGACCAACAGTAAAAGCCAGAAGTCTTTCCAAACCCCTGGGCTGCACCCCAGGACAGCACATCACATACTTTCCTGCATCAGCAGATCGACTTACGTGAGAGCCCTGCCTGTCCTTCAAGGATCCATTACTGTGTTTTCCAGACACCTATGGGTCTCCGCCCTCCGATTTCTCACTCACTGGCTTCAAAGGCCACTCTCAATGTCATCAAGATTAAACCAGATCTCAGGGAGGCAACATAATGCTGGAGTTAAGAGCTTGAGCTTCGGAGTTCAAGCCCTGGGTCCAAATCCCAAAGCTGCCATTTACAAGCCTTGTGACGATGGTCAAGTTATTTACCTCCTGTCTGTAAAACAGGGACAATGATGGTGCATAACTCACAGGGCTGGTGTGGAGACTCCAGCAAATAATTCAGAGTAAACCACAGAGTGCTGGGCACCCAGTATGTGCCCAGAATGGATCCATTATCCATTTTCAAAAGTCAAACATGACCTAAAACTTCAGTTTACTTAAAATCATCACAGTAGGGACTTCTCTGGTGGTCCAGTGGCTAAGTCTCTGAGCTCCCAATACAGGGGGCCCAGGTTTGATTCCTGGTCAGGGAACTAAATCCCACATGCTGCAACTAAAGATTCCATGTGCTGCAGCTAAGACTTGGTGCAGCCAAATAAATAAATATTAAGAACAACAACAAAAACAACAGAGCCAACATATTCCTTTAAAAAAAAAATCACCATAGTAAGGAAGAGTGAGGTTTTCATAGAAAGAAGGCAGAGTTTGCAATCAGAAAATCTGATTCACTTATATGGTTTTGGCTTAATTTATTTGAATCTCGAATATTTTCTCCCACCCCTAAAACAATGACAAAAAGATCATGGGGTCAAAGAGAGGCTCCAACAAAATAAAGAAAAATCTTTTGTAAGCCCAAATACTTTTTATTAGTGTCACTTCAGTCATGTCTGACTCTGCAACTCTATGGACTGTAGTCCATAGGATTCTCCAGGCAAGAATACTGGAGTGGGCTTCCATGCCCTCCTCCAGGGGATTTTCCTCCCCCAGGGATCAAATCCGCATCTCCTATGTCTCCTGCACTGGCAGTTGGGTTCCTTACCACTAGCACCATCTGCGAAGCCCTTTTTTAGTATTGAGTTAGCTAAAAAGTTCCTTTGGGTTTTTCCATAACATCTTATAGAAAAACTCAAAGGAACTTTTTAGCCAACCCAATATTATTACTAAAAATCAAAATGAGACTAAAAACACATCATCTACTCAAACTTGAAGGCTAACATAACTAAAATGCCCAGTTTCTCAGCTGGAGAGCTCCACATTTCAGGAGCAGGCTGGATGTCTGCAGTCCACACTGAAACCTGGTAGTTCCCTTCTTGTGAGACACTCTCTTCCTGCCAACTCCCCTAGATTAAAAAAAAAAAAAAATGAGGAGAGGGGGGATGGGGAGGTGACATGGATTTCTATGCCCACAATTCCCAATCAGAAGCAAGAGATGAAATTATAGACAATCTCCCTCTTAGAAACCCTCTTGACAGTGGAAAGGAACAGGGACCAGCTTAGCTTGCTGGGGAATTGCTAACCACTCTGTCACATGGTGCAGTGGTAAAGAATCCACTTGCCAATGCAGAAGATATAAGAGATGTATGTTCAATCCCTGGGTTAGGAAGATCCCCTGAAGTAGGAAATGGCAACCCGCTCCAGCATTCTTGCCTGGGAAATCCCAGGGACAGAGGAGCTAGACAGGCTATAGTCCAGGGTGTCACAGAGTCAGACATGAGTTATCCACTAAACAACTGTCATATATGCTTTGGGGGGCAAGGGTTCGATGAAGCCATTATTTGAAAGAAAGATGAAGTAGGGACTTCCCTGGTGGCCCAGCAATTACGAATCTGCCTTGCAATGCAGGGGAAGCAGATTCAATTCCTGGTCAGGGAACTAAGACCCCCACATGCTGCAGAGCTACTGAGCTCATGTATCACAACTAGGGAGTCCCTAAACCACAGTAAAAGATCCTACCAATGCAAGATTTCAAATGCCACAATTAAGACCTGATGCAGCCAAAGAAAGAAAGAAAGAGAAGAGAAGGAAAACAATTGGCATCCTTATTTAATGCCTATAAGAAGGGTCTATAAATCACATCTATAGCAAAAAAACAGTCACCTCCAAAGAAATGTTTAAAGCCAAATGCTTTTAAAAGCCCCATCTGGGACTTCCTAGGTCACTCTAGTGGTAAAGAACACACCTACCAATCCAGCAGACATGGGTTCAATCCATGACTGGGTTGGGAAGAGCCAGTGCAGATGGGCATCAGGACAACCCACTCCAGTATTCTTGCCCAGGAAATCCCATAGACAGAGGAGCCTGGCGGGCTACAGTCCAAAGGGTCACAAAGAGTCAGACATGACTGAAGCAACTTAGCACACACATATGCTTTTTAAATTAACACAGAATTTACAGTCTTTCATATGCTACCTTATGGAAACCTCCTGTTAAAGTTTTTCCATTATTTCAAGCAATATTAGACACCTGTAGATAATTACTTTTAGCAGTCTTTGGGAAAAAAACTGCAGCATTTATTTTTCAAACAGGAAACTGAAGCACAGAGAGGATAGGTTACGACAGTCCTCTCTTCGCATAGTAGCATCAGCACAGTAGTTCTAAACCCTTCTGTGTGTAATCAACAAAACAGCACGTGAATAGCATAACTGTAAATCACCATGCCAATTTCGATTTACCTGCAGTCTCCAGACAATTGGCTTTGTGGAATATATCAGTTCTCACCACTATCTCTGCTGTAGCACCCATGGAAATAGCTAAAATACCTACAGATTATCTTACTATAGAGCTTTCGGAAAATAAATGCAAAAATAATTTAGGAATAACAATTACAAAGCTCAGTGAATATTTTCACAAGGAACCCAAAATTCTCAGGGTAAACAATCTGTGTCTGTCTTCTACGTCACGTACAAGAGAGAAGAATCTGGGACTTCCCTGGTTGTCAAGTGGTTAAGATTCCATTCTGCCAATGCAAGGGGACACGAGTTTGAACCCTGATACAGGAACTAAGCCCACATGCCTTGGGGCAACTAAGGCTGTGGGCCTTAACTCCTGAAGCCCATGTGCTCTAGAGCCCATGCTCTGCAGCAAGAGAGGCCACCACACTGAGAAGTCCATGCACCACAACGAAGAGTAGCCCCTGCTCACCACAGCTAGAGAAAGCCCGCACACAGCACAGAGACTCAGTGAGCCAAAAATAAACTGAAAAAATTTTAAGGCAGAAAAATTCAAACATCTTCTTGGGGCCTCTTCTTCAGGATCAAAGTTGGATCATTTCCAGGTCAGTCCAGGTGGCACTCTTGGTAAAGAACCCACCTGCTAAAGCGGAAGACATAAGAGATGCAGGTTTCATCCCTGGGTCAGGAAGATTCTCTGGAGGAGGACATGGCAAGTCACTCCTGTATTCTGGCCTGGGAAATCCCATGGACAGAGGAGCCTGGCGGGCTACAGGCCACGGGACTGTAAAGAGTTGGACATGACTGAAGCGACTTTGCACGCACCCCCTAGGACCACAGGAACATCTTTTATGGCTTGTCCTCCACCGGCTATTTGCTACTTAATGTTACTTTAAAAAGAAAAAAAAACATTTTATGTTGGAGTATAGCTGATTAACAATGTTGTGATAGTTTCAGGAGAGCAAAGGGACTCAGCTATTCATGTACAAGTATCCATTCTCCCCCACAGTCCCCTCTCATCTTTTAAATCTTCCACTGCAACCTCCAGTTTTCAACAATTGGAAAGGTGGGGGGGAATGTGATGTCACTTTCTTCTGGCAAAGCAATAGCTTTGGACCACTGCACCTTCCTGTCTATTCTCATAAGATTTTCTGTAACACTGAGGGTCAATGGACCTCCTTGGAGAGGACATCAAAGGCTGGCTGTTCTGTCCGCACCCCCAACTGTTTATTCCTTGGTCATTCATTTGTATGCTCTTTGCAACGCCATGGCCTGTAGCCTGCCAGGCTCCTCTGTCCATGGGACTTCACAGGCAAGAATACTGGAGTGGATAGCCGTTTCCTCCTCCAGGGATTGTATCTGCAGTCATGTCCTATTTGATTGTATGTGTCACCATGTATACAAAACACTGGCCTGAGGTTAGTGAAGATCGCCTCGTTTCCCACTCATCTCCTTTCAGGCGCGCCGAGAAGAACATTAACTACACTAATAGTGTTGGCCAGTCGCCCATCCCACCCCACCTCATATCCTGAGGAAGTGAACTGTGTCACTGATGATTCTGGAGAAATGAACTGGGTGTGCTCCACTCAGCCCATTTGGAAATCTCGTTCACAGTCAGCGTGGCCACAGGCCAGCATGCTTGGGGCTGCTCTCCTGGGAGCATGGTAAGGATCCTGTACATGCAGGTGAGGCCAGCTATTGCCCTTCCAGGCCAGTGACTGGTGAAGACGCCTGCCTACTGCATGGTGGCTCTTGGGCTCTGCCTTTCTCTAGCTTCCATGCATCGCTCCATTTAGAATTGGGGTGGGGTGGGGATGGGGGCGCAGATTTGTGGAAAGAGTCTTAAATTGTAATCTCTTAAAACTCTCATTTCTGGAATTTTGTGAGACCCTCCTCACTCTCATCCACTCTGTTTTCTCCATTCAAGCCCATTAGAAGTTGTCATTCAGCTCACATGCCTGCCTTATCACATGTGGTACCATTTATGATGTCAGCCACTTCCCATTAAATGGAAGGGACAGAGCTCAAGTGTTCTCACTGGACTGCTCAGTCTGGGTATAAGAAGATCCATACAGAGATAAAGTTGACCCCTCGCATTGAGCAAACAATGCGAGCTGTTTTTCCAGTAATGGAAACGGGGTCCTACGAACCACCCTCATCCCCTCCCTTTGGCTCTCATGGTGAGCACACATCCAGCCCTAATGGCACACACAAAGGTTGCAAAAAACAGGATGACAAACAGGTAGGAGGATGAGCTCCACAACTGTGGTGCCTTGAGCTCAGTGCTCGAACAACATGAGCAAATCGCTTCAGGCAAAACAGCAAAAGGGATGGCTGTCAGAGTAAGAAAGATATGGTCTTTTCTGTCAAAGGAGAAGTTATAAGAAATAAAGAAGTGATTCATTCTTAGCATAGCTGAACAGAAAGGTATGAGACTTGTGAATAAGATTCCTAAAGTGGTGGCTCACTGCCAATCCTTTGTTCTTTTCACTTCCTGATTCTTCTTCCTCATAAGAACATTTGGGTGGGCTGATTTCTCAGGCTTTATCCTTGACATGTGCAAAGAACTAAAAGGGTGGGGAAATAGTTAATATAAATCCTTCAGTAAGGAACTTACAAGAACTACTCATGGCCCTCATGGAGACCAGTTGTCCAATAAAAACTTAGGTGATGTCCAGGAAAGATTGTAACTCTGTGGTCCTTAGCCTTTGAGGAGCCAGAGGAGGGAACCTGCATCTTTGGGAGAAAAACCAAGTGGACTTCCCACTCAGTGTGCCTGCTATCAGACAAAGGAGCACACCCTTCTGAAGCATACCCTTCTGCAGCACACCCTTCTGCAGAAGTAAAGACTGCCTTGCCAAGCCATTTTCGATTATCTGTCTTATTCCTGTGACACCATTTGAGAACATTTCCAACATCAGCTCAGAGGCAGCTGTCGTGTAGTGGTAGAGTGTGTGAAGCCCTGGAGCTGGCAGCTAGGGTTTAGATCCCTCTTCTCTATTTACTGGTTTCTTGGCTTCAGGTATGTAACTTTACCTCTGACTCTGCTTCTCATTTGTGAAATGAGGATAATAATAGTACCTATCGGGAATTCCCTGGCGGTCCAATGCTTAGGACTCTGAGCGTGTGGGCTCAATCCCTGGTCAAGGAACTAAACTCCCACAGAGCCACGTGGTACAACCAAAAATATAAAATAAAAAAATAATAGCATCTATTTCTCAGGTTTGATATAGGACTAAACAAATTATTAACACTTCTAAAACATTTAGACAGTGACAAGTATATAAACATTCAATAAATGTTGGATATCATTATTTGAGTTTGAATGTGATGGTACATGCAAGCAGAAGCACTGGATAAGATTTAATTTTGTCATCAATAATGGTAACAGAGACAGAAAAACATCTGGTTGTCTCAGCTGAGCATAGCTTCATCCATCATAAAAGGTTCAATAGGACTCTTCGAGGTTATATGTTCAGCCTCCTTCATCTTAATGTTTGTGTACATTTAAACAGACCCTGGTGCTGGGAAAGATTAAAGGAGAAGAAGGTAGCAGAGGATGAGATGATTAGATAGCATCACTGACTCAATGGACATGAATCTGAGCAAACTCCAGGAGATAATGAAGGATAGGGAAGCCTGGTGTGCTGCAGGCCATGGGGTTGCAGAGAGTTGGACATGATTTAGCAACTGAACAGCAACAACAATGTACATTTTAGTTGATTGGTGAATCACGTTCCAAGTGTTACTTGAGCTGCCCGATACAGGTGTGAGAACATGACTCTCCCACACAACTTGGAAGCACTGGATTTCTGTTGTCATTGGCCTCAGAGCCTGCTACATAATCTGCCCATCCACTTCAATATCACTCCAGCTCTGCAGGTGACATCATGCCTGTAGCTTTGAGTCTGTCTCCATGCGGGACACTACAGAGGCTAGCCCAAAGTAAGCATGGCAAGTGGAAAAAAAGGGGAACTGGATAAGACAGTATCAAGGTCAAAGGCATTCTTCAAATGCTCTAAATGCCCAGGAAAGCAGCAAGGTAAGGAGTGATTAATTTCCTCAAAGAGGATCCTTGCAAGACAACGGGCTGAATTCCCATAGAGTCCACAGAATTCGGGTTTCATTTTTACTCTGAGTTCTACACACAATAGAGCCCATTCCCTAATTGCTATGCATTGCTTCAAATGAAAGAAACACAGTATGTTCTGTTTTTATGGTAATTGATAGTCTGGTTCAGAAAATGTAAAACTCCACCACTTGCTGAACCAATTGTTCAATTAAGTTGTCGCTGTAATTCCCAGGCAGGAGGGGGTTTCAGCTGGGTTGCAGGCAGCATCCTTCTCATTCTCACAGTAGGGCCTTATTTTTGCTTCCTCACATGATCTAACTGAAGACTCCCTGTCACCACTGGAGGAAGAATATGACTTCTGTTTCCTGTCTTCCTGCACAACAGGACTCTGCAGCAAATCACAAATGCAACAATTAATAGAGGCCAAATCAATTAAGTTTTCAATGAATGCATCTGTATATGCGATGAAAGCCAAGCAGTTGCACTCAATGCAGGGCTTAGTGGAAAGCTGAAAGGCATTTGAAAATGCTGGGAAACGTGGGAAATGTGTGCATGGAAAGTGGATTTCGTGGTTGTAAATCCAAGTTGCCAGACACTTGATTGACCTGGTGGCTCCTGCCTGCAAGTCTCTGCTGGGATCCATAATACATCTGTTAGGAATAACACACTGACTGAAACTGCCCATCCTGGCCAGGAACCATAGTAACCTCTGCATGAGTTATTTTAAGACAGGAGGTCCTAGTAAGTAACACAGAATTAACAAGCCACCACCGATTGGAAGAGTTCGGGAAAGGTCAAAAGGAGATGCCAAGTGTCCTACCACCTCCTAGAATCCTTCTCACTGCCATCCATCTTGGCTGAACAATGCCTGTGCCACCACAAAGGACCTTGAGTCAGAATGACTGGCCAAACACAACCCGGAAACTAATCCATCACCATAAAACCTAAGACTGTGAGCCACGTGGCAGAGCAGTTCTCCTGGGTTCCCTAACCCTCCTGTTCTCGGCCCAGGCACACCCCTTCCCAATAAAGCCTCTGTCAGCACGTGTGTCTCCTCAGATAATTCATGTTAGACAAGAGCCCCCTTTCAGGCCCTGAAGGGGTCCCCCTCCCTGCAACACATCCACTGAGAACCATGGATATATCTCTCCTGACCTCAAGGTGGTAGCTCAGGGAGAACGCCTCATGTTACGGGCAGTAAGTGGTAAAGAACTTCGCGAGGACTTTCCTGGTGTTCCAGTGACCAAGACTCCACACTCCCAGTGCAGGGGGCCTGGGTTCCATTCCTGGTTGGGGAACTAGATCTCTCATGCTACAACTGAAGAATTCACATACCACAACTAAGACACAGTGCAACAAAATAAATAAGTAAAAATAAATAAATTCAAAGAATTTTGCAAAACTACCCCGATTCCAAACCCTCTAGAAGGGTTGGAGGATCTTGGTTTTTGTAACATAGATACCCACACCAGCAGGAGCATACAGGTAGTTTTCCAGCTTCCATAAATAGACTTTTAAGTAATACACAATTCTAATTACAGTTTGCCTTGAATATTGATTCTCATTCTTGACAATAATGAATTAAGGAAAATAGCAATGAAATTAAGGGAAGAGTCTTTGACCAGGTCTGCCCAGATTATCTTATTCTTTAATTACCTGGTTCTACATCTGCACTGTAGCTCTTATGCTAACAGACCCAGCTTTCTGTGACTCTGGCTCCTTCAACACCTACCAAGGCAGCTGAGAATATCCACCTCATTTACTGGATGCTGATGTTATTCTCAAGACACCGTCCCATCTATATGTGACAACTGACTCTGAGGTACCCTTGCCAATATATTAAACTCTCTGTTCCTTGTCTCAAACAACGTCTCTCATGTCTTGCCCTCCTGGTTCAAACTTTCAATTCCCAGACTTAACTCTTCCTGTTCATGCTGGTACACATGAGCCCTGTCCGGCAGCTCTTTCGGTGAACACTTCTTTGCTTCTCATACAGGAGAGTCTTCCCCTACTTGTCATGTTGAAATGTCACCCTAGTTGCTGGTCTAGGAGCAATGAGGAGAGGCAGATCTTGAGAAGCACAGGCTCATCTTGTGGACTGTCCATCTCAGGAGAGTCTTGTGCATGGTCTACAGATGTTACAGATTGAATCATGTCCCCTCAAAACAAGGTTGGAGCCTTAACACCCAGCACCTGAGAATGTGAGCTTATATGGAAATAGGGACTCTGCAGAGACGATCAAGTTAAGGTGAGTTCATCCTGGATTAGGATGGGCCCTAATCCACTATGAATGGTGCCTTTATGAGAATACAAGGCACACAGACACAGAAGGGGCACGCGCCATGTGAAGATAGAATATAGCAAACAAAGCAACTGACAAAGAATTAATCTCAAAAATATACAAGCAACTCCTGCAGCTCAATTCCAGAAAAATAAATGACCCAATCAAAAAATAGGCCAAAGAACTAAACAGACATTTCTCCAAAGAAGGCATACAGATGGCTAACACCCACATGAAAAGATGCTCAACATCACTCATTATTAGAGAAATGCAAATCAAAACCACAATGAGGTACCATCTCATGCTGGTCAGAATAGCTGCTATCCAAAAGTCTACAAACAATAAATGCTGGAGAGGGTGTGGAGAAAAGGGAACCCTCTTACACCGTTGGTGGGAATGCAAACCAGTACAGCCACTATGGAGAACAGTGTGGAGATTCCTTAAAAAACTGCAAATAGAACTGCCTTATGACCCAGAAATCCCACTGCTGGGCATACACACCGAGAAAACCAGAATTGAAAGAGACACATGTACCCCAATGTTCATCGCAGCACTGTTTGTAATAGCCAGGACATAGAAGCAACGTAGATGTCCATCAGCAGACGAATGGATAAGAAAGCTGTGGTACATATACACAATGGAGCATTATTCAGCCATTAAAAAGAATATATTTGAATTAGTTCTAATGAGGTGGATGAAACTGGAGCCTATAATACAGAGTGAAGTAAGCCAGAAAGAAAAACACCAATACAGTATACTAATGCATATATACGGAATTTAGAAAGATGGTAACAATAACCCTGTATGCCATACAGCAAAAGAGACACAGATGTATAGAACAGTCTTTTGGACTCTGTGGGAAAAGGCAAGGGTGGGATGATCTGAGAGAATAGCACTGAAACATGTATATTATCATATGTGAAACAGATTGCCAGTCCAGGTTCGATGCATGAGACAGAGTGCTCAGGGCTGGTGTACTGGGATGACCCAGAGGGATGGGATGGGGAGGGAGGTGCAAGGGGGGTTCAGGATGGGGAACACATGTACACCCGTGGCGGATTCATGTAAATGTATGGCAAAAACCACTACAATATTGTAAAGTAATTAGCCTCCAATTAAAAAAAGAGAGAGAAACAAAGAAAGATGTGATGCATCTAAAAGCCAAGGAATGCCAAGGATTGCCAGCAACCATCCAAAGCTAGGAGAGAGCCTTGCAACAGCTTCTTTCTTAACGCCTGTGAGAAGGAACCAACAATTGATTTCAGACTCTGGTCTCCAGAAGCGTGAGAGAATACATTTCTGTTTAAGGCCCCCTCTTTGTGGCAACTTGTCATAGCAGCCCTGAGAAATGAATGCACCCAGAGGCTGCTTTTTTCCACTTCTGCCAGCCAGCGACGGCAGTCAAGGGGATTTCAGAGTTTAAACCCTAATATCCTCATCCCAGACCTTGGGGTCCCATCTCTTCCCACCTCCTAAAATTAGGAACCTTAATTTTAATATAGACATATATAGAAGTGTGTGCTCAGTCACGTCTGACTCTTAGCGACCCCATGGACTGTAGCCTGCCAGGATCCCTCTGTCCATGGAATTTTCCACGCAAGAATACTGGAGTGGGTTGCCATGTCCTACTCCAGGGAATCTTCCTGACCCAGGGACTTTTAGAGTTGTAACTTTATCACGTTTACAATCAAATCTTGTCTGATTTTCAGCACAATCTACCTTCTAACTCCAGAAGATAAGGGTCTGTTGAAATGCTGCCATAAAGGTGAGCTTTCACACGGTACCTTCAGTTGATGATTGACTAGTTTGAATAGGCCATTTTCTTCTCTCAAGGTGTCCATGGCCATGAACCCCAGACCACTAATCACCATTATGCCACATCTTCCAAGCATCAGGATGAGCGGGCAGGCCACCCGTCTCCTTCTTCCTACTCCCCACCCCAGTCTAGCCCTGGTCAGAGTTTTAATATATGTGATGCTACAGGACCCCAGGGGTTATCACCACCACGTGAACCCCAGCATTTGGGCCCGCTGCCACCAGCCAGAGAATTATCCAACTTCAGGATTTCCTCCTAAAACTCTGTTTCCTAACTCACATACGTGCACACATGCTCAGTCATGTCTGACTCTTTGCAACCCCATGGACTGTAGCCCATCAGGCTCCTCTGTCCATGGGATTCTCTAGGCAAGAATTCTGGAGTGGGTTGCTATTTCCTTCTCCAGGGGATCTTCCTGACCCAGGGATCAAACCCAGGCCTCCCGCATCTCCTGCGCTGGCAGGTGGATTCTTTACCACTGCACCACCTGGGAAGCCCTTGCTCCCCACAGACCACTCCTTATATCAACTGTCTTAGACTGGAATCTCCTAAATGAAGAGCCTGACATAGGACTGATTACAAGGATTTTGTTTGCGAAGTCATCCCAGGAAGTACCAAAAGGGAGGGGAGAAATGAGACAGAGACGGGGAGGAAGCTGAGATAGGTATGTTAATGAGCTGGTTATCACCTTGGGCCAGTCCAGCTCATCCCCATTGGAAAATCTGGGAAACTTCATAGATCTCAACTCAGGGTGTACACCCCTCAAGGGAGGGGCAAGGAGCAAGCAGCTGTAACCTGCTCCTGGTAGCAGACTTTCCAGCACTTCTGGCCCGCCCTGTGTAGGGGCCAAGCACGCTCCTGTAGCCAGAGAAAGGGTCACTCAGAGAGTTACAGGTTGTTATAAAGCAGCAGCTGTCTGCTTAAAAACAGTGATGCTGAGGGCACACAGGTAGAATATAGACCATACTGCTATGCTCCAATATAACATACTCAGGGACAGTAAAATGAATACCCCAGTGCTTGTGGATTTGAGTTTGGGCAGAGGTGAGGCAGACTCTGAAATAGGAGGGCAAGAAGAAATAATGTCATTTTTCCTTAGTCACTGCTCCCAACCAATAGACCTTTATTCTACTCTTAAGTTCTCAGAGTCAAGAAAGCAAAGAGGGCAATTGCTCAAGTACAGAATGAGTGACTGCATTTATTCAATTAAAGTTATTCCAGTCTTCTCTAGGTGTTGGACAGAATATACTGTCTATGTGGGAACATAAGGAGGACTACTTGTCTTACGTGAGTTCAGTGCTGACTCAGAAGTTTACTTCAGTGACCGAAGTACATCTTCTTGATGGTGCTGTTGCCATGATGCTAACATAATTTTCCTTGGACATGATCTGGGGAAAGATATCTTCTAGACAGAATGCCAGTCAACACAAAAGATATCCCATGCAAGTCATTTACTCTGTTGTTATTTCTTGGATCACACGATGAAAAAAGTCTACGTGCCACCCTCAAGGTCATATGCAGGATTGTTAGCATTTTCTACTTAACTATTTCTAGTGAGGATCACAGTCTGATTTAGGAAATGCTGCCTTTTGTAAAGAAATCATTTACATGCTCTCTCTAAAATGTTACTGTTGGTCTTGAAAAAGATTAAAGAAACAATAAACTATGGAGTCGATATAGCTGCTTAACACTAGCTTTTTCCCTACCCTCTTGCTTTGTCTGTATAGTCAAAACTACAGTTTTTCCAGTAGTCATGTATGTATGTGAGAGTTGGACCATAAAGAAGGCTGAGCACTGAAGATTTGATGCTTTCAAACTGTGGTGCTGGAGAGAATCCTTGAGAGTCCCTTGGACAGCAAGGAGACCAAACCAGTCAATCCTAAAGGAAATCAACCCTGAATATTCATTGGAGGGACTGATGCTAAAGCTGAAGCTCCAATACTTTGGCCACCTGATGTGAAGAGCAGACTTACTGGAAAAGACTCTGATGCTGGGAAAGATCGAGAGCAAGAGGAGAAGTAACTCTGACTCTGGGATTTAGCAGAGAAAGCATTACGCTGTTGCCAACAAGTAAACTCAATATGGTAGGTTAGTCTATACAAGATTGCTGATCTTCTACAACTCATAAGCTACAAAATTCATACTGTTAAATAACCCTCCAACCAAGTTGCAGGAATGTTCTGTGTCCGTCTCAGCCACCAATAGGGATGCTATCAAGGCAAGCCCCCACAGTTTCCTTTTCTGACTGCTGTGGCTGGACTGAGCCCTTGTGGCTCTTATTAAGATTGCAAGATGAACCTCAGCAACATCAGAGAACTTTGGGAAAAAAAAAACAAGTTTATTACTCACAGGTCTTGGAGGATACAAGGCATGCCAGGGACCACAGAGCGGTGGGCGAGAGGGGGAGTTGGAGACAGAGAACCAGGGTTATGCATCTACTGGGGTCAAAGGGAAAATGCCTAGGGTTTCTTGAGCTCACTCTTTGCTGGTGAATTTAAAATATAAGAGTGGAAACAGGGCATCCCTGGTAGCTCAGTGGTAAAGAATCCACCTACCAATGCAGAAGATATGGGTTTGATCCCTGATCTGGGAAGATCTCACATGCTACAGAACAGCTAAGCCTGTGTGCCACAACTCCTGAACCTGTGCTCTAGAGTCTGGGAGCCACAACTACGGACTCCCATGTGCCCTGGAACCTGTGCTCCACAACAAGAGAAGCCACTGCAATGAGAAGCCAGTGAGCCACAGCTAGAAAGTAGCCCCCACTCTTCGCTTGAGCACCAGTGAAAACCCAGCACAGCCAAAAATAAATAATCTTTTTAAATGAGAAAAAAAAAAAATAAGAGCAGAAACTAAAGCACTGCAAGTGGTCAAAATGGTTAGTGATCTCAGTCAACCAGTGCTTTTACAGAAAGACGACTTCACAGGTAGGTCAGGTTATTAGCTCTTTATCTGATTGTGTAGCTGGCAGTGCGGTTATTTGAGATAAGTGTACTTAAAGTGGATGCCTGGCCAATCAAAAGCTTAATGCCAGGCACTTGCATTACAATAAAAAAAATATCTGACTGTCAGTGAACTTTCTTAGATTCAGCACAGGTTAAAAGGAATGAGCAACAACCAGGAAATTAGAGGACGCTTTCAAATTTCAAAAAAACTGGAGGCTACTTCTAGTTTTAAAATGACGTAAGAAAGCTGACACTGTCCCTTCTCCTGGAAATCACTGTAAAACAAAGACAATAGGAAATATAAATCAAACTACATCCTCGACGACACCAGAAGACATAAGTGCCCCAGGACACAAAAATGAGGAGAAGATGCCAAACTCAGAGAGCGTCAAACAGGAGGCTAGAAAGATACTGCAAAAGAGCATGCCTGTGACTGCTAACCTGAGCAAAATAGCAAAGCACAGACCCTGTAAGAGGTGACACATACAGGTGGGCAAGACCAGTAATTCCTGATTTAGCAAAGCTCTGTGAATCAGTAATGGCACCAAGGAGAAGTGGCAGAGGCAGAGCTAAGTGAGAAATCAATAATCATGCCATATTTGTAGGGCACAAACTGGCTATAAGGCTGGTTAGATACAACTGCTCATTCTTGCTAGTTAAAGAGAGTAAAGGCTACATGAGCCTATATAACCTATCTCATGGAAAATGTCACTGTGAAACAGGATAGAGTCTTGCTAGCCTGAATATGACCTGACTCCCACCACTACACAATCCCTTTCCACACACAAACAACTTCTGCAAAGACCTGTTTTAAGAAGATCTCACCTTATTCAAGGAAAAATAATAATCAAAAAGTATGCAGCCCTGGGACTTCCCTGGTGGTCCAGTGGCTAAGACTCCACACTCCCAATACAGGGTCCCTGGGTTCCATTTCTGGTCAGGGAACTAGATCCCAAATGTCACAACTAAAAGATCCTGTGTGCCACAACTAAGACCCCATGCAGCTGAATGAATGAATGAATAAAGGATCCAGCCCTACAACATAATTTGCTGCGGTATTCACTAACACATTGTTTATAATGACAAAATATTGGAAACACATCAGATGTCTGTCATAGGCAACTAGTTACATACTGTTACCTCCAAACAATAGATTGGGCTTTCCAGGTGCTGCTAGTGGCAAAGAACCTGCCTACCAATCCTGGAGACATAGGAGACCCAGGTTTGATCCCTGAGATGGGAAGATCCCCTGGAGAAGGGATGGCAACCCACTCCAGTATTCTTGCCTGGAGAATCTCATGGACAGAGGAGCCTGGTGGGCTATGGTCCACAGGGTCGCAAAGAGTCAGACACGACTAAAACAACTTAGCACAGCACGCAGCAAACAACAGATTACTGTGCATCTGTTGAAAAGATTGATGATTCTGCATGTACTAATAAAGTACTCTATGTCAGCCAGAATGGTCCGGGTCATCGCAGTAACAAACAACCCCAATATTTCAGCAGGTTATCACAATAAAATTTTATTTTACAATCATAAAATATGCATTCTTTAAGCAGGGGAATGTCCTGCTCCATATAATTCAAGGACCTAGGTTCGCCAGCTAGAACATCATAATCATAGTGGCAGGAGGAAGAGAGATAAAAAGACTTATGACCTACTCTAAAGTCTTTCTACCCAGAAGTGACACATGTCACTTCTGATTACACTTCATTGGTTAAAGCAAGTCATATATATGATCATGACTAACTACAAAGGGTCAGAGAAGTGCATTCCTGCTAATTAACCAAAAGGAGAGCTGGAAATAATGAGTAGCAATGTTTACTGTCATTTCCCAGAGATACTAAGTGAAAGGAAAAATCATGCTTTATTCTTCACATTAAAAAACATATGACATATACTGTATATTTTTGATATGCATTGAGTATTTCTGGAAATCCATGCTGAAAATGAGATAGCTCTAGGTAGGCATAGAAAAAACTGAGTGGTTTAATTTTCTTGTAGGCTTAATTTTCACTGTATAGGATTTTGTATTTTATGTATTTCATACCAGATACATGTATTATCTACTAAAAACTTATATTTAAAAACAAAAAAAAAGTAAAAGGCATCCCCTTTGACCCTAAAGCATAAAAGGCAATATAAGAAATTTATCTGAATTTGACTCCCTTTAAAGAAAACGATGCAAGGGTTTCCCAGAAGGAATAGATGAGTCCTGAAGAGACTTCTTAAAATTATTTAAATTGATAAAGATTTAGTAATCATGACTTATAAAATTTCCAAATGGCAGACACTTTTAAATTCAGAGACAGAATCAATAGATCTTGATCTGAAATGAATTTGATAGTGATCAATGTCTATGAAAAAGACGACCAGATCATCGCATGATGCAGCTACCCATTTTGGGCCAGAACAACTGAGTCATAAATGCCTTTGCTTGGTTGTATTAAGTGAAATAAGTCAGAAAAGGAGAAACAGACTCAGAGACTGAATGAATTTATGGTTGCAGGAGGGTGAAGAATGGAGGGAAGGGATAGTTAGGGAGTTTGTGATGGAAGGGTATGCTGCTGCTGCTGCTAAGTCACTTCAGTCGTGTCCAACTCTGTGCGACCCCATAGACGGCAGCCCACCAGGCTCCCCTGTCCCTGGGATTCTCCAGGCAAAAACATTGGAGTTGGTTGCCATTTCCGTCTCCAATGCATGAAAGTGGGTATACACTGCTGTATTTAAAATGGATAACCAACAAGGACCCACAGGGATAGCACTGAGAACTCTGCTCAATATTGTGTGGCAGCCTGAATGGGAGGGGCGTTTGGGGGAAAATGGATACATGTATATGGATGGCTGAGTCCCTCTGCTGTCTACCTGAAACTGTCACAACACTGGTAATCAGCTATACCCCGATACAAAATAAAAAGCTTTTTAAAATGCATTAGTTTGTGAGGAGTAAACTCCCTCACAAGTACACATTATTATTTGATAACAATCAATTAGAAACTTTGGTTCTTAATGACAGCATTATGGATAAGATGTGAACTGGTCTCTGTCCATCAAAGAAAGCCCAACTACTTTCTAAAAGCAGCTTGAAAGAGGCTTGTATCAGGGAGAGAAGGATGTTCTTTCCTTATATAAACTCCATGTCTAGTACATTTCCCCAGCCCGAGATCATTTTTAATACAAACGTCATCTTGTTACAGAACTCTCAGAGCTCTCAAAGTTCCATAAATCACTAATTAGTTATGCCACATGTATAGCAACTTTCAAGTTCTGTGTCTCTCCATACAGATAGTTCTGTTGGGGAAAAAAAATAAGACCAGATATTTCTGGGCCCTTAAATACCACCATCTACTCCCCATGTTGGCTTCCTCCACACCTCTGTTCCAGAAACACAAAAGCTCACAGTTGAAATAAGCCACCTGGGTGCCTCAGTCTGGGACTCTGACCACTGGGAAGAATGAAGCAGTGTCTTGAAAGTAATCACAAGTAGGATCCACTTTGCTCGGGCTCTGTGTCCTGAGGTGGGAGCCAGAGAGGTTCTGAATATAAATAGAGCTCATCATGGCTCCTTTCCAGCCATTCTGCCTCAAATGGCTGGCCAGTTTGGGGTGCCACAGCAAACCTAGGATGAAAGAAGATCTCAAAATAGCCTGCACATTCAGAGACAAGTTCAAGGACTGAAGGATAAAGGTGAAGTAGAGAAGGAAATGCTTTTCTGTTATGGAATTAGCTGCAATAAAATGATGTAATATAAATGTGGATTCTTAGAAAACCATGGGGAAAAAACAGCATCTCCACTGCTTCTGCACCAGGACAAACCATCAGCCCTTAAAGGAACAGGACATTCATGAGGAAGGAGCCTAATTCTCATGAACTTCTCCAGTGGCTCAGTGGGAAAGAATCTGCCTGCCACACAAAAGACAAAGGAGACTTGGGTTCGATCCCTTTCGGGAAGATCGCCTGGAGAAGGAAATGGCAACCCACTCCAGTATTCTTGCCTAGAGAATCCCATGGACAGAGGAGTCTGGTGGGCTACATTCCACTGACTCACGAAGAGTGGAACACAACTGAGTGACTAAATAACAACAATAGAAAACCAAGGTCTCAGGAGAACTCAAATTCGGCTCAAAGAAAGTGACTCTATAATCAGAGTATACCAGTTAAGGTCCCCAAGAAAGAGAAATGCAAAAAGGCAAAATGGTTGTCTGAGGCGGCCTTACAATACAAATAGCTGAAAGAAGAAGAGACGCAAAAAGCAAACGAGAAAAAGAAAGATATCCATCTGAATGCAGATTTCCAAAGAATAGCAAGGAGATATAAGAAAGCCTTCCTAAGTGATCAGTACAAAGAAACAGAAGAAAACAACAGAATGGGAAAGACTAGAGATCTCGTCAAGAAAATTAGAGACACCAAGGGAACATTTCATGCAAAGATGGGCTCGATAAAGGACAGAAATGGTATGGACCTAACAGCAGCAGCAGATTTTAAAAAGAGGTGGCAAGAATACATAGAAGAACTGTACAAAAAAGATTCTCATGACCCAGATAACCACCTAGAATGATCACTCACCCAGAGCCAGACATCCTGGAATGTGAAGTCAAGTGGGCCTTAGAAAGCATCACTATGAACAAAGGTAGTGAAAGTGATGGAATTCCAGCTGAGCTACTTCAAATCCTAAAAGATGATGCTGTGAAAGTGATGCACTCAATATGCCAACAAATTTGAAAAACTCAGCAGTGGCCACAGGACTGGAAAAGGTCAGTGTTCATTCTAATCCCAAAGAAAGGCAATACCAAAGAATGTTCAAACTACCGCACAATTGCACTCATTTCCGATGCTAGCAAAGTAATGCTCAAAATTCTCCAAGCAAGGCTTCAACAGTACATAAACTGAGAATGCCCAGATGTTCAAGCTGGATTTAGAAAAGGCAGAGGAACCAGAGATCAAATTGCCAAAATCCGATGGATCATTGAAAAAGCAAGAGAGTTCCAGAAAAACATCTACTTCTACTATATTGACTCCACTAAAGCCTTTGACTGTATGTATCAGAACAAATTGGAAAATTCAGAGATGGGAATACCAGACCACCTTACCTGCCTCCTGAGAAATCTGTATGCAGGTCAGGAAGCAACAGTTAGAATCAGACATGGAACAACTGACTGGTTCCAAATTGGAAAAGGAGTACGTCAAGGCTGTGTATTGCCACCCTGCTTATTTAACTTATCTGCAGAGTACATCATGTGAAATGTCAGACTGGATGAAACACAAGCTAGAATCAAGATTGCTGGGAGAAATATCAATAACCTCAGATATGTAGATGACACCACCCTTATGGTAGAAAACGAAGAGAAACTAAAGAGCCTCTTGATGAAGGTGAAAGAGTAGTGAAAAGCTGGCTTAAAACTCAACATTCAAAAAACTAAGATCATGGCATCCTGTCCCATCACTTCATGGCAAATAGATGGGGAAATAATGGAAACAATGAGAAACTTTGTTGGGGGGCTCCAAAATCACTGAGGACGGTGACTGCAGTCATAATATTAAAAGCTGTGTTCTCCTTGGAAGAAAAGCTATGGCAAACCTAGAAAGCATATTAAGAAGCAGAGACATTACTTTTTCCAGTAGTCATGTATGGATGTGAGAGTTGGACCATAAAGAAGGCTGGGTGCCGGAGAATTGATGTTTTTGAACTATGGTGTTGGAGAAGACTCTTGAGAGTCCCTTGTACTGCAAGGAGATCCAACCAGTCCATTCTTTTTTTTTTTTTTTCCAACCAGTCCATTCTAAAGGAAATCAATCCTGAATATTCTTTAGAAGGACTGATGCTAAAACTGAAGCTCCAATACCTTGGCCACCTGATGCAAAGAGGTCACTCACTGGAAAAGACCCTGATGCTGGGAAAGATTGAGGGCAGGAGGAGAAGGGGGCGACAGAGGACAAGATGGTTGGATGGCTTCACCGGCTCAATGGACATGAGTTTGAGCAAGCTCCAGGAGATGGTGAAGGACAGGGAAGCCTGGAGTGCTGCGGTTAACAGGGTTGCAAATAGTTGGACAGGACTGAGCAACTAAACAGCAACCAACTAGGGAGACATGTCCTGTTCTATGTCTTTGTGTTTTTTTTCAACATGACCAACAGAAAAAAATAAAAATTTAAGAAGAATCTATATAAATACACCTACTAATAAGAAAAACATTCTTTGCCAGACCATCTGTCCTGATTGTGTATTTTGAAAATCCTATCATATTATTTTGATTTATACAAATAGCATAAATTGAGCACCTACTACATACAACGAACTAAGCTGAATACAAGGGATGCAAGATTAAGAGAGCCAGTACCCTAGAGCTCAAAACTTTGCTAGCTAGACATATAACAAATAACTCATTGTAACAGCTGCATTGAACAGATTGCTCGGCATTTGATGGGGACTCAGTGAATATTTACTGAAAAAATAAATTTCAAATAGATGAATGATAGAGACTTATTAAAAAAAAAAAAAAGGCAATGCCTGAACTTGAGACAAGGAGATAAACGAAATTAGAATTTACAGATAATTTAAAATTCTCCAGGAGGGTGGGCAAGGATGGAAGCAGCCTTCTTGAGAAAGCCATATTCATGAAATTGCAGACATGCCAGCCTTGCAGCAAGGACTCAGGTTATGGAATTGGCTGCATATTGGTGAAAGGTCATTAAAGACAAGGTTTGGAGTGTAGGTCAAGTCCAGATCAAAAAAAGCAGTCTGAGGAGTTTCACACTTCTGCTGGAACAAATGAGGAGGTCACTGTGGTTTTGTATTGAAATAATCTCCTTCATAGCCATCTGGAAAATGAAACTGAGTTCATCAGAAGTGGATAGAGGATGAGAGCCAAAATCAGTCATGGAAAAGAGGAGGTTTCACTCCAGAAGATGGAATGGGGAAGGAGGCCTGGGTGGAATCTAGGGGGAAAAGGAGAGAAAGGAAGACAATATTGGGTGAGTGTGAAATACACAGAAAATGGGACTTCCCTGGTGGTCCAATGGCTAAGACTCCACACTCCCAATGCCGGGCGCCCAGGTTCAATCCCTGGTTGGCAAACTAGATCCCACATGATACAGCTAAAATTCCTGAGTGCCAAAACTAAGGCCCAGCACAGCCAAACAAATAAAGACTTAAAAAGAAAGAAAGAAATACATGGAAGAGATTGGAGAGATGGTGAATGCAGAAAGCCAGGGGTTAGGGAGGTGATACAGGTCATAAATTCTGTTTGAGGACATTGACTTTCAGGTGAGTTGTAATGAGATGGGAAAATCCAGTAGGCAAAGAGAATAGATTTTGACATCAGGAGAAATGGCTAAGATTAAGACTTGAGGGTCACAGAGTCATCAACACCAAGAGCTTTTAGGTAATCTGAAGGCAATAATTAGTATCATCAATACCATAAAAGCAAATAACATTGTTATTGATAACAATATGCTCTGCTTAGTGTTTTATTACAGATTACATGTAATTCTCATAACAAACTCTTCAAAGTAGATATAATTATTATCCCCATTTTTTTTTTCAGATGAGTCAGCTGAAACACACAGAGATTATCCTGTCCTAGGTCTCAGAGCCAGGAAGTGCTGGAGCAGAGAGGCTCTAGACAAGAGGACAAGTCCAGAATCTATCCCAAAATGTGTTTTGTGTGGCCAGCCCAGCACTTTCATGAATTAAATTTGACTTTGGCCATTGCCTGCAGTCTGCTCCACAAGTTCACCACCTTCCCCAGCATACCGCTGTGTCTTAATCCCACCTACATAATTGACGGACACTAAGATGAACTGTACAGATCCCCTCCCATGGAAGGACTTGTCTGTCACAAGCAACTGTCAGCTCCTTCAGGGGTTGTCTCAGTGGCAGGGAGCTGCCTGCCCGTAGACCATACCTCTTCCAGGGCAGTTCCCATCCAAAGACTGATGGAGACAAAACCCCACACAGGATGACTCTGATGGGTCATTCCCACTTCAGAACCCTGCTGAGTTTGGATGAGGCTCTCAGCATGCATCGTAACTCACCATCTTCTTTCCAGTTCTGCTTCCTTTCCTTCCCTCCCTCCCTCCCATGGGTGTTGTTCTCCAGGGCACTTACCAATTAATGTTTTGCTCACTAAATTCCATCCTAGAGTGTGTCTCTAGAAGTACTCAGCCTATGACATGTAACCTGCCCATTCCTTGAACACAGTGAATTTTTACACCTACAAAAGGCACAAGCATTGTCTTAAGAGTTTCTGAATCTTTAAGATTTAGCTTAGTGTATGAACAAAAGCAAGTACAAAGGGCTTGTCACCAGTTGAACAAAAGTTGACTCAGATTCCTTTCCAGGCCAGAAAATCCACTGTGAGCTCAGTCTGGGGGTTGCTCCAACTGTGGCTCCCATCTGCCTCCCCTACATCTTTATATTTGAACGCCTACTCTCCAAAGTCTCCAAGCCTACAACCTGACCTGTCTAAGGCCCAGCCCTAAGCCAATTCAACAGGGGATAGAGTGTCAGGCTGTTGACCAGACTCACTCCTGCCCCATGCATCAACTGAGTCAATGTCCGGAGAGGGGTTAACATATATCCTTGGCACTAACTGATTGCAGCCATGAAATTAAAAGACGCTTACTCCTTGGAAGAAAAGTTATGACCAACCTAGATAGCATATTCAAAAGCAGAGACATTACTTTGCCAACTAAGGTTTGTCTAGTCAAGGCTATGGTTTTTCCTGCGGTCATGTATGGATGTGAGAGTTGGACTGTGAAGAAGGCTGAGCGCCGAAGAATTGATGCTTCTGAACTGTGATGTTGGAGAAGACTCTTGAGTCCCTTGGACTACAAGGAGATACAACCAGTCCATCCTAAAGGAGATCAGCCCTGGGATTTCTTTGGAAGGAATGATGCTAAAGTTGAAACTCCAGTACTTTGGCCACCTCATGCGAAGAGTTAACTCATTGGAAAAGACTCTGATGCTGGGAGGGATTGGGGGCAGGAGGAGAAGGGGACGACCGAGGATGAGATGGCTGGATGGCATCACTGACTCGATGGACATGAGTCTGAGTGAACTCTGGGAGTTGATGATGGACAGGGAGGCCTGGCGTGCTGCAATTCATGGGGTCACAAAGAGTCGGACATGACTGAGCAACTGAACTGAATGGAACTTATTCCTTTGGCTGAGAACTTCCACTGCCTCCCTCAAGTTCTTCTGTTGAAATGCAAACAATCTAAATATATATGTCTGTATGTCTTCAGTATTTATGAATTGATAAAAAGATGAGAAGGATTCAGGCCAAAACATAAACAATGGTTTTCTTTGGGTTGTAGAATTGTTGGTATTTCTTTTATTTTTCTACAGGACTGATGCTGAAGCACCAATACTTTGGCCACCTGATGTGAAGAGCCAACTCATTGGAAAATACCCTGACACTAGGAAAGACTGAGGGCAGGAAGAGAAGGGGGTAACAGAGGATGAGATGGTTAGTCAGTATCACTGACCCAATGGACATTGAGTTTGAGCAAACTCCAGGAGATAGTGAAGGACAGGGAGGCCTGGAGTGCTGCAGTCCATTGAGTTGCAAAGTATCGGACATGACTTAAGCAACTGAACAACAAATTTTATAAAATGAACCTGGGCTGTCTTTACAATAATGTTTAAAATGAGTTTTCAAAGACAATAGGACTTTACCTTTCTCCTCTGCAGATAACCTTGGGAAAGGAAGCCCATTAAGCTATGAGCGTGAGAGGAAGGTACTAATACCTTGCTGTCAATGATTTGGAAAGTCAGCCAGTTGATACCAGAGCATCGAGGAAAATGAGATTTTGAAAAGTTCTATGTTAGATGAAGCTGGCCACAGTGAGAGGCCATAGTTTTCTGATTAAGGCATCTAAGGTCAATCAGAGGAGGAAGGCTTTGCAAAAATGGACACAGGAGACATTACACTAAACTTATTCCTCACCCTCCAGGCATCCATCCCTTTGTGCCTACCCCCACAGCATGCAGGAGAAGGAGCCTAAGCCTAGATGTAATTCTACCCCTTATGGCAGGGGAGCGCTTCTGCCTGCCCCTTTTCCTCCTCTCGTGATTTCTGAAGTCCTTTTTATCTCTCACCTGTGAATTTCAAGTCCAAGTCTTCCCTGGTGGCTCAGATGGTAAAGAGTCTGCCTGCAATGCAGGAGACCTGGGTTCAATTCCTGTGCCAGGAAGATCCCCTGGAGAAGGGAATGGCAACCCACACCAGTATTCTTGCCTGAAGAATTTCATGGACAGAGGAGCCTGGTGGGCAAGAGTCCATTGGGTAGCAAAGAGTCAGATGTGACTGAACGACTAACACAGAACTAGGCCAAAACACTTGATCCTTTTCTCACCTCCTCCAGGCTTGGCTCTGATGCGTCTTACTGTCCAAGATGGGGAGAAGCTTACCAAACAGGAACCCAAACTAGAACACCAAGAAGGGCACTGAGCCCTTCAGCTTAGCCTTGTCTACGCTCAGGGATGCCTTCCAGCAAAGCCCAATTTCACCTGCATTGCCATGCACTGGCCTCATGACCTCACAGCTCTCCCTGCTGCCTGGCTCCTGTGATCACTGCAGTTCTCACTTGGACCCTGCTGTCCCCTGGGTTCTGCTGCCTCCCCATTGCCCCCGACCCAGTTCTGTCCGCCTGTGTGTGGGAACATGCAGGCATCTTCCATGCTCTGTGGAAGACAAAGGAGACACGGCTCTGTCCTGCATGGTTCCCTCATATCCAGTTGTTACCAGAAACACTGGTATTAACACTTGGCCCAGGGAGTGGGGAGTCAGGGAGAAAGTCAAGGCGCCCCAGCTCCTTTCCTTTTCTTCTCTGTGGTGGATGAAGTCAGCACTTTGCACAGGTCTGCTGGGGTCACCTTTATGCAGTAAGCCAGCTCCCTGGCTTTCACCTTCAACAGCCAGCACTGAAGGGTCTTCTCGGAAAGAGTTCCCAGAGTCCACTTCACCTGCAAGCCTAGAAAGTAGACTTGTCTGTGAATGTGTGTTCCTAGTGCCTAACCCTCTTCCCCTTACTGGAGGGTGAGGAATACGGTTAGTGTAATGTCTCCTTGCGGTCTTTGTAATCCCAGGGATTGCAGCACACCAGGCTTACTTATCCTTCACTATCTCCTGGCATTCGCTCAAACTCGTTTCCACTGAGCCAGTGATGCCATCCAACCATCTCATCATTGGTTGCCCTCTTCTCCTTCTGCCTTCAATCTTTCCCAGCATCAGGGTCTTTCCCAATGAGTTGACTCTTCTAATCAGGTGGCCAGAGTACTGGAACTTCAGCATCAGTCCCCTCCAATGATTATTCAGAGTTGATTTCCTTTAGGATTGACTGGACTGATCTCCTTGCTGTCCAAGGAACTCAAGAGTCTTCTGCACAATCTTTACTACAGTTTGAAAGTGTCGATTGTTCGACGCTCAGCCTTCTTTATGGTCCAGATTTCACATCTGTACATGACTACGGAAAACCCATAACTTTGTCTATGCGGACCTTTGTCAGTAAAGCGATGTCTCTGCTTTTTAATACCCTGGGTCTGTCACAGCTTTTCTTCCAAGGAGCAGGTGTCTTTTAATTTCATGGCTGCAGTCATGGTCCTTAACCAATAGCTGATGGGGCAGGAACATGAGAGCCTCAGCAGGCTTGCTGTGGGTTGGGACAAACCCTCAAGTTCCCCTGGAGGGTTGGGAGTGGAAAGGTATTCTCCTTCCTTCTGAGGCCCCCCCTTCCTTCCCCATCTCGCTGGCTACTGCCTTGAATGCATCACTTACTCACATGTGAACCCTCTCTCCAGGTCTGCTTCTGGGGAACATGACTTAAGACTCTCGTCTCTCCATTTCCCTCTCTTCTTTCTTCTTCCTAGAAGCAGTGAGCTCAAACTACTTCTATAGTCTACTTTCCTTCTACCACACTTCAGTAAACCTCACTTCTTAGAGTGGTGAGATGTCTTTTTTTGAAAATGTCTTTCTAAAGAAATACCAAGACAAGTGACTCAGCACAATCTTTCTTTAACAAGACAGATGCACTCTGGGAAAATGGAAACCCAGGAACCCTCTTGGACTTGGCAATAATGACAGTTGACAAGAGCCTTGGGCCATTTATCTCAGAATTTTAAACTTAAAATACCCTGATCCCTTTATTGAATTTTATGTTAAACTTGTTCAATTATTTTCAACCAAATTGCAAGTTATCCTCCAGATGCTAAATTTGACCTGCTTTTTGAAAATAGGTTAGACAGTCTGTGTACTCCTCTGAAATCTGACATTGTTCCGTAACTAACATTAACTTAAAAATAGGAGTGAGCCACCTTTGCAATAAACTGTCAATAAAATGTGGTCTGCAGAGACTTGACTAAGTTTGCTTCTGATTGGTTTTAAAAGTTTAATATGAAACAAGAAGCTCCTGATATTGAGCTAATTTCTTCTTCAAATCAATCCTGCTTATGTAGTGCATTAGGAAGCACCATTAAGCTTGTGCATGGTATCACAAGGCCAAGCCTGAATTTCATTGACCATAAAATAAAAGATCAGCCATGATGTCAACCTGGAGACCTAGAGCCCCGGTTTCAGGAGGAGGAGATTTGATGCTTCTCTTTCCACCAGTCTTCTAGACTAACTTTAGATATATCATTTTAAAATCTCTAAGTGAAGATATTCCAAAGAATGCTCATGCTTAATGATATAATGAGTCAGTTTCATCAAGCTAATTTTTGTGCTCCTGTGAATTTCATCAAACTTTTTGCCAAACAGAACATAGTAAAGTGAAAAATTATTACCAAAGTCGTGGGTAATTTAAACATTCAGGACCACAATTAAATCTGAAATGAACATTGCTACTAAATTAGCTAGCATACTTCTACCATTATTCTCCTTCTTGTGGCCAAATTAGCAATACCAGAAATAGCAAGCAACTCTTGAAAGCAGAAAATTACACTACGTGTAGAAGGGAGGTTGTTGTTCAGTCACCCAGTCACGTCTGACTCTTTGCAACCCCATGGACTGCAGCACTCCAGGCTTCCCTGTCCTTCACTATCTCCTGGAGTTTGCTCAAACTCATGTTCCCTGAGTCAGTGATGCTATCCAATCATCTCATCCTCTGTGGCCCTCTTCTCCTCCTGCTCTCAATCTTATGGCATGGAAGGGTTGAGCAAATAATATTCTCTGAGGGTTTTGAGTACTTACCATGTAACAGATACTATCTTAGAAGCTTTATCATATTAAACTACTTAGTCCTCACAGCAATGAGGATTATCAGTGAGATAAGTACTATTATTATCCCCATTTTCCAGAAGAGAAAATGCAGTTACCAACAGCAAGGCATTTGTCCCTCATGTGCAGTTTTAGGGGGTGAGGAATTAAACTCAGTTTTCCTCCACAGCCTATATTCTCACCAACTATGTGATCAAGCTGCCTCTGACAGAAGACTGACTCAATCAAAAAAACAAACAAACCTTCCTCCATAATCAACCAGGAAACCTAAACGTCTTTCTGTGGGACCAATTCCATGAACAAGAACAGGGCCTCAGAAGGCCTGTGTGAACTTGTAAACAAAAGAAGGCGGCAACATCTAGCGACCCCGGCACCACTGAGCAGTATGGGTGGGCACCATTCTCCAAGACCACAGTGTGAGTAGCTCCCCCTGGAGGTGGGCAACGCTGAAGCAGGAAGAAAATGATCAAGTCTGTGAAGCACTGGAGATGTTTTGGATTGGAGTGAGGTCCAAAAGAGAGAAGGAGGGAAGCCTGGGGGAACGACTAGGCCAGCAAAGCAGAGTTGTGAGGCTGTGGGAATTTGATACAAATCAAAAACGTCACCAAAACGGGAGCTGGGAGGTGACTGAAGAAATTCCTGGCCTGCTCAGAATTTTGACAGATTGGGTCCTCAATTAAATTTGCTCTGAATTCTTAACTGCCCATTGGCCTCCTCTCAAATCAGTCCCAACAGAATGAACTTTGGGCATCAATCACAGCCTTATCGTGGGGAAGGGGCTGTGTAACTCAATGAAGCTATGAGGCATGCTCCACAGGGCCTCCCATTGATAGATGGGTCATAATGAAGAGTTCAGACAAACAACGATCCATGTAGGAGGAAATGACAAAGCACCCAGTATTCTCGCCCTGAAAACTCCATGAACAACATGAAAGGCACAAAGATTTGACACCAGAAGATAAGCTCCCTCAGTTTGAAGGTGTCCAATATGCCCCTGGGGAAGAGTGAACGGCAATTAATAATACCTCTAGAAAGAATGAAGCTTCTGGGCCGAAGGGAAACAATGCTTAGTTGTGGATATGTCTGGTAGTGAAAGGAAAGACTGATGCTGGAAAGAACAATTTTGCATAGGAACCTGGAATGTTAGGTCCATGAATCAAGGCGAATTGGACATGGTCAAGCAGGAGATGGAAGATTGAACATTGATATCTTAGGAATCAGTAAACTAAAATGGACAGGAATGGGTGAATTTAATTCAGATGGCCATTATATCTACTACTGTGGGAAAGAATCCCTTATTTAAAAAAAAAAAGGAGTAGCCCTCATAGTCAACAGAAGAATCCAAAATGCAGTACTTGGGTGCAATCTCAAAAATGACAGAATGATCTCAGTTCATTGCAAAGGGAAGCCATTTAACATCACAGTAATCCAAGTCTATGACCTAACCACTGATGCTGAAGAAGCTGAAGTTTAACAATTCTATGAAGACCTATGAGACCTTCTAGAACTAACACCAAAAAAAGATGTCCTTTTCATTATAGGAGATTGAAAATGCAAAAGGACAAAGTCAAGAGATACCTGGAGCAATAGGCAAGTTTGGCCTTCAAGTACAAAATGAATCAGGGTAAAGGTAACAAGAGAACATGCTGGTCATGGCAAACACCCTTGCCAACAATCCAAGAGACAACTCTATGCATGAACATCAGCAGATGATCAATACCAAAATCAGAATTATATTCTTTGCAGCTGAAGATGGAGAAGCTCTATACAGTCAGCAAAAGCAAGACAAGGAGCTGACTATGGCTCAGATCATCGGCTCCTTATTGCAAAATGTAGGCTTAACTTGAAGAAAGCAGGGAAAACCACTAGACCATTCAGGTATGACCTAAGTCAAATCCCTTATGACTATATAATGGAAGTGAAGAATAGATTCAAGGGATTAGATCTGATAGACAGAGTGCCTAAAGAGCCATGGATGGAAGTTCATAATTTGTACAGGAGGCAGTGACCAAAACCATCCCCAAGAAAAACAAAAGCAGGAAGGTAAAGTGGTTGTCTGAGGAGGCTTTATAAATAGCTGAGGAAAGA
This sequence comes from Oryx dammah, assembly GCF_014754425.2. Taxonomy (NCBI): domain Eukaryota; kingdom Metazoa; phylum Chordata; class Mammalia; order Artiodactyla; family Bovidae; genus Oryx; species Oryx dammah. Next base: position 49,356,982 of record NW_024070203.1, on the reverse strand, counting down.
AGAGAAGTGAAAGGCAAAGGAGAAAAGGAAAGATATACCCATCTAGATGCAGAGTTCTAAAGAACAGCAAGGAGAGATAAGGCTTTTATACGTGAACAATGCAAAGAAATAGAGGAAAATAATAGAATGGAAAGACCAGAGATCTCTTCAAGAAAATTGGAGATATCAAGGGAACATTTCATGTAAGGATGGGCACAGTAAAGGACAGAAGTGGTAAAGACCTAATAGAAGCAGAAGATATTAAGTAGAGGTGGCAATAACACATAGAAGAACTATACAAAAAAGGTCTTAATGACCTGGATAACCATGATGGTGTATGGTCACTCACCTAGAGCCAGAGATCCCAAAGTGTGAAGTCAAATGGGCCTTAGGAAGCGTTACTACAACAGAGTTAGTGGAGGGAATGGAATTCCAGTTGAGTGATTTACAATTGTAAAATCCTAAATAATCCTATTTAAAATCTCAAAAGATGATGCTGTCAAAGTGCTGCACTCAATATTTCAGCAAACTTGGAAAACTGAGCAGTGGCCACAGGACTAGAAAAGGTCAGATTTCATTCCAACCCCAACGAAGGGCAAAGCCAAAGAATGTTCAAAATATTGCACAATTGTACTCATTTCACATGCTAGCAAGTACGCTCAAAATCCTTCAAGCTAGGTTTTAGTGGTACGTGAACCAAGAACTTCCAGATGCACAAGCCGGGCTTAGAAAAGGCAGAGGAAACAGAGATCAAATTGCCAACATTTGCTGTGTCATAGAGAAAGCAAGAAAATCCCAGAAAACATCTACTTCTGCTTCATTGACTATGCAAAAGCCTTTGACTGTGTGGATCACAACAAACTGTGGAAAATTCAAAAGATGGGAATACAAGATCCTCTTACCTGCCTCCTGAGAAACCTGTATGCAGGTCAAGAAGCAACAGTTAGAACCGGACATGGAACAAGGGACTGGTTCCAAATTGTGAAAGGAGTATGTCAAGGCTGTATGTCAAGGCCCTATTTATTTAACTTATATGCAGAGTACATCAGGCAAAATGCCAGGCTAGGTGAGTCACAAGCTGGAATCAAGACTGCCAGGAGAAATATCAATAACCTCAGATACGCACAGAATAACACTAATGACAGAAAGTGAAGAGTAACTAAAGAGTCCCTTGATGAGGGTGAAAGAGGAGAGTGAAAAAGCTGGCTTGAAACTCAATATTTAAAAAAAAAAAATGGAGATCACAGCATCTGGTCCCATCACTTCATGACAAATAGATGGGGAGACAATGGAAACAGTGACAGACTTTATTTTCTTGGGCTCCAAAATCACTGATGACAGTTAACTGCAGCCACAAAATTAAAAGACACTTGCTTCTTGGAAGAAAGCTATAACAAACCTAGACAGCATATTAAAAAGCAGAGACATTACTTTGCCAATAAAGGTCTGTATAATTAAAGCTGTGGTTTTTCCAGCAGTCATGTATGTATGTGAGAGTTGGACCATGAAGAAAGCTGAGCACTGAAGAATTGATGCTTTTGAACTGTGGTGTTGGAGAAGACTCTTGAGAGTCCCTTGGACAGCAAGGAGTTCAAACCAGTCAATTCTAAAGGAAATCAGTCCTGAATATTCAATGGAAGGACAGATGCTGTAGCTGAAGTTCCAATACTCTGGTCACCTAATTGGAAGAGCCGACTCATTGGAAAAGACCCTGATTCTGGGAAAGATTGAAGGCAAAAGAAGAGGGAGGCGGATGATGAGACGTTTAAATAGTATCACTGATTCAATGCACATGAATTTGAATAAACTCTAGGAAACAGTGGAGGACAGAGGAGCCTGGTGTGCTGCAGTCCATACAATTGCAAAGAGTTGGACATGACTGAATGACTGAACAACAACATAGAGAGTAAAATGACCTTCCCAGCCTCCTCCACCCACACCCCCGACTTGCCTCCCCTCCAATGACACCCACCCAGATGCACTTCAAGGGGCTGTACTTGTCTGCCTTTGCTTGGTTCTCTTAGACTTCTTACTCACCTGGGAAATGCCTGATTGTCGTTTAGGACAGTTACTATATCATCTGAGTAAGTGTGAAAGTGTTAGTCACTCAGTCATGTCTGACTCTTTCCAATGCCATAGACTATAGCCCACCAGGCTTCTCTGTCCATGGGATTCTCCAGACAAGAATACTGGAGTCGGTTTCCATTCCCTTCTCCAAGGAATCTTTCCAACCCAGGATTGAACCTGGGTCTCCTGCTTTGCAGGCAGATTCTTTATCATCTGAGCTACCAGGGAAGCCCCATATCATCTACAGTATAGACAGTATCTGGTCTGTTTTAAACAACCAGTCCTCATTAGCTGAACCAAATGGAATTCCTCAGGGCATTAGAGAGGCCACTGAAATTATAGGATGTTAAGTCTCTCCAGTACTCTTGCCTGGAAAATCCCATGGATGGAGGAGCCTGGTGGGCTGCAATCCATGGGGTCGCTAAGAGTCGGACATGACTGAGCGACTTCACTTTCACTTTTCACTTTCATGCATTGGAGAAGGAAATGGCAACCCACTCCAGTGTTCTTGCCTGGAGAATCCCAGGGATGGGAGAGCCTGGTAGGCTGCCATCTATGGGGCCGCACAGAGTCGGACACGACTAAAGCAACTTAGCAGCAGCAATCTCTCTATATATATATGTGTGTGTGTATATACCCATACATACATTCACACACACACCATAGCTGTAAATATAGATACAGATGCCTAGAGAGCAAACATGGTGTATGTATGTATGTGTGTGTATATATGCAGAAAGAGAGAGAGAGAGAGTATACATACAAATTGTAATTTTACATACAAAATGTAATTTCCCTGTGCCCTGAGGAATTCTATTTGGTTCAGCTAATGAGGACTGGTTGTTTACAATAGACCAGATGATGTGCTCAGAATTCAAAGGTAGTTGTAAAAGTGATCCCTTGTTAATCTCTCCCTCATATAAGCCTCCTAATATAGAACCTTATAACTCTCAGTATGTTTCAGACTCACTGGGAGCACTTTATATTTCTGCTCAGGCTACATGCTATAGAAATTCTGACATCCAATCTAAGATGTCACTGCCTATTTGAAGTGTATTTTATCTACAACTAAGAAACAAAAATGCTTCAAATTAAGTTATTTCATCAATTTTAAGAAGCACAGATTTCTGAAATGTAGGGGAAAATTACATCTAAGAATAGTAGTTTGCCTAGTTTGGGGACCCAGGTATTAATGTGTGGTTTTCTTTAAATATCTATTTATTTGGCCATGCTGGGTATTAGATGCAGCAGCAGGATCTTAGTTGCAGCATGTGAACTCTTAGATGCAGAATGTGGGATCTTGGTTCCCTGACCAAGGATCAAACCTGGGCCCCCTGCATTAGAAGTATAAACTCTTCACGACTAGACTATGTGTTTTAAATGAGACTTAAATGATTCTAATAAGAATCACTGCCCTGCTACCTCTACCATATGTCTTACTATTCACCCATTCTTCATTCAAGAAGCAGATTTTAAACACTTACTGAACTGCAGATGGTCTATAATGTGTAATGTTACACACATATTATATATATATATATACACACACACATAATATATATATAAAATACATAGCAGACATTAATATGGCAAGTTTCCCACCCATATGGAGTTTGTACTCTAGTATAGAAGAGATAGGTAAATTAATAAGGGCATTTTCTGTCTCCTTCACCAGATCATGAAAGCAGTAACTCTTCCCTAAGTAAAATGGCTCTCTTCCTAATAGAATGGGGAGAGACTATGCAAACCTTCTATCCCATGGATGAAGAACTTCACCTTTGTTATGCTCCAGGACCTCGACTCATGATACACCAGACCTCACACATCAAAAAACTATCAACAGTATTGCTCTTTCCAGGTAAGAAGCAACTGGGCCTTGAACAGTAATAACAACAAAGAAGGTGAGGTATACTTGGCTAGAAATTGCTAGAAAGCTGAGCACACTGGCAACAGAGTCAGGAAGAAGAAAGATCTAAAAACTAAAGTAACAAGTGGAACAGAAGAAAAAGAATAGCAAGCTGCAGGGGTGGCAGATAGAAGATATGACCCTAGAGATTAGAAGCAGCCAAGACCACAAAAATGACCAGAAGCAAAAAGTGACAATGGAGAAGAGATCTGGTAACAAAGAATCAGAGAGGAAAAAAGACCAGAACATTAGCAGTTAGGGTGCAAATAGAAATGCATAGCCAGCATCAGGTGAGGAATTTGGAGCAGAAATGAGTCAAGTCCTACCTGAAAGACACTTCATTACAAAGTAGAAGAGCAACTGACGTTAATAATCATTGAGATTAATGATTATTTTCTATTATTAAAATTGCTGCCCAACCCCATTTAAAAGCTTTGAGAGGCTTACACAGTTAAGATTGAGTCATACAGAAGATTCCCTTTTAAGGAATTGCTGATAAAACTGTTGTAGCCACGCATTCTGGGAAACAAACTCACTCAGGACAATGCAGATAGTGGAGTGGAGTTTATTACACCGGCGGCCCCAAGGCAGAGTCTCCTCTTAGCCAAGGACCCTGACCAGTTTTTCTGAAAACCTTATATACCCTAAGTGTACGTGACCAAACCCACCTCCCCAAATTCCCTGACACTAGTCTGAACAAAGGAAAGGAAAGACACAATAAAAGTTAACCCATGATTCATATGCCTTAAGCCTAGGTAGTCAACAGTGGACAATTATCAATAGGCCTGTGGTCATACCCCAATAAGCATAATAGAATTTATGATTCTATGCAGTTACACAGATAATTAGGGTATTCTTTTAGGCAACAGAGAGTCTAGGTACGAGTCCTGGGGCTCTTGCATCCAGGGGGCCTGGTTTTCCAGTTGGTATGTCGTTTCCATAGATACTGGGCATAGAGCTCAAAGCCCACAGTCCGGCCCAAGATGGAGTCCTGCTTTCAAGATGGAGCTTGTTCTGTCTGTTTCCTCCTTCAAAACCCATAGAGCAGGCTCTCTATCCTTGCATCAGTGTGACAGCTTTGTTTCTAGAGGGATGTAATCTCACCTGGATGTTATTCATCCCTAGAAAAATAGAACTCCCTACTTAGACTTTACCTGGAAACTTTTTATTGACTTTGCCTTACAAGGGGATTCCCTGGTGGCTCAGATGGTTAAGAATCTGCCTCAGTGCTGGAGACAGGATTCAATCCCTGGGTTGAGAAAATCCCCTTGAGAAGAGAATGGCCACCCACTCCAGTATTCTTGCCTGGAGAATTCCACAGACACAGGAACCTGGCAGGCTACAGTAGTTCATGGGGTCACAAAGAGTCAGACACAACTGAGTAACAAGTATATATACAGTTACACTTAACATGTTTATGTCCTCAGTTCAGTCGCTCAGTTGTGTCCGACTCTTCCCAACCCCATGAACTGCAGCACGCGAGGACTCCCTGTCCATCACCAACTCCCAGAGTCCACCCAAACCTATGTCCATTGAGTCAGTGATGCCATCCAACCATCTCATCCTCTGTCATCCCCTTTTCCTACCGCCCTCAATCTTTCCCTGTGGGGCCTTACGTGGGAAACCTTAAAAAAAAGGGGCTAGGTTTGCAGTCAGAAACTAAGATGGTGTCCGTCGGAAGAGATAGGGGCGTGGTCTATGTTACAGTTTTTGATTGGCTCTCTTGATTTCTGTGCATGTGGACAGTGCGTGATCACCATAGACTCCTGTTACAATGAAGGGCATGACGACTTGACCTTTAACATGATTGGTGCAACTATGGCCTATTAAGATTTGACCTTTAACGTGATTGGCGCAACTATGGCATATTGAGATTTGACCTTTAACGTGATTGGTGCAACTATGGTATATTACAATTTGACCTTTAACGTGATTGGTGCAACTATGGGCGGTCCCTCGCAGAACCTCCTTGCTTGTCTATATAAACCAAGAATTTGTGGCAATAAAGCAGAACTGCTCAGACGGAAACCCTGTTGCGTCTGATTGTCTCTCACTCGCGGAAAGGCTGGGTTGGCGGACAGCAGGCTCACCTCTCCTCAGGATGCGTAGGCTTTGCTGAGGGAAGTTCCACTGCCTCTCTCTTTCTGCGGAGTGCCCCCCGCATTTCTCAGCATCAGGGTCTTTTCCAATGAGTCAACTCTTCACATCAGGTGGCTAAAGTATTGGAGTTTCAGCTTCAATATCAGTCCTTCCAATAAACACCCAAGGCTGATCTCCTTTAGGATGGACTGGTTGGATCTCCTTGCAGTCCAAGGGACTCTCAAGAGTCTTCTCCAACACCACAGTTTATGTCCTCAGTTCAGTCGCTTGGTCATGTCCAACTCTTTGTGACCCCATGAATCACAGCATGCCAGGCCACCCTGTCCATCACCAAATCCTGGAGTTCACTCAGACTCGCGTCCATCGAGTCAGTGATGCCATCCAGCCATCTCATCCTCTGTCGTCCCCTTCTCCTCCTGCCGCCCACAATCCCTCTCAGCATCAGAGTCTTTTCCAATGAGTCAACTCTTTGCATCAGGTGGCCAAAGTACTAGAGTTTCAGCTTTAGCTTCATTCTCTCCAAAGAATTCCCAGGGCTGGTCTCCTTCAGAATGGACTGGTTGGATCTCCTTGCAGTCCAAGGGACTCTCAAGAGTCTTCTCCAACACCACAGTTCAAAAGCATCAATTCTTCGGCACTCAGCTTTCTTCACAGTCCAACTCTCACATCCATATGTGACCACAGGAAAAACCATAGCCTTGACTAGATGGATGTTTGTTGGCAAAGTAATGTCTCTGCTTTTGAATATACTATCTAGGTTGGTCATAACTTTTCTTCCAAGGAGTAAGTGTCTTTTAATTTCATGGCTGCAGTCACCATCTGCAGTGATTTTGGAGCCCAAAAAAATAAAGTCTGACACTGTTTCCACTGTTTCCCCATCTACTTCCCATGAAGTGATGGGACCAGATGCCATGATCTTCGTTTTCTGAATGTTGAGCTTTAAGCCAACTTTTTCACTCTCCTCTTTCACTTTCATCAAGAGGCTTTTTAGTTCCTCTTCACTTTCTGCCATAAGGGTGGTGTCATCTGCATATCTGAGGTTATTGATATTTCTCCCAACAGTCTTGATTCCAGCTTATTAATCTTCCAGCCCAGCGTTTCTCATGATGTACTCTGCATAGAAGTTAAATAAGCCAGGTGACAATATACAGCCTTGACGTACTCCTTTTCCTATTTGGAACCAGTCTATTGTTCCATGTCCAGTTCTAACTGTTGCTTCCTGATCTACATATAGGTTTCTCAAGAGGCAGGTCAGGTGGTCTGGCATTCCCATCTCTACCTCCACCCAAAATATAGAATTTAAAATATATTAATGATTAATCCAACAGAGAGTTCAGAGTAGGTTTCCATCTCTAAATTATGTTCTAATTCATGTATCTCCAATTCCTTTGAAAAAACAAATATGTATAACATATGATCTAGCATAGGTTCAACCTAAGGGGATTTCCCATCATACCCAGAGCACATCAGCAAACAACCTTCTGAAACGTTCAGAATTCTATCCATAAAGGAACCAGAGGATATGCAAACCCAGTAGCAGTTCTTAAAACTCCGTCAATAATGCATTTAATAAAAATAAAAACAGAGACGGATCATAAGGTTAAATTAGAAGACATTTCACACTATGTGACTTGAGCATTGGCAAACAATCCATCAAATGAAGAGGATGTATTGAATGCCTGTACTGGGCCTAATATTGTTTCATCAATGAGAGACTTAAATTATGAATGAGATCATGATGTTGTGCATATACTCATCTATCATTTATTGAGTTGCTACTTTATAGCAGGTATTAAGAGACAAAAATCTCATAGTCCACTGAAGGAAAGAAACGCAAAAACACATAACTGGTACTGCGAGGAATTTGGTACAGCACCTGGTGACTCCAGATCCTGAGTCCATGTCTGCTGACCTGAAGGTGCACAGATGTTCATACCACCAGTAGAAGCTCAATTTGGCTGAGCGAAGGACTCATTATAAGAAAGTACAGAACAGGAGGCATTTGTGGGTCGCTCTTTGGCCTGAGTAGACCGAGACAATGCTACGTGGGCTGGGTGGTCGGCTGGAAGATTGGGCTGGAGAGGAAACATAGTAAATTGGGAAGAGGACAGACGAGACAGCCTGGACGCTTGAACCAGCATAGGGAGGGTTGACGACTACAAGACTCGAGCAGCGTCATAAAGCTGGTGGCATTATGGGGAAAAAATAAAACAAGAAGAAAGTGGAGGAGGTGCTAGAAGAAGAGGAAGAAGAATATATGATGGAAGAGTTTTAGACCATCGAGTGGTAAAGGGCAAAGTGGAGTATCTCCTAAAGTGGAAGGGGTTCTCAGATGAAGGTAACATATGGGAACCAGAAGAGAACCTGGATTGCCCTGACCTCATTGCTGAGTTTCTGCATTCACAGAAAACAGCACATGAGACAGATAAATCAGAGGGAGGCAAGCGCAAAGCTGATTCTGATTCGAAAGATAAGGGAGAGGAGAGCAAATCAAAGAAGAAAAAAGAAGAGTCAGAAAAGCCACGAGGCTTTGCCCGGGGTTTGGAACCAGAGCAGATTATTGGAGCTACAGACTCCAGTGGAGAACTCATGTTCCTGATGAAATGAAGAACTCTGATGAGGCTGACCTGGTCCCTGCCAAGGAAGCCAACGTCAAGTGCCCACAGGTTGTCATATCCTTCTATGAGGAAAGGCTGACGTGGCATTCTTACCGCTCAGAGGATGATGACAAAAAAAGAAAACAAGAATTAACTCTCTTGAGTACCAGCCCCTGTCACATCTGACTGTGGGTTTCAAGTGGGGAAAGAGGGAGTTCTACTTGTTTTGACACCATAAAGGTGGCTTGAGAAGATGTCCTTTGAAGAGCCAGTGCTGGAGACAGGGTTCAGCAGCCCAAGGGCTTCACCCATCTCGGTGGAGGGGGAAGGAAGGAGGGTCAGTGTTTGAAGGCAACGCATTTTGAACTTTCCAAAAAAAAAAAAAAAAAGCAAATGGCCTTCTATGAAGAACAAAATGCAGAATGGGATGTGGGAGAGCAAGAGATACTGTAGATCTTCAAAGAGCACCTCCACAACCCACACAGCCTTGTTCCCAATAGTGTTAACTCTGCAGTTTTACATCTTAGCATGTGTGTAGTTTTTGGTTATTACTGGTGTATTATTTGGGGTGGGTGGGATGGGGTGGGAAAGAAGGGAGATGGATTAGGGTCATTTCTGTTAAAATTTGGGGAACCAGTGAAAGAAAGGAAAAAACAACTAATAATGATTGGGTTCTGTGTCCAGAATATCGTATCCTTTCAAAAAATGTCATTGGCAACCTAAACGAGGACTGTGAGAGACTATTTAAAAGCTGTGAATGCCTGAAACTTAGAAGCCAAGGTATTCCCTGCCTGAGCTTAATGCTGTTCCCAACAAAAGACTAAGAAGCTACCAAAAAGATACATGCATCACAATGCTCAGTTCAGTTCAGTTCAGTCACTCAGTCGTGTCCGACTCTTTGCGACCCCATGAATCGCAGCACGCCAGGCCTCCCTGTCCATCACCAAATCCTGGAGTTCACTCAGACTCAGGTCCATCGAGTCAGTGATGCCATCCAGCCATCTCATCCTCTGTCGTCCCCTTCTCCTCCTGCCCCCAATCCCTCCCAGCATCAAAGTCTTTTCCAATGAGTCAACTCTTCGCATGAGGTGGCCAAAGTACTGGAGTTTCAGCTTTAGCATCATTCTCTCCAAAGAAATCCCAGGGTTGATCTCCTTCAGAATGGACTGGTTGGATCTCCTTGCAGTCCAAGGGACTCTCAAGAGTCTTCTCCAACACCACAGTTCAAAAGCATCAATTCTTCAGTGCTCAGCTTTCTTCACAGTCCAACTCTCACATCCATACATGACTACTGGAAAAACCATAGCCTTGACTAGATGGACCTTAGTCGGCAAACTAGTGTCTCTGCTTTTGAATACGCTATCTAGGTTGGTCATAAATTTTCTTCCAAGGCATAAGCGTCTTTTAATTTCATGGCTGCAGTCACCATCTGCAGTGATTTTGGAGCCCAAAAAAATAAAGTCTGACACTGTTTCCACTGTTTCCCCATCTATTTCCCATGAAGTGATGGGACTGGATGCCATGATCTTCATTTTCTGAATGTTGAGCTTTAAGCCAACTTTTTCACTCTCCTCTTTTACTTTCATCAAGAGGCTTTTTAGTTCCTCTTCACTTTCTGCCATAAGGGTGGTGTTATCTGCATATCTGAGGTTATTGATAGTTCTCCCGGCAGTCTTAATTCCAGCTTGTGTTTCTTCCAGCCCAGCGTTTCTCATGATGTACTCTGCACAGAAGTTAAATAAGCAGGGTGACAATATACAGCCTTGACGTACTCCTTTTCCTATTTGGAACCAGTCTGTTGTTCCATGTCCAGTTCTAACTGTTGCTTCCTGGCCTGAATACAGATTTCTCAAGCTTATAGCAGCATTATACAGACTAGGGAATAACCTAAATGTCCATCAACAGATGAATGGATAAAGATGTGGTACACATATACAATGGAATATTACTCAGCCATAAAAATAAGGAAATATTGCCATTTCCAGCAATATGGCTGAAACTAGAAATTATCGTACTGAATGAAGTCAGTCAGAAAGAGAAAGTCAAATACCATATGATAGCACTTATATGTGAAATCTAAAAAAAAAAAAAAGATACTAATGAACTTATTCACAAAACAGAAAGACTCACAGACACAGAAAACAAATTTATGGTTACAAAGGGGAAAGGGAAGGGGGAAGGATAAACTGGGAGTTTGGGATAAACAGATACACACTATTACATATAAAAAACAGAAAGGTCCTACTGTATCTTGTAATAAACTATAATGGAAAAGAGAAATATATATATACATATATAGATATGAATCACTTTACTGTATACCAGAAACTAACACAACATTGTAAATCCACTATATTTCAATAAAAATAAAGAAATAAAGCATTGAGCCTGGAGCCAGGGAGATCTGTTGAAAGAATAATGGTCCCAGTGAATGATCACAAAGGTTCGAACCAAGCCAGTGGTGTCAGGGATGGAGAAAGGGATACCAAGACATGTTTAGGAACAGAATTGAGAGGACTCGGGCTGAATGACAAGTTCCTGAAAGAAAGGGCAAAATCAAGAGTGGCTTGGGTAACTGCATAGAAGCTTTTTACAGAAACTGATTACAACAACAGGAGCGAGTTGAAGCAGGAAGGAGGGGCAGGTAACAGGTGCCGCTCTGGTCTTGTTAAAGTTAAGATGACTCTGAGACATCCAAGTTCAAATCTCTAGTAGCCACTGAGAGTACAGAAAAATAGTTGAGCCAGAGTTACCTGTTATATCTCCAAAAGCTGTAACTAAGGAGACAAGAGAGGATGTACACATGGAAACAATTAGTGAACAAAGAAATGTGGAGCATTTAAGATGCTAAAATTCCTTAAGTGGGATAATCAGGGTTCAAAGAGGAGGGAGAACCATGCCAGCTAGCAGAGTAGGAGAAAGGAAGCTTGGCTATGAGGAATGGGAAGAATTTGGAAAAGCAGAGGAAGAACACTTCAGTGGTCAGAAGATGCACACACCAACCAACTCAGAAGGCAGAAATGGAAACAGGCAGAAGTTAGGTTACAGAGTACGAGCATGATGACTAAAAACCTAGGGAAGAGCAGGTTACCAGGGGTCCAAAAATGAGGAAGAAGAAGGAATTCTCATAACAATAGGGAACAAAGAGGCCGTTACACATTTTGAAGGGAAGAATGTCATGGTAGAAACATTTAACCACTCCATTCAAATGTAGTCTAGGAGATCCATCCCATGCGTATTCACATCTGTGCCCAACACAAAATTATCATCTCTTCAGTAAAGCCTTTTGATCATCCACATTTATATAAAGAAATCTTAAAATGGAGAATTTCCCAAAGATATAGCAAGGTGAAGAAGCACAGTAACAGTGAAATTTCATGATGCCAAGTATCATTACAATAAATTACTCTGCCTAAAGAACATGTCCACGTTGTACAGATGGTCCATAATAACAGTGTTCTGTTGAGCAGCTTGTAACATGCCTTCTGTCTGAGAGATCCTGTTTAACATATGCTTTCCTTTATACTTGACCATGGGGGTCACTTGCAATGGTGACTCTGAAATATTCATGAGCTACCCCAAATCTTGGATCACAGATGAATGACAGAACAGGAATTCCTTTTTTCTTCATTAACAGTTGAGTCAAGAATCTAATAAGGGTTTTCCTGCTTCTCTGGGTAGGACAGTTAGCTTAGGAGTCAGTTTGAATAATAGGGACCCAACTTCTTCCACTTGGTTCCTCTGAGTTGAGCAGACTGACAAAATACTCCTATGAACCATCAAGGCCACTGCCTCCATAGCATCACAGATAGGCATGTGACTAGGAGTGGTAGCTGTGATTGGTTCAGGAATGGATACATGACCTGAATTAACCCAGTGAGACACAGGCAGATACTGCCAAGGACTGAAACAGCCCACCTCTTCTTCCTTGCAAATTAAATTCTGACTTTCAATTATTGGGTGACCTTAGCAATATCATATCTAGCCCCTAGAGGATAAATGTCAATAAGCCTAAAACTACCAAGTAATTGTATTCCCTTTGAAAAGGATTGGTAAAGCATGAGTGTGCAAGGTAACTGACCCATGAGACCTAGAAGAGGAATTCTGTAGAGTTTTTCTGCATTCTCAAAAGATACATGCAGGGACTTACTCTTTACTACTTTTGGACATTGTCATATGAAGATGTGATATCAGGAGCTGCTACAACCATCTGAGATTACAAGGAGGAGGCCCACAGAGAAGCTGACCAAATGCCCTCACATGATTGGTCCCCTACATCAACTCATTTTGGAACTGCCCCTATCTCTGGGCTTTCTGCTGTATGAGAAAGTAAGCCCCTTTGACCCAGTTTTCTGTTACTTGTGGCCAAAACCATCCTGAGTGATTCAGGATGAAATCTGGCCCTTTTGCTGCCACTCTCAGAAAATGGAAGTTCTTCTTCCACTGATGTGACTAAGCAGGTGGGATGTGACCTTGGTTCTCTCGACCTCTATCAGGGAGGCAGCAATCAGAAAAGAAAGCCAACAAGAGAAGCACTGTTTGGAGACAGACAGATGATATTATTTGAACATCTAGGTCCAGTTTTTTCCATTAAGTTACCTCCAAATTTTTCAGTTACGTGAATCAAAAAATTTCCTTTTCCCTTCTTTGTAGTTTATGTAGCTTCTCCTCCACTTATAATTTAAAGACATCTACATATACACAGGTATGGAGGGAGAAAAAAAACTAATTGAGATAACATGGAAAACCTCCAGAAGAATGTCAGGTCATAGGCAACAACAGTGGAACCTAAATCTATGCTTTCTGTACTTCTTTTATATCCTTCAGTCAAATTATCACAACCAAGAATAACATCAAGTAAGTGCCAATCCTCTCCAACTTCCTCCACCTCCCCAATCCAAAATGTCCCACAAGTTTGAAATAAGACCCAGCCAAGCATCCATACCAGCCCTGAAAACAAGGCAGAAGAAAAAGAAAGCAAGGTGGTCAATTATGTGACCTTTCCTTCCTTCCCTTCCCACTCTAAAGAAAGTTCTTTTCATGTATTAGATTCTTTTGCTATAAATGATTCCCAGCTGTTTCATCCTCAACTGCTGCCAAATGGCTGAAAAAATTCCAGCATTTTATCAATCATATCACATCCACAGGTCCCATCTGGTTCGCTCCTCTGTCACAGCACATTTGGTTTATATGCTAATGTTTATCTGTGCTACAAGATTTCAAGTCCCTCAAGACTAGGAAGAGTCTTCTCCATTGAACACTCCATGCCTAATACAGTACATTCAGTACATAACAGTGCAGTACAATACAGTACATAACACACTGAAGGCATCTAAGAATACTTGCTGATTGAACAGGTGAATGAATTCCACCTCAAGGCTCCCTTAATTTATATGAGAAAGTAGGGGTGAGTAAAGATGAGTCAGGCCAGGGAATACAAATACACCAGATTATTTATCTATCAAGAGCAGTTCTTAGCTGTAAGCAACAGAGGAAAACCCTGACTGATTAATTAGAAAAGAAATGTATTTAAGAGATGTTGGGTAGCACAAAAATTGTTAGCAGGTCTGGAGAACCAGTGCAAGGCTAACCTTTAAAAACAAAGCCCACTTTCGCACCACAGAACTGGCCAGTTGAGGAAACCAGCACCGTACAAAGCATTGGCAGAAATGCTACCTTAGCCACCAGTGTCACCAAAAATGGAGGCTCCATCCCATTATGTTATCTTACATTCTTCACATGTGAATTGTAGACTCATCCAGGTGCATCTGATTGCAGAGTCTGGCTTCATATTTGCATTCTCATGGCAAAAAGACTTGAAATTTACATCTATTTCCATATCGAGGAGGTAAAAATTCACTATAAGAGAGGTGTCTCTAAACATAGAAAGGCCACTCAAAAGATGATGAACAGCCATGAATGTAACACATGCTCACTACTTTGGAACTTAGAATTTTAGACACAAAGTCATCTGTATGCGTCCCACCCATATTTGGACCAAAGCCCTGAATGAGGCAATAACTGACTCCAAGTCCCTCAGAGATGGCTCTTCAGACTCTTCTCCAGTGGTCTGCTCTGCCATCAGCCACCTAGGCTGACCTTAAGGGAGCGAGGAAACCAGAAAGGAATGCAAGAAGAGTGTATGAGTTTAGTTTGAGAAATGTGTCTCACACAGTGGTTGAAAGTAAATGATAAGGAATTTGCATCCACTAACTCACAATCTTGGGAGGGGGATGAAAAGGCAAAAAGATATGATACCAGAAGAGAGCCCAAAAGGTTGGAAGGTGTCCAGTATGCTACTGGGAAAGAGCAGAGAGCAAATACTAATAGCTCCAGTAAGAATGCTAGGCCAAAGTGGAAATGACACTCAGTTGTGATGTGTCTGGTGGTGAAAATAAAGTCCAATGCTATAAAGAACAATATTGCAGAGGAACCTGGAATGTTAACTCCATGAATCAAGGTAAATTGGACGTGGTCAAGGAGGAGATGGCAAGAAAGAACATCTATATCTTAAGGATCGGTGAACTAAAATGGATGGGAATGGGCAAATTTAATTCAGATGACCTATATATCTACTACTGTGGGCAAAATCCCTTAGAAGAAATGAAATATCCATCATAGTCAACAAGAGAGTCTGAAATGCAGTACTTGTGTGCAATCTTAAATAGGACAGAATGATCTCAGTTCATTTCCAAGGTAAACCATTTAATATCACAGTAATCCAAGTCTCTGCCTCAATCACTGATACTGAAGAAGCTGAACAGTTCTATGAAGACCTACCAGACCAGCTAGTGAAGAAGGAATTCATAGGGCCTAGACCCCATCTTAGGCCTGTTCATGCTGATCATACTCGGCCACCTCTCCAACGGACTCTGGACTGTGTGTTTAGTGCCTATGGAAACTACAATAGAAGGATAGGACCCCCTCTGAACCTCCTCTGGGGAATCTTGAAGATCACATCCAGGTTACTCATCGCCTAAGAGAAAACATACTCTAATCACCCCTGCCTCCGGACAGGTCATAAATTCTTTCTGTATCTATCGGAGTGTAACCGCAGGCTTATTAACTGTTTGAACACCTAACACTTGATAACACTTGAATAATGGGGTTATTGTGATTGTATTTACCCTTCCTTTGTTTTATGTAAGTCTCAAGGAAATTGGGGTGGTGGGTTCAGATATGTACACACGGGGTATAAAGGATTTTCACAAATGCTGGTCGGGGTCCTTGGCTAAGAAGAGACTGCCTTGAGCCCGCCGGTATAATAAACTGCACTCCACTATCTGCTTTGTCCTTGTGAGTGAGTTTGTTTCCCAGAACGCGTGGCTATAACATTTGGTGTGTTGGCCGGGAAACTCCTCGCTTTGAGGAGACAGGTCTTATTTGAGGCCACACCAAGACTTTGTAGCTTGAATCTCCTAGAGGGGGGAAGGTGCCTCGCCCCTCTGGAAGAATTCAGCCTCTCAACGTCGGGTTTCTTCGCTTTGGCAGGTAGTGAACAGCAGCAAGGGAACCGAGTGCTCAGGTGGGGAGGAGCCCATCCGGTAGGGTGGAAGAGGGGGCCTGATCACCCCCCTGGGAGGGACCAGAAGGGAGATGCATAGGAAGCTGGTTTAGGTTGGCGACAATAGCTGCTCTGCACTCAGGTCAAAGGCCGTGCCAGGGATAAAAAAAGGGAACTTAGGGTTTAAGCAAGCCAGTCAGAGGTGTGTCCACGCCGTCTTAGGGAACGTGCGGAGCTGTCGCCACTGGGTTTTAGAAAGAGGATATCGATTTCTGCGTGCTCCTATTCTGCCCTCCCCCAGGAGGTACCCATCATCTCCCTGCCAGTGGAAACAGATAACTGTCTTCTCAGGAAGGCCCTGGGACGTGGGAATCCAGAGGTAAAAAAAAGTGGGAGGAAGCGGATCTAAGGCCACTGTATTGGAGAATATGATTAAGAATTTTAAGAAAGGATTCGATGGAGACTATGGGAGGAAAATGACGCCCGGCCAGCTCCATACCCTTTGTGAAGTCGAATGGCCTTCAATGGGAGTTGGCTGGCCACCAGAGGGAACTATGGACTTAAATCTCATAAAGGCAGTCTATGCTATAGTTACGGGAAAGCCCGGACACCCCAACCAATTCCAGTACATAGACTCTTGGCTGGGAATAGCCCAAGACGCCGCCCCACCCCACCCCCCACCCAGATGGGCCCGTTTTTACACTCATGGAGTGGAAGGAAAAATCTTAATGGCCCAAAAGGTAACGAAGGATGAGGAGGAAATTTTACAGGACCCTGAAGGAGATGAGCTTCCACCACCGCCATACTGGATGATGGTTCCGCCAGCTAGTAACACCACGGCCATCAGAGGAACCAGCCCGAGGCCGGTAAGCCTCCTGGACTCCTCAACGGTCCCGACAGCTCCACAGGTTGTAGAGCCGCCCCCCTGGCAGGCTCCAGCCTCAGCTGGAGGGACAGTGAGCCCACCGGACTCTACCACCCTGGATGCTGCCACTACGTTCCCTAAACTCTACCCTCCACTCCCGGTAAGTACTCCCAGACAAGGGGGAGGAACCACTGGAATCAAACAAAGGCTCCGTCGGCCAAAGAGCCAGAGGAAAGAATACCCTTGCAGAAGCCCCTCAGAGAAGCTCAGCAACCCCCAGTGATCGGGGAGGACGCTAATTATCTCCAAGTTCCTGTAACTTGTTACTATCAGCCCTTTTCATCAACCGATGTACTGAACTGGCAAAAACACACCCTCTCTTACTCGGTAGAACCCCAGGGCATGACTAGACTAATGGAGACTATTTTCCGCACTCATCAACCAACCTAGGACAATATAATGCAATTACTAGCATCTCTCTTTAGTATAGAAGAGAGATATAGGATCAACACTGAGGCAAGGAAATAGTTACAGGAGATGGTTCCTGAGGGCACTGCCAACCCAGAGAGGTGTATAGAGCAAGGCTTCCCCACTGACAGACCTAATTGGGACTACAATACAGAGGAAGGAAAAATCCAATTAGACAGATACCGGATGGCGCTTATACAAGGACTTAAAAGGGGAGCCCGGAGGCCGATGGACATGTCTAAACCAGCCGGAATAGTTCAGAAGGGAAACGAGTCACCTTCCGAATTTTACAAGAGACTTTGTGAGGCCTACAGACTCTATACGCCCATAGATCCTGAAGCTACAGGCTCCCAGATTGTTATCAATTCGGCATTTATCTTGCAACCATCTCCTGACATAAAATGAAAGCTTCAAAAGACATGTTTGGGAATGCATGTACACCCGTGGTGGATTCATGTCAATGTATGGCAAAACCAATACAGAACTATAAAGTAAAATAAAGTAAAAATAGAAAAAAAAAAAAAAAAAAAAAAATTAAAAAAAAAAAAAAAAAGACCAAGAGAGTTCTATCCATGTCTAGTTCTCAGCTGATTGAAATAGCATGTAAGATGTTCTGGAATAGGGACACGGAAATAGAAAAGAAATACAAGAAAAGGTATAAAGACGAGCAGAGAACAGACAAGAGGTTTGCAATGTTGGCTGCTGCGCTTGGAAAGTCTTCCGAAGACTTTTCCATCACTAAAGCAAAGAAACCTCCTTTGCTTCGAGGTCAGGACAGCCCTCCAACTGGTCCCAACAAAGGCCACGGGCTCCATTACAGCCAAATCAACGCGCCCTATGCCGTGGGTTCCGTCATTGGAAGAATGAGTGCCCAGAAGAAGGGAGGATAAGCCCCTCCCGGTTGCAGAACTCACTAACATAGAGACTGAATGGGGATGCCGGGGCTCAAAGACATCAGGTCCCTGAGAGCCCATGGTAACTTTAAAAATTGGGGACCAAGACATTGACTTTATGGTGGACACTGGGGCAGAATTCTCTGTGGTAACTAAACCCCTGGCACCACTGTAAAAGGACAGCCTCTATAACTGGGGTTTCAGGAGAAGAAATGGTTAAATCGTTTTGCCAGCCCAGGAAATGTCAGATGGGGGGTCACCAAGTGACTCATGAGATCCTCTGTATCCCTCAGTGCCCAGTACCCCTGCTGGGGAGAGACTTACTCTCCACAAACTGGGAGCATAAGTGACTTTCTCTCCTGAAGAGAGGCCCCTTTTCGGGTGGGCACAACAACCTACTTACTCTCCCTCTCTGTGCCCCAAGACGGATGGAGGCTACATGAGCCCCCTGGAGATAAACAAGACCAGGCAACAGAGTTGGAGAGAAGGCTAACAGCTGTTCCCTGAGGTCTGGGCCGAAGATAACCCCCCTGAGCTGGCCAGACACCAAGCCCCTGTAATAATACAACTCAAACCTGGCGCCACCCCGATGAGAAAGCGTCAATACCCCATACCCATAGAAGCCCGAATTGGGATTCTACCTCACATCAGCAGGCTAAAACAGGCAGGCATCCTGGTGGAAATGTCAATCAGCCTGGAACACACCAATCTTACCAGTAAAGAAGGAAGGAGGACAAGACTATAGGCCCGTACAGGATCTCAGATTGGTCAATCAGGCCACTGTAACTCTGCACCTGACTGTCCCAAACCCCTCTACCTTACTTAGCCTCCTCCCACCTAAGTCAAGTACTTGCTTGGACCTCAAAGATGCCTTTTTCTGTATACGCCTAGCACCTGCATCACAATCCATCTTTGACTTTGAATGGGAGGACCCAATTGGAGGCATTAAGCAGCAGCTCACTTGGACCCGCCTCCCACGAGGATTCAAAAACGTACCAACCATCTTTGGAGAAGCCTTGGCCTCGGACCTGGAACCTTTCCAGCCTGAAAGGTTTGCATGTTGGCTCCTGCAGTGTGTGGACGACCTGTTGCTGGCCGCTGAGACCTGGGAGGAATGCTGGGAAGGGACCCAAGCGCTCCTCCAATTGCTGGCAGAGGCGAGATACCGATTGTCAAGGAAAAAGGCACAAATCTGCGAGGAGGAGGAAAGGTATTTGGGGTTTGTCTTAAGGGAAGGCACAAGGTTGCTAGACCAACCTAGAAAAGAAGTAATTCTGAGCTCCCCACGCCTAAGACTCGGCGGCAAGTCAGGGAGTTCCTAGCGGCCAGTGGATTCTGCAGGATTTGGATTCCAAGGTATTCTCAAATAGCCCAGCCCCTATTTGAGTTCCTGGCAGGGTCTGAAGAAAATCCAGTAAGTTAGACTGAGAAAACAGCAGAAAGCCTTTGAGGGGCTAAGACTAGCAATCACCTCCGCCCCCG
Source organism: Oryx dammah (assembly GCF_014754425.2). Lineage (NCBI taxonomy): Eukaryota > Metazoa > Chordata > Mammalia > Artiodactyla > Bovidae > Oryx > Oryx dammah. The sequence continues at coordinate 49,337,121 of NW_024070203.1, read as the reverse complement.
CCTTGGGATTGCCAGACCTCAAAGCATTCACCTTATATGTGACCGAGAAAGATAAAACAGCCATGGGGGTTTTGACTCAAACCTTGGGAACCTGGGACAGGCCGATAGCTTAACTTTCAAAGCAACTTGATAACGTTGCCACAGGGTGGCCTAGCTGTCTGCAGGCAGTGGCTGCGGTCGCCTTACTGGTACGTGAAGCCACAAAGCTGACTTTCGGCCAGGACCTGATCGTAAAAGTCCCACGTGAAGTCAACACCTTCCTTCGAGAAGACCCCCACAGTTCAGTTCAGTTGCTCAGTCATGTCCAACTCTTTGTGACCCCATGAATCACAGCACGCCAGGCCTCCCTGTCCATCACCAACTCCCAGAGTTCACTCAGACTCACATCCATCGAGTCAGTGATGCCATCCAGCCATCTCATCCCCTGTCGTCCCCTTCTCCTCCTGCCCCCAATCCCTCCCAGCATCAGAGTCTTTTCCAATGAGTCAACTCTTCACATGAGGTGGCCAAAGTACTGGAGTTTCAGCTTTAGCATCATTCCTTCCAAAGAAATCCCAGGGCTGATCTCCTTCAGAATGGACTGGTTGGATCTCCTTGCAGTCCAAGGGACTCTCAAGAGTCTTCTCCAACACCACAGTTCAAAAGCATCAATTCTTCGGTGCTCAGCCTTCTTCACAGTCCAACTCTCAAATCCATACATGACTACTGGAAAAACCATAGCCTTGACTAGACAGACCTTAGTCGGCAAACTAGTGTCTCTGCTTTTGAATATGTTATCTAGGTTGGTCATAAATTTTCTTCCAAGGAATAAGTCTCTTTTAATTTCATGGCTGCAGTCACCATCTGCAGTGATTTTGGAGCCCCCCCCCAAAAAAAGTCTGACACTGTTTCCACTGTTTCCCCATCTACTTCCCATGAAGTGATGGGACCAGATGCCATGATCTTCGTTTTCTGAATGTTGAGCTTTAAGCCAACTTTTTCACTCTCCTCTTTCACTTTCATCAAGAGGCTTTTTAGTTCCTCTTCACTTTCTGCCATAAGGGTGGTGTCATCGGCATATCTGAGGTTATTGATATTTCTCCAGGCAATCTTGATTCCAGTTTGTGTTTCTTCCAGCCCAGCATTTCTCATGATGTATTCTGCATATAATTTAAATAAGCAGGGTGACAATATACAGCCTTGACGTCCTCCTTTTCCTATTTGGAACCAGTCTGCTGTTCCATGTCCAATTCTAACTGTTGCTTCCTGACCTGCATACAGATTTCTCAAGAGGCAGGTCAGGTGGTCTGGTATTCCCATCTCTTTCAGAATTTTCCACAGTTTATTGTGATCCACACAGTCAAAGGCTTTGGCATAGTCAATAAAGCAGAAAGAGATGTTTTTCTGGAACTCTCTTGCTTTTTCCATGATCCAGCGGATGTTGGCAATTTGATCTCTGGTTCCTCTGCCTTTTCTAAAACCAGCTTAAACATCAGGAAGTTCTTGGTTCAGGTATGGCTCTCAAATTCCCAGATTATTCAATACCAGGGACTGCTATATGAAAACCCCAACCTCCGTATCGAGCCTGGCCGGGGTTTAAACCTGGCAACGCTTTTCCCAATGGGAGAAGGTAGACCTACTCACGATTGCAAGGAAGTCTTAGAGGAGGTCTATGCTAGCCGTCCAGATCTCCGAGACAGGCCAATCTCAAATCCTGACTGAACTCTGTATACTGATGGCACCAGCCTGGTAAAGCTAGGACAGCAACTGTCAGGCTATGCTGTAGTCACAGAGAGAACTGTTATCGAGGACAACTCCTTACCACAGCACTGGTCAGCCCAACGAGCAGAGTTATGGGCCTTAGTCCGGGCACTGCAATTGTCAAAGGGTAAGAGAGTGAACATCTATATTGACTCCCGGTGTGCTTTCGCTGTAGTCCACATACTTGGGGCCCTATACTGGGAGAGAGGCCTTCTAACAGCCAATGGAAAGGACATTAAGAATAAGGAGGGAAAAAAAAAAAAGAATAAGGAGGAGATCCTGACTCTGCTAGATGCTGTCTGGAGCCCCACGGAGGTAGCAGTCATGCACTGCCGTGGGCACCAGAAGGAAGACACCCCACAGGCTCGAGGAAATAGGCTGGCTGATGAGACCACCAGACGGGCAGCCAAGGACAGAAAGGAATCTGGGGAAATCCCCATGAGAACATTTGTCCTAGCTGAGCTACCCAGGCTGGCCCTAGACTCCCTGACATACACTGAGGCTCAAAACCAACTAGCTGAAGCGGAGGGAGACACCAAAACAGACAAAGGATGGTGGGAGCTACCAGGTGGTAAGCTACTAGTGCCTGAAAAGATGGACCCCTCTCTGGTAAGCCAAGCTCATCGTATGACTCACCTAGGACATGACAAATTGGAGGAATGGATCCGAAGATATTTTCTGGTTCCTCGCCTCTCCTCTCTGTAGTGCGGAATCCCAGAATTACAATGCCTGCTCTCAGATTAACGCCACTCCAGGGTGCAGACCAAAACCCAGGTATCCAATTAAAAGGTACCCTTCCTTTTGAACATCTGGAAGTGGACTTCACTGAGATGAAACCATATCGCCATCTTCGTTATCTGTTGGTCTTGGTATGTACTTTCTTGGGATGGATGGAAGCCTTCCCCACCTGAACTGAAAGAGCATCAGAAGTGGCTCAGAGCTTGCTTAGAGAAATAGTTCTTTGATTTGGATTCCCCACCAGATAACAGCCCAGCCTTCATATTGGATCCAATACAACAAGTAAGTAAAGCCATGAATATAAAATGGAAGTTACACATTGCCTATTGGCCTCAGAGCTCTGGAATGGTATAAAGAACTAACAGGACTTTAAAGGAGACGCTTTCTAAATGGATTATAGAAACTGACTGTTCCTGGGTAGATTTACTTCCCATAGCCTTGCTTAAACTCAGGATGACCCCACAGTCCCACGGCTACTCTCCCTACGAAATTGTATATGGGAGGCCTCCTCCCATAATAAGACAGGTAACAACTGATATACTTCAGGTAAGAGGAAACAGGATGTCACAGCAGATGAACAACTAGGTAAGGTAATTAATCAAGTAACTAAGTTTGTGCAAGAAAGAATACCATTCCCCTTGGGGGAGCAAATGCGTGAGTTTACACCAGGGGACCAGGTATGAGTAAAAGACTGGAAACGTGACCCACTAGCCCCCCGATGGAAAGGTCCTTATACTGTTGTTTTAACCACCCCTACCGCAGTTAAAGTTGCAGGCATTGCCCCTTGGATCCATCACACCAGAGCAAAGAAGGCATACCACGCTGACCCAGAAGATGCTGACTGGACCACCCAGAAGGACCCCACCGACCCATGGGAAACCAAGATCATCCTGAAGAGGAAGAAGAAAACGAGGTCCTGGATGACCCCTCTAAGGGATGGAGCTGGGTAAACGACTCCTGCTACCCGCCCTCACCAATGCAATTCTGCAATTCCTGCACAGGACAACATCTTCATCTCATGGGCACATTCTTATGTGGACTTCCACAACTCCTCCAATTGTTGGGTATGTGGGGCTATGCCCATGTCCGTAATGGATGGACTCCCCTGGTTGGTGTGACCACTTCGTTATGGAGACTTTATACCACTATGTTCCTTCTTGGAACAACAGAAAGAAACTTTCCTTTCTCTCACCAATCATAACCTTTCCTTGCTCTCCTGGTATAAGAAAAAGCCATCAATGGGCTTAGGACATAGGGTTACATTTAACATGAGCACTAGTCTTATGGAGGTAATAAGGGCTTATACCTCATATATGAAAAATAAAAAGGAGAAGGGCTCCCTTATAAAAGGGGGCCAGGCCTCCCAGTACCTTGAACAATACTATCAGGTCTGGGATGAATATTTCTGGATGACTCCTGAGAAAGGACAGTTAATTGTTCCTGCTCTTATTTGCTGGGAACAAAAAGAACACAAAGTTGGATTTGGAGACCGCCCCCTAGACCCAAAAGAATTAAAATATATGGGTTATTTGTCCCCTGAACAATGTAAACAAATCTTGGAAGTTACTTATCACCCCAGTTGGTCTGTTCAGTGGCCCGGCTCCAATTGGAAATATAGTCCCGGAATCCGCTGGGTAGCCCCCAACGGGACCCAGTGGCTCTGTGGGCTTAACTTATGGCTCTGGTTACCAGTTGGCTGGGTAGGGCATTGCACACTAGGATCTGCTTTCGCCCATGGCAGTATTAAGCCTAGCCTACACCAACCTCCAGTAAACCTGCCCTATCTGCATGCAAGATGGACATGATCCGTGTTCCAATGGTATGACTATCTTACTGCCTTGTTTGTACCCTCTATAGGGACAACGGATATCATGGTTAAGGTAGAGGCCTTAGCTAATTTCACTAAACAGGCCCTCTTAGACAGTACAAAAGCCATTCAAGCTTTGAACGAAGAACAAATTCAGATGAGGAGGGCAGTAATTCAAAATAGGATGGCATTAGACATAGTCACAGCAGCCCAGGGGTAAGTTGCGCCATAATTAAAGTCGAATGTTGTGTATACATCGCTGACCTGTCTGGAAATGTATCTACTGCCTTGGAGGATATGCAAAATCAAGTGAAAGCCGTGTCTAATGAAAATATTCCCTTTTGGACTTTGGTCCTTTCCTGGTAAAGGGAGACTGGTGGAAAACTATTGTAACTGTTGTTATAGTAATCTTAATCATACTGGTTTGTGGGCCCTGCTTCTTACAATGCCTTGTGAATTTTGTAACCCAGAGGTTGATAGCGTTCTCTCATGCGGGTGGCCAGAGGACTAAGGTGCAATATATCTCAATGAATTATGCTCGTTACAGAAACTAAGAGCATCAAGAAGGGGGAATGAAGAAGGAATTCATAGGGCCTGGACCGTATCTTAGGCCTGTTCATGCTGATCATACTCGGCCACCTCTCCAACAGACTCTGGACTCTGTGCTTAGTGCCTATGGAAACTACAATAGAAGGATAGGACCCCCTCTGGACAGGGGAATCTTGAAGATCACATCCAGGTTACTCATCGCCTAAGAGAAAACATACTCTAATCACCCCTGCCTCCGGACAGGTCATAAATTCTTTCTGTATCTATCGGAGTGTAACCACAGGCTTATTGATTATTAACTGTTTGAACACCTAACACTAAATAACACTTGAATAATAGGGTTATTGTGATTGTATTTACCCTTCCTTTGTTTTATGTAAGTCCCAAGGAGATTGGGGTGGTGGGTTCGGATACATACACATGGGGTATAAAAGATTTTCACAAATGCTGGTCGGGGTCCTTGGCTAAGAGACTCTGCCTTGGGCCCACCGGTGTAATAAACTGCACTCCACTGTCTGCATTGTCCTTCTGAGTGAGTTTGTTTCCCAGAACGTGTGGCTATAACACTAGAACTAACATCAGAAAAGAGACATCCTTTTCATCACGGGACTGGAATGCAAAAGTAGGAAGTGAAGAGACACTGGAGTAACAGGAAAGTTCGGCCTTGGAGTAAAAGGTGAAGCAGGGCAAGGGTTAAGAGTTTTGTCAAGAGAACATGCTGGTCATAGCAAACACCCTTTTAAACAAAACAAGAGACGACTCTACACATGGACATCACCAAATGGTCAATACCGAAATCAGACTGATTATATTTCCTACAGCCAAAGATGGAGAAGCTCTACACAGACAGCAAAACAAGACCTGGAGTTGACTGTGGCTCAGATCATCAGTCTCTTGTTGCAAAAATTCAGGTTTAAATTGAAGAAAGTAGGAAAAACCACTAGGCTATTCAGGTATGACCTAAATCAAATCCTTTATGATTATATGGTAAGGGTGGTGAATAGATTCAAGGGATTAGATCTAGTAGACAGAGTGCCTGAAGAACTATGGACAGAGTTTCATAACACTTTACAGGAGGCAGTGACCTAAACCATCCCCAAGAAAAAGAAATGCAAGGCAAAACGTTTGTCTGAGGAGGCTTTACAAATAGCTGAGGAAAGAAGAGAAGTGAAAAGCAAGGAAGAAAGGAAAAGATATACTCAACTGAATGCAGAGTTCCAGAGAATAGCAAGGAGAGATAAGAAGGCCTTCTTAAATGAACAACGCAAAGAAATAGAAGAAAACAATAGAACGGAAAAGACTAGCGATCTCTTTAAGAAAACTGGAGATATCAAGGGAATATTTCATTCAAAGATGGGCATGATAAAGGACAGGAACAGTAGGACCTAACAGAGGCAGAAGAGATTTAGAAGAGGTGGCAAGAATATACAGAAGTATACAAAAAAGGTCTTAATGACCAAGATAACCATGATGGTCTGGTCACTCACCTAGAGCCAGACATCCTGAAGTGTAAAGTCAAGTGGGCCTTAGGAAACATTACTACAAAGTTAACAGAAGTGATGGAATTCCAGCTGAGCTACTTAAAACCCTAAAAGATGATGCTGTTAAAGTGCTGCATTCAATATGCCAGCAAATTTGGTAAACTAGCAGTAGCCAATAGGACTGGAAAAGGTCAGTTTTCATTCTATTCCAAAAGAAGGGCAATGCCAAAGAGTGTTTCAACTACCATATAGTTCCATCATTCAGTTGTGTCCGACTCTTTACAACCCCATGGACTAAAGCACACCAGGCTCCCCTGTCTATTACCAACTCCCAGAGCTTGCTCAAATTCATGTCCATCGAGTCGGTGATGCCATCCAACCATCTCATCCTCTGTCGTCCCCTTCTCTTCCTGCCTTCAATCTTTCCCAGCATCAGGATAACTACCATACAAGGGACTCATTTCACATATAAGCAAGGTCATACTCAAAATCCTTTAAGCTAGGCTTCAGCAGTACATGAACCAAGAACTTACAGATAGATGTACAAGCTGGATTTTAAAAAGGCGAAGAACCAGAGATCAAATTGTCAACAATTGTTGGATCAGAGAGAAAGCAAAGCAATTCCAGAAAAACATCTATTTCTGCTTTATTGACTATGCTAAAGCCTTTGACTGTATGGATCACACTAACAAACTGAGCAAATTCTTTAAGATATGGGAATACCAGACCACCTTACCTGTCTCCTGAGAAACCTGTATGCAGGTCACAAAGCAACAGTTAGAATCAGACATGGAACAACTGGCTGGTTCAAAATTGGGAAAGGAGTACAACACGGTTGTATTTTGTCACCCTGCTTATTTAACTTTTATGCAACGTACATCATGTGCAGTGCCAGGCTGGGTGGATCACAAGCTGGAATCAAGACTGCCAGAGAAATATCAATAACCTCAGATATGCAGATGATACCACTCTGGTGGTAGAAAGTGAAAAGGAACTAAAGAGCATCAAGAAGCATTAAGAAGCGAAAAAAGCTGGCTTAAAACTCAACATTCAAAAATACTAAGATCATGGCATCTGGACCCATCATTTCATGGCAAATAAATGGAAAAAAAGTGGAAGCAGTGACAGATCTTATTTTCTTGGGCTCCAAAATCACTGAGGATGGTGACTGGAACTGTCGGGAGACGCGTTAGGCATTACCGACAAAATGGAGGCACGGCCCCAGCCCCCTCTCCTCATTTCGCAGGCACAGACCCAGGATGAAGGAGTTAGGCCTTGTAATTCTGACTTGTTTTTTCCTCTCCTCAGCTGAGTTGACTGAAAAGGAATATTAAGGTGCTTATTGTTCTTGAGAGGAGCATGAAGAAGGCACAAAGCCTTCTGCAGCTGTGCTCAGAGAATAATTCATAAAGTTAATCATTGACATTTGTTTAAGGACTTTTACAAAAGAGTGTTCCAGGATGAGCACATAGGCCACAGCTTGAGGCCATGGGAGGGATTGCTATCTGGAGCCTATTTGTGAGGAAAATGTTTATGGCAAAGGAGTTTACTGAATTTAGGGCTTAGAAATAATTAAAATAGTTTGAAGTTAAAGATTTAAGGAATGTTGTAATGTTAGCATATTTTACTATAGCTTATAGAGGTTAGGAATTTTAGAGATACTATAGCTAAAAGCCTTTTTAAGAGATGGTGAGCTCAGGATGCTAGGGGCAAACAGGATTTAGGAAGATAAGTAGTAAACTGAGGAATGTAGCATGAGTTACAATGTAATCACAAGTTAACTATAGGACACATTAGAGGAAGTAGATAACAGATGGCAAGGCTGATTCCAAGAGAATCACAGAAGCAGGAACTCTGTTTGAAGAGCAACAATGATTTATGGACATAGTAAATCTGGGTGAGGGGGAACTGAAAATGTCAAACCTCTAACCTAATGCTTTTGTAAAAGTATAAAAGAAAATCTTAAACTTGAAATAAATAGGCAGTCCAAGAAAACTGAGAGCCTGTCTCATCGCCAACATCGTTCATCTCTTCAGGTTGAATCCCTGGCTGCTAGAGCTGGACTCCAGCATGGAACCATGAAATTAAAAGACGCTTGCTCCTTGGAAGCAAAGCTATGACAAATCTAGACAGCATATTAAAAAGCAGAGACATCACTTTACCAACAAATGTCCATATACTCAAAGCTATGGTATTTCCTGTAGTCATGTATGTATGAGAGAGCTGGACTATAAAGAAGGCTGAGGATGAAAGAATTGATGGTTTCAAATTCTGGTGCTGTGGTGCTTGTCTCCCTTGGACAGAAAGGAGATCAAACCAGTCAATCCTAAAGGAAATCAATCCTGAATTTTTATTGGAAAGACTAATGCTGAAGCTCCAATCTTTTGGCCACCCGATGTAAAGAGCAGACTCATTAGAAAAGACCCTGATTCTGAGAAAGACTGAAAGCAGGATAAAGAGTTGACAGAAGATGAGATGGTTAGATAGCATCACTGACTCAATGGACCTGAATTTGAACAATCTCCGGGATGGCAGAGGAAACTGGAGTGTTTCAATCCATGGGGTTGCAAACAGTCGAACATGATTTAGTGACTGAATAACAGCAACAACATATCAAGGAAATCAAACAGCAAAGAATGCTGTTCAATAGGGATGGAACACCATTGCTGACCCAGCTCCATACCTCCCCACCTTCTCTGCTGGACCCCGTTGCATTCTGACAACATTTTTAGTTTTAAGTCCTCTGGCACTTGTGTATTTAAACCTTCTTGGCTAAAAAACAAAGTATTTTTATTTCTGTATCTATCTTTTCATTTTCCAAATGTTTATTATGACAGATTCTCTGAACAACAGAACACAGATTTTACAAAAGATTAAACTGTCTATAATCTCTGCCTTTATTGATCTGAACCCCCCGTGTATCACAATGCTGAGAAAGACTTGTTTCCTGTGAAATAACTTCAATAATTACAGCATGCCACATAATACATATAATGCTCTTTAACCAGCATAACTACGTTTACCCTCACAGGCACTCGTTTTCTGTAATTAATGCTTATATGAAAATAAACCTCAGCTGAAAGCAAGGGGAAAAAAATCAATGCAAAATAACACCTCTAACTTGCCAACCCTGCAGAGATGTTTACCAATATGCATACACCACTTCTGTGTGCTGCCCATTGAAACAGCACTAACGGTTCACAAATTCCTCTAAGAATAATCTTATTGACAAAGGCAACGAAATGAAATTGAAAAGTGCTGTCAGCTCAGCAATTTGCTGACAAATTATCCACAATAGTCAGTGACTCCTGACTTCAAGATTTCTAGAAGAACCCACTCCAGTGAATGCTGTGTTTTTTTGGTATCCCATAGTGAGGACATTGTACATTACCATTACCTTTTGTCTTTAACGGAAGGAAGCTGTTGTTATAGCAAGACATAGGCATGAATTCTGGCTCTGTCTGTGGCTATCTGTTGGATAAATTATTTCACCCCTCTAAGCCTCTATTTTACTATCTTAGAACTGATATATATCAGGATTTTTTGAGAAGGCCAAAATAGGCATTCACAAACAGGAAATTAATAAATGTTGATATATTTAACATAAACTCACAGTGTAAGATATATTTAACATAAATTCACAGTGTAAATTTCCAGTAGAATTCAGTCATAGGAATAAATATTACTTGCCAGATACACTGATGTACTTTCTTTAAACTGGGCTAGCCTGCTTTGTAATAGACCAGGAGGTAATCAGATCAAGATTGCAAACTAAGAACATGCTTCTCTCATCTCATATCCCTATAAACAGTAAGAAAATATTTTAAATTGAAAACAGCACAAGAAAAGAAGACTTGGTGCCCTCAATAGATCAGAAATTATAATAAAATTCCTAAAATATTAAAGGCAGAGGAATTTATATTTAAGGAAGAAATAACGGCCAAAACACACAAAAGAGAGAACTGATGAAGAGTGTGAGCTTGGGCTTCAAGCTGAGAGAAAACAGATGAAAAGAGAGGATCCAGGGTCAACCAGCAGGATGACTGGCTGACGCAGAGGCATCCAGGAAGGTGGAACCCTTGGATCTTCTCCTTGTGCCATGCAGGATCAGGAGAGATTTGTGTCCCTAGACAGAAGCGATGCACAACCAGGAAGATGTCCCTCCTGGTAGTCAGGGCTTGGGACAGAATTCACTGCCACCCAGAAGAAAGGGGAAGCCTCCATAACTGAGGAGGCCACATCGCTGCCTGGAATTCTGGAAACAAGCCAGGTAATCACATATAGCATGAGACAGACTAACCTAGGAGCCCAGATCCCATATAATGCAAACCCAGCAATTTGTTTTTCTTTTTTCTCTTTCGGACTACACCATGTGGCATGCGACACCTTCCCCAAGAGGGATGGAACTGTGCCCCTTGCATTAAGAAGCATGAAGTCTTAACTGCTTGACTACCATGGAAGTCCCCAAACCCAGCAAATATTTAAGGAAAAGTAACTCTTTAAAACCTTAGTGTGGCTCAATGGTAGGAATTCACCTGCCAATGCAAGAGATGCAGGAGATCCAGGTTCAATCCCTGGGTTGGGAAGACATCATCTTCTGAATGAAAGGGACCATAATCATTATATGGATAAACTAACATCCAAAAAACAGTTTAAAAAATGAGATTTTAAGTATGTATGGCACATATAGGGCTTTCCAGGTGCAACAGTGATAAAGAATCTGCCTGCCAATGCTGGAGAGGCATAGACAAAGGTTTGATCCCTGGGTTGGAAAGATCCCCTTGAGTAAGAAATGGCAACCCGCTCCGGTATTCTTGCCTGAAAAATTCCATGGACAGAGAAGCCTCGTGGGCTTTAGTCCATGGGGTCACAGAGAGTTCGACATGACTGAGCACATTACATATGATTAACATCCTAAGAGGAATAAGAAGATAATGTCCATTTTAATAGAAATATATTCTAAACAACTAGGGATCTTCAAAAGGAAGGTTGTAATTATTGAAAAAGTCTGAAAAACTCAATAAATGTGCCTAGTAACAGAAAAGATATAACTAAAGGATGATTACTTAGCTAGAAGATACAACTAAGGATCCTCCTAGAATACAGCTTGGAAAGGACAGATAAAAAGGTGAATATGGGTGGGAAAAAAATTCAAAGGTTTTAACATTTGCCTAATAGGAATTTCAAAAAAAGAATAGAAAGAAGAAATGTTGATAGAAATGAGACAAAAAGATTTCCAGGAAAGATAAAAATCCTCAGAATAGATGGGTTGAACCAATGTCCACAACTTGCAGATACAGAGGACAAACTAGTGGTCACCAATGCGGACAGGGAAGTGGGGAGAGGCAATAGAGGGATAAGGGATTAAGAGGCACAAACTATTAGGTATAAAATAAGCTCCATGGATATATCATAGGGGCTTCTCTGGTGGCTCAGCAGTAAAGAATCTGCCTGCAATGTGGGAGACTGGGGTTCGATCCCTGGGTCAGGAAGATCCCTGGAAAAGGAAAGGACAACCCACTCCAGTATTCTTGCCTGGAGAATTCCATGGACAGAGGAGCCTGGTTGACTATAGTTCACGGGGTCTCAAAAGAGTTGGACACGACTGAGTGACTAACACTTTCACTTTCAAGGATATATCATAGGACACATGGAATATAGTCAATACTTTATCCTAACTATAGATGGAGTATAAGCTTTAAACACTAAACAAATCATTTCATTATACACCTGAAATTTCTACAATATTGTGAGTCAACTATGCCTCAATAAAAATCAATCAATAAAAGGTTTCTCCACTTCTTTCTTACTGACAGACAATATTATCAAGCCCCAGCCCTCCAGAAGCTCAACTGCAATGCCGCAGAGTTGGAAACCCTGCTCGATGGCTGAGTGTCATCCGCATGTTTTCAGAACGCTTACTGAATGGAGTTCAGATCCTGATATATTGGTTAATGCTTCCTTCAAGCTTCCTTTGCGAACTTGATCTTTGCCTTTTGTCACCCAATGTTCCATGCCTTCCCTTAGGACCAACTTTAGCCATGTTCCACAGTCTACAAAACTTATCCAGGCACGGAGCAGTCTTTGAAATCAAAGGCACATCGTGCTCAGACCTACTCTAAATGCTGCATGAGTTTCTGATCCAAACTTTTGATCTGCCATTTGTTCCCTCCCTCCTGGAGTCGTGGTCCAGATGGCACTTTTCATTGGTGCTGTTCCCCATTCCTGTCACAGAACAAAGGTTTTAATGTCCAAATATGGAAGTAATGTTTCAGGACTGACGGTATCTACCACGTAAGGTAATGTATTTCTCAAAATATTTCCAAGATTTGGATGTCTGTTACCACAACTGATCACTCAAGTCTGTGTTTGTTGACTAAACTATAAATATTTTAGCAATGGATTCACTCATGTTTTAAAGACACTATGCACTTATGAAAACACAAGGCTCATTATCCATAGAATATTTCATGTAGCTTAGGCAAAATACTTCTACATGTAGTAAGGGAATACAAAAAGGTTAACAGATGGGATGTATTTGCATTAGTGTCTTACTCAGAGAAGTGAGGAGGTGAAACCTTTTTTTCTTTGGAAGTTACTTGGCAAAGAACTTGGCAAATAGATTAGAAATTATAATGATGAGAATCCAGTAGCAGAATTAGAGCCAATTCCCATTTAAGTGCACCCATGCAGTCTCATTAACATGAGGGGCTGGGGAGGGCAGGGAGGAGGGGGAGGGAGAGAGAAGCCTAGTAGAAAGAAAAAGTTGTGAACTTACTATAACAAGTGACACAATATGTAGAGACTTCCCTGCAGTCGAGTGGCTAAGACTCTGCGCTTCCAATGCAAGTGGCCCAGGTTCAATCCCTGGTCAGGGAACTATATCCCACATGCCACAACTAAAGATCTTGCATGGATCTTTTCACTGGTGCATGTTGTAACTAAAACCCGGCACATCCAAATAAATAAAATAAAAATAAATATTAAAAATAAGTGATACAATATGTGACTAACCATATTTTCAATTAAAACTCCAAGCCAAAACAATCTGCATGATAAATTATTGAAAGGGGCTGTCCAAGGCACCAGAAGAGATACAAAGAGTAGCCTATTTCCTAAAGATATAAGATAACTCCTCTGCTTAAAAGAATTCAATACCTTCCTTCACCAGGGTTCAGTGGGGCCCCATGATCCGGACACTGAGCACATTGCCTTCACCCCATAATCCAGGAATACCAATGACATTAGTTTTTTTTTTTTTTTTTTTTGAGAATAAAATCACTTATTTCCAAAAGTGTAGAGGTGGGAAAGCAACATGATAAAAATTAAGGTCAGTTCCCTATGGATCCATTCTGCCTCAGGTGAGGGACAGTGGCTCTTTGGGCCAGTGTGTTCTCAGTGGGAGGGCTTCAGGTAGTTGGACCCCTCATTGCCATGGCATCCCTCAGGTCCGTCACCAGCCAGAGCTGGTCCCTCCTGCCCTGCCCTCCCCCTGGAGCTATCTGCGGGTTAGTGGGTTAATTTCCAGACGCAGCAGCTCTGGATCCTCCCAGCGGCCGCCAGGTTCCCCACCCTCTCACTTTCCTGTCCCCTCAGTTGTCTGGCCTTCAGTCGCAACCCCTCCTTGTCCCATTGAGTACCCCCACCACCACCAAGTCCCCGGCTTCTCGGGGTCACCCTCCTCTGGAACTCCTTCCTTCGGTCTGCTGTCAGTCAGGCCATGGAGGTCTCAGTGACTGAGCCCCACTCAGCCCACTGTGGGGCCTGGGGAGGCTGCAGAGGGGGTGGGGGTGGGAACAGGCCATCCCAAGCCCAGTCCCACTGCCACCCCCAGCAGAATGCATCCTGTAGCAAAAGGTTAAAAAACGAGTAAGACACAAGCGCATGATAGACCGGGAAAGAGCATGTCTACGCGGGCAGCCCCAACGTGGGGAGGGGCTGTGATGAGCTTCTGGGCTCCAGTGCCCACTTGCAGCCTGTAGGGCCTAAGTCTGCACCAGCCAAGTGGCCAGGGACTGGCTGGCACTGCCTGGCAGTAATGGAGCACTCTAGGGGAGAGTCCAATTGCTCCAGAACCTTGGGTCTCCCAACCAGAACAAACATCTGAGCCTACAGGCCAGCTCAGCCCTGGCCTGGCCATTGCTTCCGCTGAGCTCATCTGTGGCCCTACCCCTGTGGACCCAAGGTCACAGGCTCTGGACTTGGGAAGTGGTGGGATGGAACTGCTGGAGCCCTGGGTCAGAGGGCTCTGGTGGGGCCAGGATGTTTCCCTGGGCTCGGAGGCCTGAGCTGGCTGCAACACAGCTGAAGGGAGCCTGGCATCAGGGCCAGGGTCCTGGATATCTGAAGAGAAAGTGGGGCCTGCAGAGGTGCCCCCAGTACCGACCCGGTGGTGGGAAGGAGACCCGGAGAATCAAGCACATCCCCTCACAGAAGGGCAGAGGGTGGGCGGCCGTCCAAGGGGGTGGGGTCAGCCTGCAGGCCCATGGAGCTGTCCCACCTGCCGGGTGGGACCCAGCCCTGCGGACCTCAAGAGCAGATGAGGGAGAAAAAGAGGGTGGTGTGTGGCCTGGAGGCCAGGCTGCAGGGGGCTCATAGGCTGCACCTGTGCACATCTGGTCTGGCAGATGCTTAAGGACAGAGGGTGGAGATGGAGCTGACTGGCCGGGACCCAGGAGGGAGGGTGTCAGAAGGAGGTGTGAAAGCCTTGAAACCAGACAGCAAGAGAGGAAAGACCAAGCCTGAAGTCTGTGAGCCACGCACCACAGCCTCCTGACGCCTCTCTGAACAAAACCCCACCCTCCCCTCCGGCCTCCACCCCCACCTGCACCTCCCACACTGTCCCTGTGAGCGCCCAGAGGGCTGCAGCTTCATTTGTGGAGGTAGGCATCCAGCCACAGCTGCCCAGACTTCCTCAGGGACCCGATGATATCTTGCAGGGCCTGGAGCAGCAGCTTCTCCAGGTACTCAATGCCGTGCTTGGCGCACAGGGACCTCACCAGGGGGGCGACCTTGGACAGACTGTGCCGGGGCATGGTGGGGAAAAGGTGGTGCTCGATATGGAAGTTGAGGTGCCTACTGAACCAGTCGTTGAAGAAGGACTGCTCCACGTTGCAGGTGGCTGCTGAACCAGTCGCGGTAGGGCTCTCGGTCGATCTCCATGACGATGTGATTCATCTGTGTGATCCACACAAACCAGTGGCTGCCCAGGAAGCTGATGAAGTTGAGGAAAAGGATGGCTTAGGACAACATAGAAAGGGATGTAGCTGATGAAGAAATGGATATAGTAGCTGATGACCCAGGCCAGGTCCACCCAGACCTTGCGAAAGATAATGGTCATGATCATATGGTACTGGAAGTACAAAGGGATGAGCAGCGGAGGCCCAATCAGGAAGAAGTACTCATGCTGGTGGTTGTAAGGCAGGTATTTCAGCTTCTTCTTGCCGTACTCAGTGGGCTGCCACTTGCCCAGGACAAACACATGCAGCATGTTCACATCTGGATCCTTGTGGAAGACGTTGGGTTTGGCGTGGTGCTGGAAGTGGTGATGGTTCCACCAATTGGCAGAGCCACCCTTTAAGTGACCGATGATGAACTTCCGTACGATATGGTTCCACATGGACTTCTTGTAAACAGAGAGGTGGCCGTAATCGTGTGCAGCCATCCAGCCTGGGCCTGAGAGGTAGCAAGGACGCCGGCCATAATGATGGTTGGAATCCAGCCGTTGCCAAAGTAGAAGACAGTGAACCAGGCGATGCTCTCCGTGGCGATAATTTGGGCCAGGTGGAGAAGGAAGAAGAGCTGGTTGCTCTTGAACAGGTTCAGGACCTCAGCCGTCTTCCTCAGGGCCTGGAAGTCCTCGATGATCTGGGAATTCTTGTCGCGGTTCTGGCTGGGCTCCTCAGGGGCCAGCTCGCCAATCAACAGGGGCTTCATGAACTTGAGCACAAAACCGAAGTTGCGGTGGAAGGCCAGGAAGGCGTCTGTAGCGTCTTCCCCGGCGTAGTGCCCGATGACCCGCTGGCCCTCCGGGTGCCAGCTGGACCATTTGGTGATGTTGTAGACCTTGCGATTGATGACCAGCCACTTGTCGGTGCGCAGGTTGTGCTTCTGAATCTCCTCCCAGCGGAAGGTAGGCATCGACGCCTCAAGCTCCGTGGCCCCCTTGTCCTGGTTACCCTACTTCCCCATGCTGCCTGCTGACCGGCTGCGGTGAGTGCCGTCCGGGCCCTTCTCGCTTTCGGCTATCCATCCCTGCCTTTCCTCTCTGCTTCCAAGTGCCCCCAAGCGGTCCCCTCTCTCCGCGCCCCCGCTCCCCTCCCCCACCCCTCTCCCACCCCCGCCCACAGCTTGCAGTGGACTTTTGCCTCCAGAGAAAACTCCTGGGTAGCTCAGGGCCTCGAAGCCTCCTGTGCCCGCCCCTCTGGCTCCCCCCCCCGCCCAAGGCTGCGCATCCTCTCGTTCCCCTCCGCCTGGGTTTCCACAGTGATCAGCAGAGCGACTGCACCAATGTGGGCGCGTTGCCCCTCCTGCCTTGGCCCAGGAGGATCTTTCGAAGGCCAGCAGCGCAGCGGTTCCCGAGTCCCCAGCCACGCGGAGTCCAGAGGGGCCGGGAGGCCGGTTACGTGTCCGAACTCCTTCCTCCCCCCACTCCAGCCCGGGGTGGGGGGGGGGCGCCCGAGGAGATCCCAGGGGAGCCAGGCGGGCAAGAGGGGGCGCCGGTTGGGGTTCCCCGGCGCACGACCCGCACTCTCGGATGTGCACCTGATGCCCGCACAAAGAGGGCCGCGCGGCTCCGTGCATTTTGCAGTGGGGCAGTATTCTCTTTTTTATAACTCTTAGATAGGTATCATCACATCATCTGTTTTTTTAATATTTACTGTGCTGTGGCTGTGCTGGGTCTTAGTTGCGGCACACAGGATCTTCGTTGCAGTACAAGCGTTATCTAGTTGTGGCATGCAGGCTTAGTTGCCCTGGGGCATGTGAGATCTGAGTTCCCAAGGCCAGGGATCCAACCTGCATCCTCTGCATTGGAAGACAGATTCTTAACCACTGGACCACCAGGGAAGTTCCCTACATTAGTACTCTGTTATGTCACTTTTTATCTATGTACATGCTGTTCAATAGCTTGTCTACCCAACCAATAAGTATTAAGTCATTCTTCAAAATCTGACTCAGCACCTCTCCTGTAAGAGAATTTGCAGGAGATACCTTCAGTTGGTACTACAAAAATGTGCCTTCAACAAACCATGCCCTCTTTTATCAATAATGACTCTTCATTTGAAAGGCAGCTCTTGGCTTATTCCCAAGCCCTGGTAGAGGATGAAAGCCTAGACCATGTAGCATCAAGTGATATTACAATTTTGAACTATCATGAATTAGTTGTTTATCTGATCCACCAAATCACAAAGTTGACTATATACAGCAGCATTCCATCATAAATTAGAAATTGTAGAATTGTAGGGACTTCCCTGGTGGTCCAGTGGCTAAGATTCCAAGCTCCCAATGCAGGCGGCCTGGGTTTGGTCCCAGGGAACTAGATCCCACATGCTGCAACTAAGAGTTCACATGCTGCAACTAAGAGTTCACATGCCGCAAATAAAGAACTCACGAGCTGCAAATAAAACCAGGTGCACAAATAAACCAACTAGAAATTCTACAATACAGATCAGACTCAGCATGTCTGGAAAGGACATCTCTCCCAATTCCACGGGGTCACTGGGAGCTTCTTGTGATCAGTTAAGAGAGGAGAAAAATGCCTAGTCCTGGTAACAAATAAATCTCCACCATATGCCTTTCAGGTCATCCCTGCAAAACAGTGGTTAGTGTAAACCCTCCCCACAAGGAAAGCTTTGGGTTGTTTGCTCTGTGAAAAAGAAAAAACCACTGAGATCTAGATCGACACTGACTCATGGGCAAGAGCTAATAGTGCTGGCTGGCTAGTCACAGACTTGCAATCAAAATTGGGAAATGGAAGGTGAAGGTAAGTGGGGGAGAGATATGTGGGTGGACTCAGAATGCACACGAGGTATGAAGACATTCACCACAAGGATCACTTTGAAGGAGGCTCTCAATCAGGCAGACAAAATGACCTATTTAATTTCTGACAGTAGCCTCTTTCTTTAGCCTCTTCAGTGTTTGCTCAGTGGGTCCATGCAAAGAGTGGTCATGGGGGACCTCCCTGGTGGTCCAGTGGTTAAGACTTTCCCTTCCAATGGAAAGGGTGTGGGTTGGATTCCTGGTCAGGGAGCTAAGATCCTACATGCCTTTTGGCCAAAAAATCAAAGCATAAAACAGAAGTAATATCGTAACAAACTCAGTAAAGACTTTAAAAATGATCCACATCAAAAAAGTCTTAAAAAAAAAAAATAGTGGCCACAGTAACAGGGATAAAGGCTAGGCATCGGCTTATCAAAGCTCATCCAGCTACCACATCTGCTGAGTGTCCAACGTGCCAACAGTAGAAGCCCACACTAACTTCCTGATATAAAATTATTTTCCCCCCAAAATTAAACACATAAAATGACTTTCCCAGAGGTCCAGCCAGTCACCTGGACTTACACTGGCCTTCCTCCGTGATGGAAGGGGTGAAATTTTGTCCCCACACCTCAGACTCATATTCTGGGTATACATTTGTCTTCTCTACCTTAAGTGCTTTTTCCAGCCCCTCCATGTGGACTTACAGAATGTTCTAACTATTGCCATCGGTATCCCACTCACATGCTCCATCCAGAGGAAATATTTTAAGGCTAAAAAAGAATAGTAAGGGTCGTGCGTATATATAATTGATTGGTCTTTCCCTCCAAAGGTAACTGGCTTGATAAAACAATAGAATGGCCTGTTTAAATATTATCTACTGCACTAGCTAAGAGACCACTGGGAAACACTATGAGGTTGGGATGCCACCCTATAGAATACAATATATGCCTTAAATCAGTTTTGACAACATGGTTCTATATCCTCCAGAGGCAGAGTTCATGGGTCCAGGAACCAAAGGCAAAAGGTAAAAGTACTCCCTCTCACCATTATTATCTAGTGAATTTTTTCATCTTCCTCGCAACTCAAAGAAATTTCGTTTCCTATCAATGTGATTTTGAGCTCAGTGGATTTAGACATCTTAGTGCCCAAGGGAAATTCATCACTGTTCTGATGAATTCTGAGGCTGACCTCTGACCTTTCTGAAATTCTCATGCTGCTGAGTTGACAGAGGAAAAAGGTTTCTCTACTGGCCAGGGAAATTGATCCCAATTACCAGGAGGAAATTGGATTGCTGCTATATAACAGAGGTATGGAAGACTCTATATGAAAGACTAGAGCACCTCCTAGAACTCTGGTCAATGGAAAACTGACCAATAGCTCTGATAATGAAAAATTGCAGCAACTCAATTAAGAAAGACACCCAAGGATGCAAATCCCATGGGAATGAAGATTTGGACCACCTCATTAGGAAAAGCACACTATTTGGGTGAGACATTAACAAAGGAAGCATTGGCTTTTTGTTCAGGATTGGCTCCTGAACAAAAGCAATAATGGCTACCAGTTAACTCTTGTGGCAATCTACAGAAGTATTAATATTAATAGAAAACATAGCAGCAATACTTTATATTATTTTTCCCTTTCTCCCCCACATCCTCATGATTTTACAGGAAGAACACTGGTGATTGCTAACATTTTCAGCTGAGAGTACAACCAAATTGATGGTATACGTATCCATGATTAACTGACAGGACAATGTTTTCTCTGTTGGGACACAAATGCTTACCTGAGTGAAGGGTAAGAGTGGATACAGAGGGAGGTAGAGAAAGGGACTATGCCCCTCAGATCTAGTCTCCCCTCTCCTCCACCCTGTTCTCCGCTTCCAGAGGTCTCTGCTGACCTCTAAGTACCACAAGAACCACATCAGTGAACTTCCTTGCCTCCTGATGTCTGGTTGAGGAATATCAGGAGATCAGAGGACAGAAGTAGAGTGAGATGAGATGTTTATTCTCTCTACCCATTTAGTCCCTACCTGTATCACCCATCTAAGATTTCAGCTCCATCCAGGAACCCTGATTGTCTCTTTTTCTCTAGATTCCAGTAACTGCTTCCTTCCATGGAACCTTTCTGAAGCCCTGCACTCTCCCTTACGGGCGCCCTAACCATGGCCTGTAAAGATCTCATTATTGTTGTTGCTGTCATTTAGTCACTGAGTCATGTCTGACTCTTTGGCAACCCCATGGACTGTAGCCCACCAGGCTCCTCTGTCCTTGGGATTCTCCAGGCAAGAATACTGGAGTGGATTGCCATTTCCTTCTCCAGGGGATCTTCCCCGACCCAGGGATTGAACCTGTGTCTCCTGCATTGGCAGGTGGATTCTTCACCACTATTGGACCCTCTTCAGTTTACTCAATAGCTATGCCTTCTGTTTGTTACTGACACTGACGCAACCCTCTGTCTCGCCCACTAAGATATGAACTCCTTGAGGAAAGGGGCTGAAACCCAGTCTAGACAGAGTTGGCACAGAGCTATGTGAAATGAAAATATCTCCTGCCATATTAATAAACAAGAAATGTCACAGCCATCAGCGATTTCTAGCCTCCAAATGTGAATGAGGGCTCCCAAAACTACAATCCAGGGGATGCTGCCAACTCCCCCAAGGTGATTGCTGAGGAGCTGGGGGAACGCAAGAAGCAAGGGTGGACAAGGAAACAAACAGGGTTGGCCCCAGAGAGCTGAGGTGCATATGAAAGGAATGAAGTCAGTGAGCCCAGAGGCTCGCATCTCCCCACACATACAGTACTAAATTCTCTTTGATGTTCAGACTGCCTGCTCCCTTTGTTGCAAACGTATATATATAGCCTGACTTCTCGTCCTGCCTCCTGAGAGCAATGTTCTCAGAGCTACTGAGATGCTATAGCCTAGGCTTGGAGTCCTAAACATTCCCACCAAATAAAATGACTCTCTACTTTCAGGTTGTGACTGTATTTTTTAGCCCACAGCTGTCTCAGCCTGACCCAGAGAAGGGCTACCTTTTACAGACTTAGTCCAGCCAGTGAGGTACCTCTTGATAATATGCACAAAGAGATGGTAACTCCCCACAGGTGGTCTTGTGTAAGAAAAAGAAATGACCTAAGCAATTTGGGGCAGTAAGAAAATATGTTTATAACAGCTTGGGGACAGAAAGAAAGACTTCAGCTAAAGGATATCTCATGATTACATTTATCATGAGATAAAAGCATTGCTATTTGGTTTTTATATGATATTTACAATGTTTTAATATAAGAACAAGACAGGGTATTTTTAGACAAGGCTACATAACCCCAGACAAATCATAATAGGATCTTTTTTTGTTTTCTTAACTCCAGGCCAATTAGTTGAGGGCTAATTTAGCAATGGAAGATGCTTCCAAATACTTAACACATGACTCAGCTGTATAAATAAGAGGTAGCAAATGAAGCTGAACAAATTTCTCATATGTTCTGACTTGGCCACTGGTGTACACACACAGATTTATACAAAGCTTGAGTTCTCTCCATAAAGAAGAAAAAAGAAAAAAGTCCAAGACCAATAAATTTGTTTAGGTTACTAAACCAATATCTAAATACTGTGAGATAAATAATTGAATATATAAATAACAATGCTATGCTTTAACCCCATCTGATAAACTTAAATAAATACCACAGAGAAATAATGTCAAAGGCTTAGCTCAATTGCTATCTGTCAGACAGATGAGGGACTAAATCAACTGAAATACTTTGCTTTATTTGGTATATCTAGATTCATTTCAAATAGCTGTAGGAAATACTGAATCTGATTTTGCAGTGATAATTTAAGCAAAACCTCTGTGATAGACTAAAATGCTCTAGTATTAGCATTTGTGAGACTCTTAGGTCCTTAGTAAAACTGTAGGGTTTGAGGTTCAATGAAAGGAGGATTGGTGAGCCTTCACAGTCATAAAAAAGGAGTTTAAGATTCCTATGGCAAAGTGGATTAGTCAATAGAGAACTCACACATTTTTATGGTTATATCTGACCAGTCCTATTGGCAAACAAACAAGGCACTCTTGTTACTACTCTGCCATCCTGGGTCAATTCAAACCACACCTGTTTAGAAGGGTGCCTAGAAAATTTCTACAAGTTTTTACCTGCATCTCCTCATTCAGAGTAAGCAAGAATGTGTTTCTATATCATATTTGTATCTCGGGTTTCAAAGCCCTACGCAGGGGAGTAAAGTCAGTTTGCTATTTTATGGGTCACTTCATGGAGTGAATGTCTTCTTTTACCTTCTCTTCTGCCTTTTTCCCCCCTTGTATAAAGGAAATGACATTGTTTTAAGTCAGGCTGTTTGATTCAAATTCTATTAATAATATTCTCTTAATTTTAACTATGTTTTTAATGCTAAGATGCTCAGTTTCCCCATTTATAAAATTGGGGTAAGAATAACTGTTTTACACAGTTGTTATCATGTATATAAAAAATGCATAGAAAGTATCTATTTCAACACCAGGTATTTAATAAGTAGAAGCAGCATCATTATCCATGTTATTATTATCACAAGTATCCCATCAGGACTTCTAAGATACTGACGTGATTTTGAGAACCTGCAGTATTTAGGAAAGTAATTATTCAAAATTATTCAGGAAGGCAGGGTGAATCACTAGTAAGTCAGTTGTATTTTATTCATTGGCATGTACCTAATGATGGTAAGAGAGGCTTCTTCTCCAAGCCTTTCTACCATATAAAATGTCTGTACAATGTCTAAGTAGAATTATTTTTGAACGGCAATCAGAGAGCCAGTGGAGGTGAAAATTTAGGTGAGGTCTGCAAAGTCTAAGATACTCCCAGAGCACTCAGAATTCAGAAATGAGTTTTTCATTTGTCAACGTTGGTCCAGATTTCAGCATCCTCTGTGAGCAATTAACAGCTTTAGCTATTGCCATTTTAATATAAAACCTCCATGAAATGATTTTTGCCATTTTTCTTGCTATAATTGTTGCCATGGTTCATTTAGCCAGCATCTATATCTCTTTTGTCCGATAAATAAACAAAATATTCAAATCACTTGACAGCTATCCATGCAGGTCCTGGATAAATAGTACAATAACAGAGATGCTTTAAGCATGAAACTGTAAATCCTCAAGTTCCAGCCATATTATAATATCAGTGTTGAAATTTTTCACCTAAAGAATTAGAAAGCCTTTTACAATGGGATTAATACATCACATCATTTAACATCTACCTTGCTTCACCTGACCCCGAGACCATATCTAACAACAAATAATTTGCCCCATTCTTTCAAGGTGTCAAATGACTTTTTTCTGTATTTGAATGATCTGATCTAAGAGAAGTAGCTTGGAAAAGCATTAGGAGTGTCAGGTTTTATAACAAACCATGTGGGTGGAGGGTTTTGTTGGGTTGATTTTTTTTTTTTTTTGGCTGACAGCAAACAAGTCTATCTGAAAACACATAAGCTCCAGCAGGTGCCCAGAGCTAATTTGGCTTGACACTATTTTTAAAAAGCACTAGCTAAGTTTTATAACAAGTCATAGTGAATGGTTGTATTGTTTCTCTGTCTTCTGCAACCCAGGGACTAGTTTTAAAATAGGACCCTAAGCAGAAGGCCATGAATCTGAAACACCCAGCTTCTTAAATCTTCTCCTAGATCCCTAGAAACAAAAT
This sequence comes from Oryx dammah, assembly GCF_014754425.2. Taxonomy (NCBI): domain Eukaryota; kingdom Metazoa; phylum Chordata; class Mammalia; order Artiodactyla; family Bovidae; genus Oryx; species Oryx dammah. The sequence continues at coordinate 49,313,149 of NW_024070203.1, read as the reverse complement.
GCTTAGAGGTTTACACTTGACTTTGCACTTCACACCTTCCACCACAAAATCGAAATTGCACTTCCTATCAGCAGTTTTCATTTAAATCTAGTGAGTTTCAGCTCTGGCCAGCAAGGATGATATGAAATGCTTGCCGGCAGCCAGACTCAAGATGGATTTGTCGATCCAACCACCTGCCGATGGCGTGTGTTTGGCTCCCAGCATTCACAGTGGATACTCATCATGATATTCACTCTCCCTATGGACTCTCACAGCAGACACATCAGTCGACATCTCCTACTAATACGCCCAGCTTAAACGCCCACTTAGGTGTGGTGTTTGAAGAGCCCTTCATTTTTAATCTCTCTGATACATGCGGTTAGCCTGGCCTTTCCTCTCTCAAACACAGAAGTCCTATTTGGATTAAGATACAAAGACTGGATTTGGAGAGTTGTTTTTCACTTGTTCTGTCTTTGTCTGTGCAAGCACAGAACTCACTACTTTACTGCCGAGGGTCAAAATATACATTTCTACTATTGAGTTGGTAGGTACAATGTTAAAGGTCAGTCAAACTTGGATTTGAATTCCAGCAAGTTCACCTGGCAATGTCATCTTAAGCAAGTGTGTCATCTCTAACAAGATAAAGATAACAGCACCTACCTCCGAAGACTGTTAAGATTAAATGTGATGATATATGTGAAATGCCTAACATTAAGTCAGGTTTGTAATAAATGCTCAATAAATTCTAGTGGCTAGAATTCTAGTTTTTAACTTTTTTATTTTATACTGGGGTATAGCCAATTAACAATGCTGTGATAGTTTCAAGTGAATAGCGAAGGGACTCAGCCATACATACACATGCATCTATGTCCCTGCAACTTCCCCCTCCCTTCCAGCCTGCCACATAACATTAAGCAGAGTTCCAAGTGCTCTACAGTGGACTCCTGTTGGTTATCCATGTTAAATACAGCAGTGTGTACTGTCCATCCCAAACTATCCCTTCCCTCAATTCTCACTCCTGGCAACCAGAATTCCTTCTCTAAGTGTATGAGTCCGTTCCTGATTTGTAAATAAGTTCATTTGTATAATTTCTTTTTAGATTGACTTTTTTTTTAAAAAAACAGTGAAATAACCCATCTGACTCTCAGATAGCTTTGTAACAGGATAGAGGCAGCCAGCATTAGCCTCCTCTTGCAGACTAGAAAATGGCAGTGCAAAAAGGTGAAGCAATTCTCCCAAAGCCTTACAAGAGGGAAATAGCCCAAACTAGACCCTAGATCGTCTAACCCTAAATCCAGTTCTTTTTCTCCAATTTTATTATTTGCGGTTTGACTTTGTTAAATATCCTCTGAATTATTCAGTGGAAACCGACTCTCGATAGTCTCCATTCTCGGCAGACACGGTAAACAGAATTGTGAGTCTATGATAGGGACAATGACAAGCCGTTCGAGTCATGTCCACCCTGGTCCTGCCGGTGCAGCCAAGGATCAAACTGGGGGAGGACATGGCTGCCTTCCACGCCATCAACTTCAAAAGACTGGGGTATTAGGGCCAGAGAGGACTTGGCTTCAACCCAAGGTTAAGATGTGATGAGTTCAGTGCTGACATTTTGAGACTGAAGAGACAATAGGACTTGTTGCCTGGTCCACTCCACCCTCATTCAAAGGGCTGGCAGCCCTGGGTGGTGCAGAACGGAGCTACCACAGTTGGCTGTCACCCTTGTACCCAAGACTTCCAGGTTTCAAAAGAAGCTGCCTAGTGTCTCATAATTTGAAACAAATTTTTATAATACTCAAATTTTCCTATTTCCCTTGACTTTCACTTTCCAGTCATACTGGACTATAGACAAATCAAGTATTTAGTAAGGAGCCTGAGGTTCAGACATGATAGCTGGTAAGAGAGGGCACTGAAGGGGAAGCCAGGCCACCTAATGCCTCATCCCGAATTCTTTGCACCGCCTCCTGCCTCCTGTCGTAGCCATGGGAACCCAGCCACTGTGCTTCTTGGTCTCCCACTAGGAAGCATAAAGGGGATTCTATAAACATTTGCTGAATGGATGGTACAACAAAGGGATAATGAGGAGCTATGTGTTCCCATTTCTACACATTCTGCCTGTCTTTTATTGTGAACGAGATGCCCAGCAAACACAGCTGAAATAATCAACTCATTTTTGTCTTGTCACGCCAGTTTGTCATGTTACCACCAGCCAAAGCAGTAACGACCCGGGTCAGCACCCCCGGAGCACTCCTGTGGAAGAGATTCTCAACAAGGGAAGGTTGCATAAAACGTCCTGAAAGGACAAAGAAAAAACCCACAAAGCTAAAAGACCACAAAATTAATGTACCCCATCCTCGTTTAGCAGGCACTTCCAGTCTCTTTCTCTGCTGATGACCTAGTGTTGTTTTTGTTTTTTGGTTGCTAAGTCATGTCCAACTCTTTTGCGACCCCATGGACTGCAGCCCACCAGGCTCCTCTGTCCATGGGATTTCCCAGGCAAGAATACTGGAGTTGGGTTGTCATTTCCTTCTCCAAGGGATCTTCCCGACCCAGGGATTGAACCCACAGTGGAAGCCCCCTGCAGTGGAAGCACAGAGTCGTAACCACTGGACTAGCAGAGAAGTCCATGTAAATATAATTATAGAGCACAAAGTCACGAGACCGTTTGGTCAGCTCAGTTAAGACGTCAGACTCATCAAGTTTGAAAAGCTGGAACATGAAAAAACCTAAGAAAGAAATTATGAGAGGTCTGAAAAATCAAAAGAGAGACAAAGATGGAGAGAGAGTAAAAAATGGGTCCAAGGACTATGTCAATGATAACCAATAGTGACAGAGCATGTTCCTGTTAGTATGTCTATCTAAACTTGAGTCAACAAAATCCCCTCAGATCAAACAGAATTGCCCTTAAGACTCCTTAGACTTCATTGTTATTGTTTATAACAGATTCATTAACCAGGTTATCAAGGCCCTCTTTTGTCAAAACATCCTTTATCAGATTAGCAGCAGTCTGGTGCGCTCCACTACTGGACTGCTGGTCACGCAAGCACTTGTTTATAACATTTCCTGTTTCATTGTGACAAGACAGTGCTCCCTTCGGCAGCACATATACTAAAATTGGAACGATACAGAGAAGATTAGCATGGCCCCTGCACAAATATGGCATGCACATTCCTGAAGTGTTTCTTATTTAAAAAAAAAAAAAAAACAACAAGACAGCCTTCCCAAATCAGACTTCCCTGTTATCTAATCACATTTCTGTTCCAGATTTCAATCCTCACTCAGGAACACTCAGTAGCAAAAACTTTTATAGTGTAGTTAAAGACACCTGCAAAATTTGAGGGGGAAAAATGTGTGAAACATTTAGAGCCTCAATATGAGTTCTAGGAAACGTCTCTTGTCTTTCTGATCTAATTGAAGGGAATGTTAATCTCTGTATTCAACCCCACAAAGTGGTCAGTTGGGTAGGTCGTGCTATTTGATATTGTTCTCCAAAACCTCAAATCAACACATTATGTATCTATGGAAATAGGAAAGTCTCATGGGTCCCAAGACCTATAAGATGCAATAGAAGATTCTAAAGCAAACAGGTGAGGGATGACAAAATTACCACAGGAAAAAACAACATACGGGCTGCTGCTTTTTTTTTTTTTTTTTTATGGAGGGCAGCAATCTGTGCTTATGAGAAATCTTAAAACAGTGCTTCTCAACCAATGTCAGCACCTCCAGGGGACATTTTGGACATTTGTGGGGGTTATTTTATTGCCTCAATGGTAAAAGGACCCCAAAGCCATTCAGTGGATGCAGACCAGAGATGGCAAATGTCCTAAAGCAGGCTGGTGCCATGGGACAAAGCACTCTTCTACACCCTATACGATATCATATACATCCAAGGCTCTTGCCCCACATTCATGTAGGTGAAACCCTATTTACAATCGTCTAAATCCTATGCATATGTTTTCGATGCCACATCCAACTTCTTCAGTGTGTCCTCTCATGAAGAAGTACCAACGCATTCACATACTGAAATGCATATTACTTTTATAAATCACTATTCTTCCATTCCTCTTACATTACAGTTGAAATTATGTGTCTGTAGGCTATATAAGTCATCTATAAGATAGACTGTAGGACAGTAAAGTGAGTGTCGCACATAATCTGTGATAAAATCCGTTTTCACTTTCTGTCTCCATCATTTCATCTACATTTATTAATGACATGATGGAATTGGGAAATTATCTGTAGATGCTAACATGAGTGGGTGCAAATTTACTATCAAACAGGAGATTTATGCAGTTGTAAAGCATCTCCTCACAAACTGTTTAACTGCAAAGAGATAACTAGTACTTTACAGTGGCAAAGCCTGGAAAACACCACCTTAATCAAATGATCAAGGTTTAGAAAAATATATGTAATATTTGTGTGTGTGTGTATAGAGAGAGATATATCAAGAAAGAGAAGCAGAGGGGAGTAAGAAGAGGAGGAAGGGGAAGACAGCAAGAGGAGGAAGCAAAATAAAAATGAAATGAAAGGTAAGAACTGAAGTAACCTTTTTTAAATAGTTATGATTCTGTGTGTTATATAAACAATGTTAATTTTCTCTTTCATAGGTGCAGATAGACTCACGGAAATATCTAAGAACAGTGGGAGAAAGCAGTGTGAAAGAAGAAAAAGAACAGTACAAATGTAGTAAGGGTCACAATTTTTAGGGGGTGTGGACATACATTAACATATATAACTTTATCTTGATTTACAAAACTTTCATAAATTCAGTGTGAGATGTGAATATAAGAGAAGCTGATAAAATTTTATAACAAACAAACAAAAGCAAATCAAACACCTCACTCTAACCCTGTTCAGTCCAATGTACGTTTCCTCCCAGCAGTCGCTGACCGCAGCTTTGCATGTGTCCCCAAACTGCAGCAGAGAGTTTTTTTCTGAGAAGCTAAGCAACAGAGTACGTTCTTTATGTGCCCATAATCATATGCTCCCAAGTACAAAATATTAAGTCAATGATTAACCTACCAAAGCACTTTTTTGGAGAGATAGGCAGACTTCAAAGATTTCAAAATCTTTCTTGTAACCCCTGATCTGGCCTACATCTTGGGAAGAGGGGTACACGGTACAAGGAGGGGCATTTCCCTTTGTGGGAGCCCAGGAACCCCTGCACTGACCAGCTGTCCACCCCACCCCAGCCAAGATGGTCAGAGCCCAATGCAGTGAGCATGCAGGAAAGGGTTATATCTCCTTTGCAAGCAGTTGTCTTTTTCCTGGCAAACAAGCCAGGTGCCAGAAACTTTACCCAGACGGGGAGGAAAAGAGAGGAGAGGAAGCAGAAGAGGAGGGGGAGGGCACGAAGGAAGAAAATAGAATCATCAGGAGAAAAAAAAAAAAAGAAAGATGAGGTCAAGATGATTACAGTTTGAAACAACTTCAGAACAGTTACATATTTTTTCAAAGCATTTAAAGCCTCTCAAAGCTCTCAAAGGTACAAGCCTGCAGGGAGGTGACTTCCCTCAGCCTTGAAATCTTTCACTTAGCTGTACAAAAACAGAAAAGAGATCTCAGAAGTTACAGAAGTACACGTGCAAGCACTATTGCTGGTTGGGTTTCATTTCTTTGTCTAAACAGAAACTGTTCTTGCAAGTTAGCACCAACCCCGGGACGCCTTGCAAGTATACTTCCCAGGGCTTACATCATCCCATGCTTTCATTACACCTGTTTCTTTCTATTTGTCAAACATTCCTCTCCCTTTCACCTGAACAACAGAGATACCATTTCCAAGTTCCTTAATTAAATCTTATTTTATCTTGCAACTATCAGGAAAAAAAACAAAGTCATCCAGGGTCATCTCTTGAAGGTTGAGAAGCCTGAGCCACCCACCTGCTCCTGCTTGTCAAAATTAAATTTGCCAAGTGCTGAGTTGCTTGAAAATGTCCTGTTAAGTCATTTAAAGACATAGCTCTTCATATATCTAGCAAGGCATATCCTTAATTTGAGACATATGCCTTGCCACAATCACAGAACCTTTCCACCAAATGTCTTCTTTAGAAAATATAATAAGTTCCCATCTGAAAATGTTATTATCCATGTTTCATCTTCATATTTCTTATTTCCGTAACAAATAAAGCATTCTTGCACCTAATGAACCATGAAATCTTTCTTAACAGAAAAGGATGTTTTTTGAGGAATAACTGGCATAACATTGTCTAAATTCAGGTATACAACATAATGATTTAATACTTGTATATATTATTATTTTTATAACAGCCATCCTGATCAGAGTGTGGGGTAGTGTCTCGAGGAGCTTACCAAATGTTTTTTTCCAGGAGTTTTATGGCTTAAGGTTTCACATCCAAGTCTTGAATCCATTTTGAGTAAAGTGTGTGTATGGTGTAAGATAGTGGTCCAGTTTTTCTATTACCATTTACTGAAGAGACTATCCTTTCTCCCCAGCATATTCTTGTCTCCTTTGTTTTAAATTAATTGACCACATAGGCATGGTTTTTTTTTTTCTGGGTTTTTTATTCTGTACCATTGATCTATGTGTCTGTGCTTTTGTTTTGTTGCCAATACCATGCTGTTTTGATTACTGTAGCTTTGTAATATAGCTTGAAATCAAGAAGCATGATACCTCCAGCTTTGTTCTTTCTCATGATTGTTTTGACTATTTGGGAGTCTTAATGGTTCCATACAACTTTTAGGATTGTTTGTTCTATATCTATGAAAAACACAATTGAAAGTTTGATAGAGATTGCATTGAATCTGTAGGTTGCTTTGGGTAGTATGAACAATTTTACAATAATTATTCTTCCAATCCAAAGCATATATTTCCACTGATGTATACCTTCAGTTTCTTTCATCAGTGTCTTAAAGTTTTCCTACAATGAGATATTACTCACACAGGTCAGAATGACCATCATCAAAAGGTCTACAAACAATAAATACTGGAGAAGATGTGGAGAAAAGGGAACCCTCTTGCACTGTTGGTGGGAATGTAAATTGATACAGCCACTATGGAAATTCCTTAAAAAACTAGGAATAAAACCGCCATATGACCCAGAAATCCCTCTCTTAGGCATATACCCTGAGGAAACTAAAACTGAAAAAGACTCATGAACCCTAATGTTCACTGCAGCACTATTTACAATAGCTAGAACATGGGGGCAACCTAGATGTCCACTGACAGATGAATGGATAAAGAAGCTGCAGTACGTATATACAATGGAATATTCAGTTCAGTTCAGTTGCTCAGTCGTGTCCGACTCTTTGTGACCCCATGAATCACAGCACGCCAGGCCTCCCTGTCCATCACCATCTCTCGAGTTCACTCAGACTCAAGTCCATCGAGTCAGTGATGCCATCCAGCCATCCCATCCTCAGCCGTCCCCTTCTCCTCCTGCCCCCAATCCCTCTCAGCATCAGAGTCTTTTCCAGTGAGTCAACTCTTCGCATGAGATGGCCAAAGTACTGGAGCTTCAGCTTTAGCATCATTCCTTCCAAAGAAATCCCAGCGTTGATCTCCTTCAGAATGGACTGGTTGGATATTACCCAGCCATTAAAGTGAATGCATTTGAGTCAGTTCTAATGAGGTGGATGAACTTAGAACCTATTATAGAGAGTAACATAACTCAGAGAGAGAAAGACAAATATCGTATACTAACATATATATATGGAATCTATAAAGATGGTACTGATGAAATTATATACAGGGAAGCAATGGAAACATAGACATTGAGAACAGACTATATGAATGCAGAGTGGAGGGGAGGAAGGAGAGGCTGGGTTGTATGGAGAGAGTAACATGGAAACATACATTACCATATGTAAAATAGCCAATGGGAATTTGCTGTATGGCTCAGGGAACTCAAACAGGAGCTCTGTGACAACCTAGGGTGGGAGAGGAGGGAGATGGGCGAGAAGTTGAAGCGGGAGAGGACATGAGTATACCTATGGCTGATTCATGTTGATGGTTAGCAGAAACCAACACAATACTGTAAAGCAAATATCCTTCAATTAAAAATAAATAAAGTTTAAAAACATATCTTATAGTTTTCAGAGTACAGATCTTCCACCTCCTGGATTAAATTTATTCCTGGCTATCTTATTCTTTTGATATAGTTGTAAATGGAATTGTAAATTAATTTCTTTGATTGCTTATTATTAGCATATAGAAACCCAACAGATTTTTAAATTTGGTTTTGTACCCTGAAAATTTACTGAATTTATTAGTTCTAACAATTTTTTGATGGAATCATTTGGGTTTTCTATATATAATATCATGTCATCTGCAAAGAGTTTTACTTCTTCCTTTAGAATTTGGATGCCTTTCATATCTTTCTATTGCCTAATTGCTCTGGTCAGGGCTTCTAATAGTATATTGAATAAAAATGGTGACAGTGGACATCCTTATCTTGGTCCTTAGAGGGAAAAGTTTCATCTTTTCACCATTAAGTACGATATTAGCTGTGGGCTTATCATATATAACCTTTATTGTGTTGTGATACCTTCCCTCTAATTCATTTGTTGAGAGTTTATCATAATGGATGTTAAATTTTATCAAAAGCTTTTTCTGTAAATATTGAGATGATTTTTATGTTTCATTTTGTTAATGTATTGTGTCACATTAATTGATTTGCAGATGCTGAACCATCCTTGCATCCTTGGGATAAATCTCACTTAATGGTGGTGTATGGTCTGGCGTGCTGTGATTCATGGAGTCGCAAAGAGTCGGACACGACTGAGCAACTGAACTGAACTGAACTGATGATCTTTTGAATGTACTGTTGAATTCAGTTTGCTAATACTGAATTTGAGACTTTTTGCAGTTATGTTCATCAGGATATTGGTCTGTAATCTTTTCTTATGGCGTCTTGTCTGATTTTGTTATCAGGGTTACACTGGCCTCATAAAATGAATTTTGAAGTGTTCTTTCCTCTTTTATATTTTATATATTTTGAATATTTTAGAAAATTTACCAGTGAAACCATCTGGTTCTGGACTTTTGTTTGTTGAGAGGTTTTGACTACCAATTTAATCTCCTTACTAGTAATCAGTCTATTCTGATTTTCATCTTCTTCATGATTCAGTCGTGGTAGATTGTACATTTTTAGAAATTAATACCTTTCCTTCTATGTTTTCAAATTTGTTGGTGTATGATTATAATATTCTTTTATGATTTTATTTCTGTAGTATCTGTTATAACATTTCCTTACATTTCTGATTTTGTGTCCTTTTTCTTGGTGAGTCTAGCTAAAAGTCTGCCAATTTTATCTTTTCAAAGAATCAGTTCTTAGTTGTATTAATCTTGTCTATTGTCTTTTTGGTCTCTGTTTCATTTACTTTTGCTCTGATCTTTGTTATTTCCTTCCCACAGTAAAAGATATTTTAAAGTTAACAGATCACTTGCAACTGCAGTGCCTTATAACAGGTTTCTATCCTTCCTTCCTCAGCAAGCATGTGGGATTACCAGAATTAGCATTTTAATCATTTCAAGTTCAAGAACTAGGCTGTCAACCTCTCCATCACATCATTGACACAATCATTCATTTTCCTCTTTTGCTGAGAGCTGCTGACTTCTCAGTGTCTTCTCTGGGCATCTCCATCTAATCCACTTGCCTTAAAAACCCACACCCCTGTCTGTCAAATAATCTAGGATATAATATTACCCTACAATCTAAGCCTTGAATAAATGCCATTGTAAACTGTGCCCTTACCAGACTGTGATTGCTTTTTTTAAATCACATTCTTCTTCAAAATGACTTCCAAAGAATCATTTCACAAAATAAGTTTAACATTATCTGTGTGTGCGTGTTAAGTTGCTTCACTCGTGTCTGACCTCTGCAATCCCCATGGACTGTAGCCTGCCAGGCGCCCCTGTCCATGGGATTTTCCAAGCAAGCATACTGGAGTGGGTTGCCATGCCCTCCTCCAGGGAATTTTCCCAACCCAGGGATCAAACCCACGTCTCCTGCATTGGCAGATAGATTCTTTACCACTAATGCCACCTGGGAAGCCATTAACATTATCTACAAAGTTCTGTGTTTCTGGAAACTGTACTATTCTAATCATCCATTCTGCCAGGTGAAGTCAGTTTGGTCACCTTCTGCCAAGGCAGAAGCTTTGCAGGTTTCCTGCTCACTGTGGCCCTTTGTTCTATAAACATAGTATCTCAATTCAGTGAGGAAGGACCCAAGCTCCCACTGTGAGTCCCCAAGATCTAAAGCAGATGGATAAGTCAGTTTCTTCAGACATCAGTTTTTGCATGTGAAATTAGGGAGTTTATTACATGATCCCTTAATTTCTTTATGAATCTAACTCCTGCATCTCTGGGGGTCATATGACCATAACTCAACAAGGACACCTTGATAAATGGTTAACCTGGCTCTCACTCTTAAAGGCTTTGCATCTTCCAGAGCTTTCTCTCATAATCTACCTCACAGAATTTTAATAACACTCCCATGAGGCAGCACTGGCAATTCTTTCCTCACTTTGCTAATATTGACCCTGAGCCTCTGAGAGTGACTTGTCCAAGGCGTAACAGCCACAGATAAGCAGGATCTTGATTCAAACCCAACTCAAAGTTTTAAATTCCCAGCCAGGTGCCCTTTCTACTACATAGTAATGTTCCTCATAAAGTTTCTGTAAACCACTGTTAAATCAGTTGTACAGAAGACTCTCATTCTCTACCCTTCCAAGTAAATTAATCTGGATACTATCACATGCAGGTGTCTTCATTCTGAGATTTCTGTCCTGCACAGTTAATATTCTTTCCCTTAGGAACTGTGACAGACCAGCACCATTTGTGTCTTGCTTTAAACATTTTTTTAATTAAAGGGTAATCACTTTACAATATTATCATGGCTTCTGCCACCCATCAGCATGAATCAGCCACAGGTATACATCCGTCCCCCTACTCCTGAACCTCCTCCCACCTTCCACCCCATCCCGCCCCTCTAGGTTGTCACAAAGCACCAGCTTTAAGTTCCCTGTGTCATGCATCAAACTCCCACTGGCTATTTATTTTACACATGGTAATGTGTGTTTCAATGTCATTCTCTCAAATCATCCCACCCTCTCCTTATCCCACTGTGTCCAGAAATCTGTTATGCCTGCATCTCCTTTGCTGCCCTGAAAGTAGGATCATTACTATCTTTTTAGATTTCATACATATGCATTAAGTGAAAGTGAAGTCGCTCAGTCGTGTCTGATTCTTTTCTACCCCATGGACTGTAGCCTACCAGGCTCCTCCATCCATGGGATTTTCCAGGCAAGAGTACTGGAGTGGGTTGCCATTTCCTTCTCCAGGAGACCTTCCTGACCCAGGGATTGAACCCGGGTTTCCTGCATTGTAGGCAGATGCTTTACCATCTGAGCCACTAGGGAAGTCCAGATATGCATTAATACACGATATTTATCTTTCTCTTTCTGACTTACTTCACTCTGTTTAATAGGTTCATCCACCTCATTAGAACTGACCCAAATGTGTTCCTTTTTATGACTGACTAATAGTCCATATTATCTAATCTCCAGCAAGGAGATCAAACCAGTCAATCTTAAGGGAGATCAACTCTGAATATTCACTGAAACGACTGATGCTGAAGCTGCAGCTCCAATATTTTCGTCATCTGATGCAAATAGACGACTCACTGGAAAAGTCCCTGATTCTGGGAAAAGATTGAGGGCAGGAGGAGAAGGGGACAACCGAGGATGAGATGGTTGGATGGTATCACTGACTCAATGGACATGATTTTGAGCAAGCTCTGGGAGTTGGTGATGGATAGGGAAACCTGGTGTGCTGCAGTCCGTGGGGTCTCAAAGAGTCGAACACAATGGAGTGACTGAACAATAACCCTCTCACTGTGTACCTGATGTGGCCTATCTTCTCTGTGTACAGAGAGAGCTCTCAGGTGTCTCTTCCTCTTCTTATAAGGACATGAGTCCTAATGGATTATGGCTCCACCCTTATGACCTCATTTAACCTTAATTACCTCCCTAAAGGTCCTACCTCCCTATACAGATGCATTGAGGGTTAGGGCTTTAAGATATGAATTTGAGGGAACACAATTTAGTACACAGCAAATAATCTTAAGCCAAACCAACATGAGTCAAGACTATCAACCAGCCCAAGAAGTTTGACCTCCATTTAGTTGCTGGTAGAAAGATGTTGGAAGTCTCAAGTGGTCATGGACATGTTTTCAAGAAAGACACCATCCTTTTCATTTTTCTGGTCTATAAAATAAGAACTATTTTCTAGGATCCCTTCCAGGCTAGTAGACCATGATTATTGACTGCATTTTACAAGATTAATCTTTTAGAATTAGTTGTTCTCGCTGATATATAGCCTATGAAGCAATTATGTCACTGAAAGATAGATCATTTTAAGGGCCATTGTTTTTGTTCTAAAAAGGTTAATGATTACTTAAGTAGAGTAGCTTCTACCAAAAGCACCCAAATCCTGCTGGTTCTTAGAATGCTGTCAAGCAAGACATTAAAACAGAGTAAGATACACTTGGAAGATTTAGAAAAGACCAGTCCCTCTGGCATGGTTAGCTTGCACCACAAGAGTATTTGTGAACATTTTTCCAAGGCTGTACTCTTATCCAGTTTCTAAAAGAAATCCTAGTCTTTTAAAACTCCCTATCAGTAAAGAATCTGCCTGAAATGGAGGAGACCCAGGTTTGATTCCTGGGTCGGGAAGATCCCCTGGAAAAGGAAATGGCAACCCATTCCAGTATTCTTGCCTGGAAAATCCCATGGTCAGAGGAGCCTGGCAGGCTCCAGTCCATGGGGTGACAAGAGTTGGACAGGACGGGGCAACTAAACCACCACCATTCAGTAAAATATGAATTGATGAGGAGCACCGAATCCCAGAAGGCCAGAGCTGGCAGGTTGCTTCTGAAATGACTCGTTTCTGACTTTCACATCACAGATGAGGATGCTGAAGCCCAGAGATGTGCCATGAAGGGCCTGGGATCCCACAGGTACTTATTAATACTAGAAAAGCTTGCTTGACACAGACAAGAAGTATGTTTCTAACTGGTCCAAAAGCAGAATTGCTCCAAAACAAAACCAGCATCAGGGAGTCTTTGATTATGTCCCAGCCAGTGTTTGAAGTCACTGTTTCTGGGACATTGGTGTGCAAGGAAAGACCTGGGGAGCTCGTCAGAAGGCAGATTCGGATTGGGCAGGTCTGGGTGGGGTCTCGGAGTCTATTACTGACCAGCCCCCCAGGTATCACTGATCATGCTGGTCTGAAGATGACAGGGAACAGAAAGGTTCTAAGAGCAAACTCTCATTTCTCCAGAATAACCCTGTTTCTGTGACAGATGCAGATCCTCTATAGGCACTGGCACTATTGCCATTTGACAGAGGAGGAAACTAAGCATGAGTTCAGTGAATTGCCTCATGCCACACAGCTGGGAAGGGCTGGAGCCAGGATCACCCAGAGAACCAAACTCCAGCTAAGACTCCATGCTCCTAATGCAGGGGGCCCAAGTTCCATCCCTAGTAGGGGAACTGGATTCCACATACTGTAACTAAAGATCCCGCATACTGCATGGAAGTTCGCAGATCCTGCATGCCATAACTAAGACCCTGTGCAGCCAAATAAATAAATGCTTAGGGCTTCTCTGGTGGCTCAGTGGTTTGAAGGAAAAAAAAAAAATCCACCTGCCAATTCAGAACACACGTTCTATCCCTGATCCGGGAAGATCCCACATACTGTGGAGCAATTACACCCTTCCTCCACAATTACTGAGCTCTAGAATACTCTTACCTGGAGAATCCCAAGGATGGCAGAGCCCGTTGGGTTGCCATCCATGGGGTCGCACAGAGTCAGACATGACTGAAGCAACTTAGTAGCAGCAGCAGAGTTCAAGAGCTGCAACTACTGAATCCCTCGGGCTTGAGCTCCATAACAAGAGAAGCCACCACAATGAGAAGCCTGTGCACGGCAACGAGAGAGTAGCTGCCACTCGCCACAACGAGAAGAGCCCTTGAAGCAATGAAGACCCAGCACAGCCAGAAGTAAATAATATTTTTTTAAAATAATGAAAGCAAGAGACATTTTTAAAAATAAATGTTTAAAGGCAATCCAAGATCACCTCCATGCTTACACATGTCAGCTTTTAAGACTGAGTCATTAGGACCATATTTTAAATATGTAGCTATTAAAATATATTCATAAAAAAACAGAAAAGAAAAAGTGGGGCAAGTACTCATGAGATAATGTTAAGTAAAAACATTAGAATACAAAGTATATCAGACCAGGCCAGGCCCGCTGATTACCTGGCTCCATCACTCAAGCTGATACAAGCCAATGCATTATAGCAATAGCAGGAAAGGCTTTCCCTTCTCTTTTTCCTCCTCCCAGAAACCATCCCAAGGGAGACTTCACTCTAGCCCCAGCTCCCACAACAAACACTTCAGAAAGTGGGGTCTTAAGGGGAAAAAAGCTTGACACAGAACAAGTCTCAGTACATGGGAGAAAGCCAGCCCACAGCTCCCAGCATCCACAATTTTCTCTTATTCATTCAGCACATAGCTACTGAGAACTTGTGCCATCAACCACACCAGACTTTAGGATACAAAACTGCCAAAAGCCCCTGTGCTCATGAAGATTGCACTCTAGTAGGAGAAGCTGACAATAAAAAAATAGGGCTTCCCTGGTGACTCAGTGGTAAAGAATCTGTCTGCCAATGCAGGAGACACAGGTTGGATCCCTCATCCAGGAAGATCCCACATGTTTTGGAGCAAGTAAGCCTGTGCACCACAACTACTGAGCTTGTGCTCCAGCGCCCAGGAGCCTCAACTATGGAGCCCACACACATCAACTACTGAAGCCCGAGTGCCCTACAATGAGAGGCCCACACACTGCATCCAGAGAGTAGCCTGCCCAGCAATGGAGACCCAGCACAGCCGAAAATAAAGAACTATTCTTAAAAACAAGCATAGTAAATAACCATACCATATAGTATGTTAATAGATGATAAGTGTTATAGAAAAATAAGAGGGGGATAAGGAGTGCTGGGGTAGAACAGACTGCAGTAGTCATTAGGGTCATGAGGAAGAAGGTGACACTGGAGAAAGGGCTTGAAATGAAGGAGTTAATTACACACATGTCTGGGAAAAAAGACATTGCAGGCAGATGCAACACCAGGTGCAAAGGCCCTAAAATGGAAACAGATCACATCTGGGATGTGTAAGGAAAACCAGAGGCCACTGCACCTGCAGTGAAGGATTTAATAGGAGAGGAAGCCAGGGAGGTAAAGGCAGAAAGGTCAGATCTTACAGAGCCCCTCAGGTCTAGAGAAGGACTTTGGCCTTTAAGGGAAACTGGGAGTTGCTGAGGGTTTGGAGCCGAGAAGTGACGTGATCTGACCTATGTACTGAACGACCTCACGCCAGTCACTCTCTGAGCCAACTGAGAAGTGGGCAGAAGCCTGGAGACCAGTTACAAGGCAGCTGCAATAACCCACGCAAGGGGCACTGGTGGGTCAGATTAGAAGGGTAACAGTGAGGTGGTGAGAAGTGTAATAAGACCTGGGTCTCATGATTTCTCGAAGCTTAGAGGTAGAATGTGAGGGAAAGAGAGGAGTCAGGGATATTTTCTGCACTTGGAAGAATGAAGTTGTCCTTAATTGATACAAATAACTCCAAGGGAAGCGAACTTGAAGGCCAGATCCAGAGTCTGCATTTAGACAGGTGATGATTGAAGTGTAGACACACAAAAGAGATGAGTGACTGCATGGGTCTGGAATTCAGGGATGTGGGCCAGAGATGTCCACGTGGGAGCTGTGAGCACATGAGACCAGATGAGGTTTCCAGGAAAGGGAATCAAGTTGAGAAGAACAGGCGCTGTAGGGTCTGAGTCCTGGGCACATCCATGAAGAGAAAATGAAGCAGCAACCATCTGGGAAAGAGTGACCCATGAGTAACGTCAGAGGGAAACCAAGGAGTTGTGAGGGCCTGGGAGTCAAGAGAAGTATTTGCTAGAAGAGAGTCATCAAGTATGTCAACTCTGCTTAAAGGTCAACTTAGACCAAAGCAGAGAGCTGAGCTTTAGATTTAGCAAAGTGGAGGCCATAGGTAATGTTCGCAGCAGTTTCAGGGGAGAAAGGCAAGGAAGTTTTACCTACTGAAAGGATAGGAAAATATCAATGAGAAAAGGAGAGAGGGAAGAAGTGATGGCACCTTTGGCATTTAAGGCAAGACTTGTGTGTAAGCCAAGCAGAGCTGTTCTGTGTGTGCACAGCCTCTGTTTTCTCATGACTCAATAGACTATGCTGCTAACTTACTGACTCTGTTCTCTCTCCACCTCTGTCTTGAACACAGCTTAATCTTTTAAGTGAAAGAAAAAATAATAATAAAAGGTCACCTACTAGCTATTAAGCCTTCCTTCATCTGAAATCGGGACTTAATTCATTACCTGAAAGCCATGCTTGAAGGCTTCAACTTGAGGTACATTGTTCCAACAATGGATTTTTGCTTTTGATATTGTTGCCACACCTTTGGAACAACAATATGGGGAAACGCACACTGTTCTTTCTTGGTGTTAGGTCCAAAGAGGCCGATTTCTATGTTTAAGGCTAAGCTCACTCTTATTCCACACACTGTCTCCCATAAAATCATCTATCGCCAGTATTTCTGCCAAGTTACCCACTTAGAACCATCTTGTTCTTTCTCACACAAAGCCATATATGGAATGCAGAAGAGATGATCTACTTAATCCCATCAGAATTTCTTTATCTCAAAAATGGAAGGTCACCTCAAAAAAGTCCTGAATAGTACCAACTCATTAGGAATTACCAGTTGCTTATTTTTCCAGTTGGACCAGAAGATGAAATATTTTCTAGGAAAGTACCTAAGACATAATTATTTATACTGCTTATCTTCTGCTTCGTTTCAACTTGATGGAAAGAACTATCATTAACTTCTATGGCTAAAGAATAGGAAAATATCAGTAAAGCCTCATTATTTCAGATCCAACTGCTTTGAAAATAACAGTAATTAAACCTTGATTGAAGATTACTTTTGTAACATGTTTGAAAAGGGAGCACTGCAAAGAAAATTAATAACATAAACAGTGTTCAGGAAAGACATCTAACTCGCTTAAAACATAATGTGTTTCAAATATTATGTATCTGTTAAAGGAGACCTATCTGTACGCTAACAGTACAGAAAGGCAGTAAATATGTTTACATATGATGGATGTGTATTCATGAGTTATGCCATTTCAAAATTTTTCTAAATTTAAGAGTTTGTATTGTAATTTCTGATCTATACACACACATACTCTCACTCACCTACAGTCATGTAAGTATATACAAACAACTCACCAACCCACACACTTTATCTGCCAATGCACACACCCACGAGCAAGTAGGTTTCCCAGATAAAATAAAATAAAATCACCAATTTGGTTGGGGGGGCAGGATCCACAGCTCCTTCTATCCCTGAGTCTTAAATGGACTACTCCCCAAACTGCTTTTTCACAATTATATAATTGCAATTTTAGCTGTGTGAAATTAAAAGAAAAAAATGTTATTTCTTGGCTAAGAAGTAATCTATAAAAGAGATCTGCCTCTTCTCCATGCCGGATACATTTCCTTACCAGGGCAGATATGATCAGAATCCATGCTTTCTAAATCCAATACACCAAGATTTACTTACTCGACTTGAAATAAATAATACGCTTTCTTAAAGTATTACTTTTAGGTGAGTTGTATAAGCAACCTGCAGAAGATGAAAACTGAAGGCAGTCCCTCCCAAGATGTTAGGTTTGGGAGGCGTATATTAGGAATCTTCCCAGCCCAAGACCAGCAGATGATGGAACCTGACAGATTGGCTGGCATTATCTCCCCCATTCTGGGTGTCTGTCTCATGCAATCTGCTCCCACGGGGCTGAACCATTGCCTTGTTCTAAAAACACCAACCACACACACACACACACCACCTCCAATCCTGGAAGCTGAAGAGCTCTCCACTGCAGTAAACACTTGTTCTCTGAAGTTTTCTTAACTGAACTTTTAGGATTCGTACTGACCACACATGTACCAAATGCCCAACATTCAGAAAACCTCCTCCATTGCTATCCCACAGGAGTTAAAAACTACTTGTTTAACATCTTCAGAGCACCTGCTATTATGCCAAGCCCTGCAACAGCTATTAAAGATGTGAAGCTACATCACAGCCTGGTTCTCTCTTAGAGGAGATGGATGTGAAGGTGAAAAACAATGTCGCAACTGTGGTACCAAGAGTATAAGAGGGGGAAAGGCAGCTGCATGAGACGGTTTGAGAGAAATGGCCCTGGAGAGGTTATTTTTGACCTGGGTCCATAGGACAAGGAGGAGGTCACTGAGGGAGAAAGGCAGGACAAGTGTTCCCAACACAGCAAAGCCCTGAGATCTCTCTGGGAAACTGGAGACCTTGAATCAGGAGGGCAAGAACACTGAGCAAATGTGATTAAAGCGACGGGTTGGGCAGGATGCAATTCAAATGCCACGCTTCTGTGTTATACTCAAACAATAAGGAACCATGAATGCCTTTTAGTCAAGGGCGAACAATCAAGTTACATAAAGATAACTGTGGCAGTTTGGAGGATGGACTGAAGCGGAGTGAGGAAATCAGGAATTGAAGGGGAACTCATGCTTGGGTTCATGCTCAGTCATGTCCGACTCTGACACTAAGAACTGTAGCCCGCCAGGCTCCTCTGTCCTCGGGACTTCCCAGGCAAGAATACTGGAGTGGGTTGACATGTCCCACCCTAGGGAATGTTCAAAACCCAGGAATCGAACCCAAGTCTCCTGGGTCTCCTGCACCGGCAGGCAGATTCTTTACTGCTGAGCCACCAGGGAAGCCCTGAAGGGGAACCAGGTTTATGCAAAGGGAAACGAGAAGGTGAGGTGAGAGATATTCCCAAAACAAGATGAACAGAACTCGGGGACCTTTGCGTGACAGAGGTTAAAGACACACAGGAGCACAGGATGAATCCAGTGATTCCAAGGACAGACTTCCAAGACTCACACACAGGCATGCAGGAGGAGGAAGAGGGCAAGCTTGAGTGAAGATGTCTGCCCAGCACTGGCTCTCCTGTGGGTCACCTGAGAGCAGGAGGTGAGGGAGGAGCCGGGGGTGAACAGGTAGGTGATCGAGGTCAAGCAACTAACGCTAAGGCCAGGAGTTCCTGATGCTGCAGTTAAAGGGAGGGACAGAGACAGGAGGGAGACGCTGGCCCTAGAGCGAGTGGATGCAATGACATGACATGAATTTTCACATGTTATGGCAGCTTGTGTGGAAGAACATGATCCAACTGGAGAGAGTGGCCCCTGGGGCAGATGTTTGCAGTTGGCTAAGTCAGAAGCCCTAGTGGCTCAGAGGGTAAAAAATCTGTCCGCAATGCAGAAGACCCAGGTTTCATTCCTGGATCTGGAAGATCCCCTGGAGAAGGGCATGGCAACCCACCCCAGTATTCTTGCCTGGAGAATCCCATGCACAAAGGAGTCTGGCAGGATACAGTCCATGGGGTCACAAAGAGTCGGACACAACTGAAGCGACTTAGCACGCACATAGATCACAACACATCATTCACCTTATCCATCTTACTTATCATAGACATTTATTCATCTCACATCATCACAAGAAGGGTGAATATAGTACAATAAGACATTTTGAGACAGAGAGAGATCATATCACAAGTTTTATTACAGTATATTGTTATAACCACTCCATTTAATTATCCATAACTGTTATTAATCTCTGGAATATGCCTAATTCATAAATTAAACTTTATCATATGTAGGTATATGGGTTCCCCAGTGGCTCAGATGGTAAAGAATCTGCCTGCAGTGCAGGAGACCTGGATTTGATCCCTGGGTCAGGAAGATCCCCTGGAGAAGGGAATGACAACCCACTCCAGTCTTCTTGCCTGGAGAATCCCCTGGACAGAGGAGCCTGACAGGATACAGTCCAGGGGGTCACAAAGAGTCAGACATGACTGAATGACTTTTACTTAAGTCAGGAGCCATTCCCAAACCTCTTCTTCCCAAAGCCGGACCCTCATTTTCCCAGTATTGCTTTTAGCTTGAAGTGGTGAGACAGTGATAGGGGAAGTCCACTGGGAGACGATGGTAAAGCCCACTTCTCTGATGAAAGAAACAGACATAGCTGGAGCAGCCCCCTCTGTTTGCCTTAAATGAGGACACGAGGCCTAGAAGTTCTTAGAGCCAGTTTGTCACCCATAAGATGGCAAAAAGTATGTTAATGATGGGGTGGGGGGATGAAAAGATAGGATGCTGTCTAGCCCTGGACTGTGGGAAACTCTTAGGCAAGAAATGAACACAAACAGTACTACAAGAGGAAAATCAGACTACAAATGAGTCTAGAGGAGGGACACATCAAGGGATATGCCCGGCATATGGTAGGCTGTGAAGAACATGGTTCCATCCTTGGAGATCCACAGCTCCACTAACACCTGGGGACTCTCCAGGGGATACCAGCCATCTTGGAGGGGGATGCCTGACTCTGAGAAAAGCCATGGGTCCACTGGAATCTTTCATCATCTGACTCTTCAAGTCTAACAAGATAGGAATCTCAGAATGTCTGACTTTAGCCAGGTTTCATCTGGAATGACCAGCTCCCATGGAAGGAAGGGGGGCACTGCATAAGAAGAACCAATCAGCTTCACAGCTCCAGGGGAAGCAGTCTTGCAAGGTGGTATGGCCTCAGCAACCTTTCTGGGTGGAGAAAGATGGCCCAGCAGCTTAGAAGGCCCACAGCTGGAGGAAACTTGCCATCTGAAAAGCGCTCATAGAATTTCCCATGATACCCCACAGTTTCTTAAGCTTTACTGCAGCCTCATCTTCCCCTGAATATCCCTTCCCTACACCATCCATTTCTGTACTTCCACCTCCCTGCACAAATTCAAAATGGAAAATAAATCTAATGATACTTTATGTGGTCTTAACAAATAACAGCCCCCTCAAAATATATACATGTGGGGCTTCCCAGGCGGCACCAGTGGTAAAGAACCCACCTGCCAATGAAGGAGACGTAAGAGATGAAGATTCCATCTCTGGGTTGGAAAAATCCCCTAGAGGAGGGCATGGCAACCCACTCCAGTATTCTTGCTTGGAGAATCCCATGGACAGAGGAGCCCGGCAGGCTATTCTCCATAGGGTCACAAAGAGTCGGACATGACTGAGGTGACTTAGCATGCCCATACATATGAAATATATACATATACCAGAATCACATGGGGAAAAGACTTAAATTGCCATCAAGCAGTGAAGGTCTCTGTAGCATGTGAGCACTGCTGTATTTCCAACATTGAGATGAATTTTTGATCCTTTATATAATATCTAAGTCTTCCATTAAGGAAGAATGACATTTTCAAATGTTTGTCTTGTACATATAATTTCAAGAGAGTCTTACCAAATTGTTGGAGAAGCTAATCTAATTATCTACAGACCATGTATAAAGTTCAGCTAAAATTGCATTTAACACTCAACCTTATTACCAGAGAGGAAGGGTGAAGAGAGAGTAAGTTAGGGAGTTTGGAATCCACATGTACACACTGCTATATTTATTGTATTTAAAATGAATAACAAGGCCCTACTGTAGAGCACAGGGAATTCCGCTTAATGTTACGTGGCAGTCTGGATGAGGAGGGAATTTGGGGGAGAATGAATACACGAACATGTATGGATGAGTCCCTTCACCGTTCACCCGAAACTAACACAACATTGTTAACCAAGTATGCTCCAATATAAAAGAAAAGTTTTTAAAGAAAGAACAGAGAATAAAAAAGAGCTCTTGTGAAAACAAAACACTCTACCTTAGTGGCCTTGCACACATGACCTGGTGGAGAGGAAGCCCTAACAAGAAACAGTGTCACCTACAGACCACACACTAAAAATAGTCAATTTAAAAGCACATTCAGGCAGACAGGCTATATCACCTTGAGACATGTAATTTATTTCATCTGAACTGACCTTTAACATTTTTGAAGACTTCATTGAAGCACAGTGGGGATAAAAAAATTCTAAAACACTGGCAAGGCTTCCTGCCTCTTTTCATTCTTTAAATATATCTTATAGCTCTATTAAAAATCCTGTTAAATTGTATTAACTCAAACACATATTTGTTGGGCACCTACATGGGCCTGACCATCTGTCTGGCAATAGGATTAAAATGATAAACAAGTCCAACCTGGCCCCTTGTCCTTTTACGATTACACTATTTCTAGAATCTGGCCATTTTTCATCACCTCCACCCAGAGCAGCTTGGTCAGAGCCACCTGGGTTATTACTGCAAGAACCTGAACACTGGTCACTCTCACTCTTCTGTCCCCACAACCTCTTCTCAATGGACTACAGACGGAGCCCTTTAACCCAGCAGCCCCCAGCCTTTTCAGCACCAGGGACTGATTTTCATGGAAGAAATCAGTGCGGCGAGGGGCAGGGAGGAGATTTATTATGCACTCTATTTCTATTATTATTACATCAGCTCCACCTCAGATCATCAGGCATCAGATCCTGGAGGCTGGGGACCCCTGATTTAACCTAAGTCAGATGATGACCCAGCTTTGCTCTAAACACCCAAAGCTTCCATCTGATCCAGAGTAAAATCCAGAGTCTTTAGTGCAACTCCCTTTTTCAACTGCACAGCCTCCAAACCCCCATCAGCCATACTGGCCAAGCTGCCCTCTTGTTCTTCCTCACATCTGACAGGCCTCAGGGCCTCTGCACTTGCCAGACCCTCTGCCTGAATGCTCCCCTTCTCAAGTACCTGCATGACTCCCTCCCTCCAGGCCTTTACTCAAATAGTCCCTCTCAGACACCATCCCTTCACGTTGATACCCATCCTCCTCCCTTGCCCTGCTTTACTTCTCTCCAAGGTGCTTGTCACTATCCAACACACTAAGAGCAAGTGTTTGCCTGTTTGCGACTGCTGTCCTCCCCAGTTAGATTTCAAGCCCCATGAGGACAAGGACTTGTTTATTGCAGAATCTCCAGAGCCTAAAACAGTGTATGTCCAGTATTTGTGGAGTAAGATCTCACACACTTTCCCCCATGTATCTCTCTCACTCTCCAGGACCCTGGTTCCTGGGGACAGGAGAGAAGTCAGATGTGGGATGCCCTCACACAGATGCCCTGGGTCAGGACAAGGAAGAGCTTTTCCTTCGTATGTTTGGGGCAGAGACAACGTCATGGGTATGTGACCTGCAGGCTAGTCACAGAGGGCTCCATGCTCAGAGCGGCCTTGTGCTTGGTTCAGTGCTCTGTGATCACTGATTTGAAGTTCTTAATAGTCTTTGAACAAGGGGACCTACATTTTTATCTTGCACTGGACTCCACAAATTATGTAGCTGGTCCTGAAAGACGCACAATTCTCAGAATGCACAACCCTTGAGGCAGGCCGTGGTCACCAGCTACCCCATCACTACTAATGCAAGGACAGGAGCTTGGTCCCTGAGGCACGTGGGATCTTCCCTCTCTTCAGACTAGGACAGCGAAGCCCTTTGGCAGGTCATGGGATTGTTCCAGCAGTTCTCTCCTCTGCACCTTTCTCACCCCCAGGTCTCCCTCCCTCCAGGCCACAAGCTGGAATTCCCCACCACTAACGTCAAAGTCAGTGAATGGCAAGAGAGAAGCCATAGCACACTCACTTGGATAAAACTGTAAAATTAGTGACTGTAGAACTTCAAATTTAAAATAGAACAGCTCCATTCCAGCAGGGGAGAGAGATGGTTTATGGTGTTGGCTTAGATGCTGATGGGAAAGGGTACTGAACCCAGGAAAGGGTGAACACTTAGGGATACGTGGTACAAAGTGGAGGGCAGTGCCAAAAGGTAGAAGGCACGTAAAACATCTCTAAAGACTTAGCAAGGGCTTTGTCTCAGCTCAGGGAACCAGCAAGTGCCTCCTTGTGCCGTCCTGGTCTTGGCAAGAGAAGTATCCAGAGCAGCCAGTGTTCCGGCTGACCCCTGCTGGCTCTTGAAGGAAATGTCCATGCGCATAGGGCTGGCTAGGCCTCCAAGAGATTTTCCAGAATGATGGATGCACACACAAGCCAGATTCCTGGGTGTGTGTGTCAAGTTGGGGAGGGGTGCGGGGGGTGCTAAGATAAGGGTAAGGAACACTTTCCAGCCTATTTCTCTTACCAGAGTAATGACATGGTGATCCATATAGACACAGGAGAACAGAGCAGCTCATGTTTTAGAGAGAGGCTAGAATGTATTATCATCATCTCTTTGAGACCCTTAAGGAGAGACTAGAGAGCTACAGTTTGCAACGTGGAACTGAAAAGCATCAAACTTTTAGGATGCTACCTTTGTTTCTGTTTTCTTCTCTCCTCCTTCCCTGAATGAAGGCAGTCACAAGAAATTGCCACATAAAAAGGCACATTTTGCATTCAAAATAGTTACCAGCAACACAACATTGTAAGTCAACTATACTCCAATCAAAATTAAATTTTTAAAAATGTAGTTATGAGTAAATTCTCTCGCTAGTCAGCCCAGCAACATTAAACACAGGGTGAAACTTAGATCTCATCTTCATCAGAGCCAAAGAAACGTTATCCGGAAAGATTTTTTGCAGAAAACCGTTTAAACGTTTTTAGGATGGAACAGGAAAATTTACATTACCTTATCTATGACACAGAAACTCATTTTCAATTTCTTTCTAAAGTTTTCTGAAAAGCACTGCTTCATTTACATCTAAAAAGCACTATTTCATAAATGCAAATTTGGTACTGCCTCACTACTAAACTTGAGGAAATAAAGGCATAAAGATTTATGCTCCTAGGTAAGACCTGCTTTTTAAACATATTAGGTAGACTAATAAGTCTACATCTGCCAAAAATCCATTCTCTAAATATTTATCAATATAAACCAGAAACTTTGTAATGTTTCCTCTTGAACTTTGCTCCTTCGAGCTGGGGCGATTATACTGAACCCACCTGCATCCAATGCAGTGTTCTGCAATTTTCATCTAAGGACCCAATCAACCTGCCCTCAAGTGTTTACCAAGCATTCAAAAGTAGCTTCAGCCTCTTTGTCTTCAAACTGATTCCACAGGAGAGTACAATTAAGTACTAAAGACTATGGTACATCTATTTTGGGAATTCGAGGAGGAAAAAGGCCTGTGGTAGAGGGGACTTAAGTGGATGAAAACAAACTTGAATTTGTTCCTGAAAAATGAGGACAGACGACCAGGGGGAAAAAAAAAAGAGAAATTAGTGTTAGGGGGGAAATCTTTCAGAGAAAGACCCATAGAAGAACGAACACAGGAGAGAGTTGTTTGAGGCCAACTATTATTTTGAATATTAAACAATGTTTACATCAAGGTGAAGATAAACTATGCCTTTTCTCCAGTAAAAATATAAAGGCGGCATCTAAAAAAGCAAAGGAGGTTCTTAACCAGGGGAAGCCTCTAGCAATGTTTGGAGATATATCTTTGGTTGATCAGGAAGTCTCACTTTTCATACCTCTGTGCAATATAGTAATCCCCCTACACAAGAACGAGTTCCATTCTGAGAGCACGTTTGTCAGCTCAATTTGCTCTGAAGTCCAACAAGGTTAGACTAGGTACCTACCTAACAATTGGCTACGAGCGCTGTACTGTGCCCCGTACAGTATCCGTACAGTATACAAAAGTAAACAAAAGCGCCACCACTTGTAGAGGATTCACACACGTGCCAATGGAAGCCAGACACGTGAAGGTGAAAGTGAAGTTGCTCAGTCGCGTCCGACTCTTTGCAGCGCCATGGACTGTAGCCCACCAGGTTCCTCCATCCATGGGATCCTCCAGGCAAGAATACTGGAATGGGTTGCCATTTCCTTCTCCAGGAGATCTTCCCGACCCAGGGATTGAACCCAGGTCTCCTGCATTGTAGGCAGACGCTTTACCGTCTGAGCCACCAGGGAAGCTCCCAGACACATGAACTAACCTTTAAAGTTCACAACTTGAAGGTTCATACACACAGGACTAACTGTAGAAAGCAAGTAGGCCAGAAACAAAAAACACAGCGTGAAATGGCAATGTGATTGAGGCAACTCACCTCAGGTGCCTCAGGATAAGCAGGCTGTGGTAAAGTCCAATCTCACTTCTTAACGACATGCGTGAGCTTCAGTCACGTCCGACTCTATGTGACTCCACGACTGTAGCCTGTGGGCTCTTCTGTCCGTAGGATTCTCCAGGCAAGAATACTGGAGTGGGTTGCCATGCCCTCTTCCAGGGGATCTTCCTGACCCAGGGATGGAACCAGAGTCTCTTACATCTCCTGCGTTGGCAGGCAGGTTCTTTACCACTAGCGCCACCTGGGAAGTCCTTTCTTAATGACAGCAGTTCTTGAACTTAATGGCAAGTAGGCTATACCGGAGTACTGTCAAAATGTAGCCTGCAGGCCCCACCCCTAACATATTGAATCAGCAGCTCTGATGGTGGTTTAGTTAGCAGCATTTAAACACCTTCTCCCACCTCATCCCACCAGGTGATTGATACAGATAAAGCTAGGACTATACTTGGTACTGCCCTGCGAACTGTCTCCCAAGCCACTGGTTAACTCTGAACAAACTCATCCATTTCCAATTTAGTTTTGTAGACCATCAAGAGCTTTCACCAACCAACTGTGGGAGAATGTCTGAGGTGCTTCCATCTGTCATAGTTTTCTCTCACCGAGAAGCACTCAAGGTTTCCATCAAAAAGAATCTGAGAGGTGCTATTATGAACTGAATGTTTATGTCCCTGCAACGTTTATACACTGAAGTCCTAACACCCAATATGACAGTATCTGGAGGTGAGATCTCTGAGAGGTAAAAAGCTTTAGTTGAGGTCATGAGTATGGGACCCCCATGATGGGGTTTCCTACCTTATAATAAAAGACTCCAGAGCTCTTTCTCTCTCCTTTATGAGGACACCACAAGAAGACAGCTCGCACCAGAACTGAATTTGCTGGAACCTTGATCTTGGATTTTTAGCCTCCAGAACTATGAGAAACAAATGTCTATTATTTAAGCCACCAGTCTAGGTATTTTGTTATAGCAGCCCCAGTTGACTAAGATAGATGCCACATTTCAAAACTGAAGAGTGAGATGGCTGTGCTATAAAATGTGGCCTAAAAACATGTTCCCCACCTCTGTCCTTTTCCCAGAACAATCTATGTCAAAGGAAACAGACTAGCTCAAGCAAACAGGTTTCACTTAAAATGTGAATCATCTTGGACCTCAGCCTAATTCATAACTAAATAAATCTGGCTGTTTGTGTTAAGCTATGGTTTTAAATACAAAAGGCAGAAACCTTTGACTTTCTAGATGGAAGAGTAGATTATAACAGCTGTGGCAGTTCTGGTGATTAATTGGAACCAGTGGTGATGGATTTGGGCTAGGGAGGCCTCCAAGTAGGAGGCAATGAGCAAAGGATGCCTGAACTGACTCATTTGTTCAACAAAGGCTTTCTGAGTGCCTACCACGTGGTGGGCTCCAGAGTCCCATTAATGGACAAAACTGGACATTCTGGAAGCCAAAGAGGGAAGGTACTTTTCAGTGGTAATAAGAGCTAGAAAAGACCCTGAGAACTGGGAAAGGGGGAGTGATTGGGGGGCTAGGGAGTGGCTTCTTTAGAGAGGATGTCAGTCTCTGCAAGACTGGCATTCAAGCTAAGACTAAACGTGAAGAAGAAAGATCCAGGGAAAGAACAGTAGATGTGAGTTAGGCTGGGACCTGGCACCCTTTGCTGCAGTGCTTGTACCTGGACACATTTCTTCTCCAGCAACAAAATACAGAGAAACTACATGGGACTAAAACTAACTAGCAGTTGGGGCAAATTCTGAACCCAAAAGATACAAAGGGACCAAAAAACCCAACTGCCACTTTTGAAGAGTCTGTAGCAGAAAAAAAAAAAAAAAAAAACACTGCTGGAAGCAAAAGCAGGGTACTGAGCATGCCCCCTGCACACAACAGTGCCTAAGGGGTAGGCAAAACACCCAAGCCACCCCTCCAGCCCGATCTCTGGACACAATCTGACTCTCACCCCATATAAGGAACAAGCTTGTTCCCCCTTGGAAAGAGCGTACAAGCAAGGCCATCTGTTGTTTCTTCTCACTCCCCTCTGCTGCAGCAAGGGTCCCAGTAAAGCCTTGCCTGAATTTCTTGTCATGCCTCTAATCAATTCCTATTGATTAAGGAGGCCAAGAGCCGTGGTCCATAACAAGCAAATCCCAGAGACCGAAAGGAGCTTGGCATGTTTGAGCAACAGGAAAAGGGTCACTTTTCCTGTTGGGGCTGGACCAAGTGAAAAGGATGGAGGAGAAGCTGAAAAAGTAAATAGGATCCTCGGGAAGAGGGGCAGGCATTATTACTACTGCTGCAATGGCAGAGAAACAATCCCACATTAACATTCCTGAAGGGAGAAATCTTTGGCTTTGTGGGTGACTGCCAGGCTCTGCCTTACACACTAACACAGTGAGTAACTTGAGTCCTTCATACTGCTGATTTCGATCTTAAGAAGCCCTCATCTCCCTTAACCCCTCTCTCCTCCTGTTCAATTTCATGCCTGAAATGGTATTGAAAAGGTAGGTTCAATATTCTGGCTTTGCAGTCTCACAACCCAGGTTTTATTTTCATCTCTGCCACCTTTTAGCTGAGGCTAAACAACTTGAACTTTGTTATTTACATCTGTAAAATGGGGGAGGGGACATGAACACCTTACAACATATGTAAGTATTTACCAGAGTAGCAGACACAATATTTAGTGCATACAAATGCTATTCTTATCCAAGAAGCGTCATTTCTCTAATTTAAGACACTGATACAAGTTTAATAAAAAAAACTCTCCGAAACAGTCACATTAAGTTATTGGTTATTTGTACTTTAGTGTGAATAAGCCTGCAGTTCTTTCCCAAATCCCTTCAAAGTTGGATGAAAAAGAGGAATTATGAAGGAGAGAAATTCTAGATGTCAGAGGAACCAAAGGAAGGAGGAAAAAATTAGATGAGTAAGGAGGGCCATAACCTCTCTCTGTGAGGATTTATATATTTTC
The DNA here is from genome assembly GCF_014754425.2 of Oryx dammah. Classification (NCBI taxonomy): domain Eukaryota; kingdom Metazoa; phylum Chordata; class Mammalia; order Artiodactyla; family Bovidae; genus Oryx; species Oryx dammah. Next base: position 49,284,137 of record NW_024070203.1, on the reverse strand, counting down.
AGTGTTTAAATTCTTTAAAATTAATAAAAGAATCAAGCCTTTATTTTCCCATACAAATACATTTCAGAGTAACCAAATGGTGATGGGAGAAGTTTCTCTTCTCAATAAAAAGTATTCTAGTTAAGCCATAAGAAGAGATGATAGAACTAAAGTATTACCACTCAGCAATCTCTCCCCAGGTGGCTCAGCAGTAAAGAATCTGCCTGCAATGCAGGAGATGCAGGTTCGATCCCTGGGTTGGGAAGATCTCCTAGAGAAGGAAATGGCTACCCACTCAAGTATTCTTGCCTGGGAAATCCCACGGACAGAGAAGCCTGGTAGGCTACAGTCCATGTGGTCACAGAGTCGGATACAACTTAGCCACTAAACCACAACGAGCTAATGGGTCGAGGTAATGACCATGAGGGGCTGCTCACATCACAAACAGAGAAAAGTACTTTGTGCCTCCTGATAGAAGTGTCCATGCCACCACTTAGGAAGCATTTCTGCCCTAAACTTTGCCTAAAACATTTAGCTCTATCTATCAGTTTTAAGGAACTATAGAGAATAGAGGAATATGTTAAAAATCAAGGGAAAGCAAAATCCAGGCTATCAAAAACCCTCTTGGGAGAGGAACCCAGTTTCTTCAACAAATTGTGAGGAAAAATAAAGAACAAGAGGGGAAACATACATATTTAAAAATAGATTTAAGAGGTACCTCAACATAAGGGCTTATCAAAAGATCCTGATTCAGAGACACCAAATTAAAATTAAAAGTTGATGATAAAATCAGAGAAATTTGACTGGATATTTGATAATGTTAAATTATTGTTCATTTTTAGGTGCGATAATGGTATTGAGGTTACTTTTTAAAGAGTCCTCATCTTTCAGAGATATATAATGATTTATATATCTATATTTGTATTTATATATATTTATAAACATTTTGTGTGAAATACATTTTAGAATATCTAAGATTAGCTTCAAATTAATCTGGTGGGGGGGCTGGTTTTTTTTACTAATAACTAAAATAAAAACTAACATCAGAAATATCTGCTTCTGCTGCAACTTTATCATTTTCCTTAAGGTTCCTGTTCTCTACACACATTTTACTGGTAACCAAGGGCTCTGGGAGTTAGAGGCATTAAAGCCTTTGACGCGGGGCATGATAACAATAATAATGACGATGACTAACATTTCTTAATAATCTATACATTTGACTAAACCCAGTCCAGGAACATGCTAGGCCAAAAAACTGATGCAATCACCCTGGGAGAAGGAGAGGAGGAGCCCCTGAGGACCAGAAAGAAGGTAAGGAAAGGGTCACCCACCATGAGCTGCTCACATTTCTGTGTCCCCCAGATCACTGTGAGCTGCTGAAACCAGGGAACCACGTTTTATTCATCTACCCCTTCCTCGGTCCAATTACCACACCTGGCAAGTGCAGCATCACTAATTGAGGCGGAAGGCAAAACGCAGAGATACAGAGTAAGGGAGGGATTCTGATATCTAAAACTGGGAGAGGGAAGCTAAGACCAGTCAGTTTAGACTTGCCACAGAACAGCAGAGGGACACAACTCCCCTCAATCTACTTGAAGAAAACCACAAACCAAAAATGTACGAAAGTCCATAACCAAAGGAGGTAGTCTGTGACCTGAAATGGATTTCATCTCGCTTCTGCTCATCCCCAGGTGAGTCTACTGCCCAGACTCACCTGGGGATGAGCAGAGGTGAAGTCACGGACACGACTGAGCGACTTCACCTCTGCTCATCCCCAGGTGAGTCTGGGCAGTAAAGGACTGTGATGGAAATGAAACCTACACCCACAGGAGGCAGCAAAGAGCTAACATTCTAAGAGATGTGAAACCCAGATCAGTAAGGTGGGGCCTCAGCACTTCCTGCTGGGAACTTTCAGCCTTGGCTTCAGGGTTTACCTCTCACAGGAAAACAAAAAGTGCCTAAGTAGCTTTTTGGAAGAATGTTGGGAAGCAGTAAATCAGTAGCAGTGTGGGAGGGATAAGCTCTGCTGTGATGAAGTGATAGCGGATACAGTAGAGTATCCCGAGTGGAAAGTTTTTCATATAAACATCCTGAAAACTTACACTTAGCTAAACCTCATGCCAAAGTGTTCTGCAGGTTCCCTCTCTACACATGCTCAAAGCCATGTACCTGCATTTTAAGATTAATTCCTAGCCCCACAACTGCTCAGAGAAATCACCTGAAAGCACTTTAAATGTCAGTTTATTATTGAAGGTCTCCTCCCTGGATTCCTTAATGCTGTCTCCAATGCAGGCCATCAACAGCAACAAGAACAAAAAGTCTTCTTATGAGACACCGAGGCCCCTGGGAATAAACCAGTGTTGATCAAGTTAAATGCAGAGTCACTTAGGCACAGACCTTGCAGCTTGCTTTGAAACCCTGAGTCCCGTCCCAGGCAGATCCAGAGCCCTCACCCCCCACACTGACCCCTGCTCTGATGCAAGAAGGGCTTGCTTTCATACAGACTAAGTGGGCTTGAGCAATACTTCTGACATCATCTGCAGAAATGGACTTTCCCGTCACTTCAGATGCACACCCTCCATCCCTTCTCCCTTCTCATTATATGTAAATAGTGATGGGCAAGAATTTGAAGAAACCTGCCCTCCTTGATTTTTCTCTTTCCAGTTGTCCCCAGTTGTCCTCACCTCATAGCCCACACCTCAAGGTAAGGCACTCCTGGGACCCTTTGCTGCAATGCCTGCACCTGCACACATCTCTGCTCCAGCAACAAAATACAAAGAAACTATATGAGACTAAAAATAACTGCCTGCATGTGTAGTTGGGGCAAACTCTGGACCCAAAAGATACAAAGAGACCGACCCACCCCCCCAAAAAAACCCAACTGAAACTTTTGAAGAGCCTGGAGGAAAAAACAGTGTCAGGAGCAAATGCAAAAAAACAAAGGCAACAAGAAACAGAAAATGCTTCCAGAGAAGAGGAAACCTCACAACTTTTTCTGATTAGGATTCAGAATACAATCTTTCTCTTCTCACCTAATTTTTCTAGATTTGGGAAATAGGGAGTGTCATGAGCAGAGAGGATGATGCCAGACAGTAGAAGGTCTGGGCAGGAGCCTAGTAGACAAGGGAGGTTGTGTACTTCTTGCATTTTCTAGAAGGGAGAGTCTGCTGCTCCAGAGGATTTCCTCCTCCAGAGGATCTTCCCAACCCAGGAACAGAACTCATGTCTCTTGCATCTCCTGATTTGGCAGGTGGATTCTTTATCACTGAGCCACCTGGGAAACCCAGCCTATGAAATTACCCAGTCCATAAAAACTAACAGCATCCCCCCCTACACCACCAAAAAAAGAAAAAACAGCCCCATACCCTGAGTCCACTCTCACCTTCTGAGACTGCATTCTGCCTGTGGGATGTGTATCTCTCTAAATAAATTTGCTTCCACTTTACTCTTGAATTTTTTTGTGCACAAAACCAAGGACCATCACATGGTGGCCTATCCCAGGAACTTGCCCAAGACCCAGGACATGACCATTCTCTTTCTCCCTCTTCTCCTGCAGCACTGCCAGATGTCAGGAATCTGAGAAGTGACAAGCTCTGAACCCCAGTGGCCCAGTGCAAGGGCCTAGAAACCAGACACCGCCTGACTTGGAATCCCTACTCCAGCACTTGGATGAGCTCCCACATTTCTGAGTCTTAATACTCTAATTTGCAAAATGAGACTCATACCCTGGAAAATCTTGAACAATAGCATAGGGTGGTTACTGTGAGAATTCAAGGAGAGGAAGTGTGGAAAGCTCCTCGAACTGTGGCTGGGCACGCTCAGAATTAAATCATTTTCTGTCTCCCTTTCCTTCCTGCCATCCTATTATTTCAGTCTCTCCTTTCCCAGTTATGCATTTGGCCTCACTCTACAAGGAAATCCTCAAACGCCACTGAAAGTTTTGCAGGATTTTTGGTTTCTGAACAGGGCAGATCAACATGATACTCAAATTTGACTTCTTTCTGGATTCATTTGTCTAGCTCTAGAATATGAGACACCCAATAACATATGCCAACTCTATACGATAATTCTTTTACCAAGAGAAAATTGCTTCTTTGTAAATTATCTTGGGGGAGTTACATTTTTGTTATGCTTAAAATTTCAAATATAAGCATCAGTTCAGTTCAGTTCATTTCAGTCGCTCAGTCGTGTCCAACTCTTTGCGACCCCATGAATTGCAGCACACCAGGCCTCCCTGTCCATGATAGAATGCTATAAAATACCTCCGTGAGCCCATATCTAGCTTTAATCTGTGTGTGCGCTCAGTTGCTCAGTTATGTCTGACTCTTTGCAATCCCTATGGACTGTAGCCCACCATGCTCCTCTGTCCATGGGATTTCCCAAGCAAGAATACTGAAGTGGGTGGTCATTTCCTCCTCCGAGGAATCTTTCTGGCCCAGGGATGGAATCCACATCTCCAGCATTTCCTGGATTGGCAGGAGGATTCTTTACCACTGAGCCACCTGGGAAGCCACTGGAACTTTAATGGTTATCAACAATTGAGTATTTTTGTTTCACCAGCAGTCTTTCCACTGTTGTTGCTGTTATTATTGTTATTCTAGATGTCTTATTATACCACCATAAATGCTTCAAGGTATGTCACTAACAGATAAGGACATTTTCTGTCATAACCATAATACCATTATCAAACCCAATAAAATTAATGACAAATCCTAACTATCATTTGATACCCAGTCTATATTCCCCTCTTGTCTCAAAGTTATCTTCTTATGGTTGTTTCTTGGATTCAGGAATCCCCTGCATGTGGTTAATATTCCTTAAGTCTTTTTAAATCTGTAACAGGTCTGTGCCAGCCATGGAGGAGCACCACTCAGATCCCCTCAGCTGCAAAGCTTGACATTGATCCAAAGCCCCTTCACCCAAGGTCACACCCTTCCCCAAGCAGCCCACATTCGAGGGTAGGTAGAAAGCCCAGCTTCTTGACCTGACACAGGACAGACAACTCCAGTGGCCAATGTTTGCTCCAGAGAGTCCCAGGCATTGTCCAAGACTCTGCCAGGCCTGTGTCACATGGGTTCTTTCTTGCTGCCCCCTGCTTCCCAGCCCCTTTCTTTTACAGGTGTTGATCCTTTTTAATCACCTTGCATCCAGACTGTGTGGCAGTATCTGCTCCTAGAGAATGCAATGTGCATACCTTCCCTTTCCATACCATCAACTAGTGGAAGAAACTAGGACTGACTTTATGTTTTAAAATACTGTTTACTAGACTTATTGTGGTGGTCATTTTGCAATATGTGCAAATATTGAATCAGTATGTTGTACACCTGAAACTAATATAATGTTATATGTCAATTTTATAAATAAGAAAGTAACTCTTTTTAGCATCCACACATTTGTTTTTTTCCAGAATGGAAATGATAAGCCAAAGGTTCTCATTTTAACTAAAATCAAAAGAAATCAGAGATGAATACAGTGTACGTTAACCCTTCTTAAAAAAGCTAAACTATTTCATCTACATTTCTACTAAATTGCTGACAAAATAAGTCACAAAGTAAAAAGGCTGCTGCTGCTGCTGCTAAGTCGCTTCAGAAGTGTCCGACTCTGAATAAACAGCAGCCCACCAGGCTCTCCCATCCCTGGGATTCTCCAGGCAAGAACACTGGAGTGGGTTGCCATTTCCTTTTCCAGGGCATGAAAGTGAAAAGTGAAATTGAAGTCACTCAGCCGTGTCTGACTCTACATGACCCCATGGACTGCAGCCTTCCAGGCTCCTCCGTCCATGGGATTTTCCAGGCAAGAGTACTGGAGTAGGGTGCCATTGCCTTCTCCAAAAAGGTCTAGATGTCTATTAAAACTATTTTAGTATAAATTATAATATGTTCATCAATCTTTCTTACCCCTAATAGAGCAAGGACCAACTTGAGCAACCATAGGCTGTAGGGAAACTGGAGGTATTATAATTCCTAGAGAAACAAAAAGCCTTCCTAGAGCACTTGGTCATATCCATGAAAACTGGCTGACCCAAAGCAGTCTCAACTCCCTGTCCCCCTGGAAAAATTAGAAAGCCTCTTTGCCTCCAGAATCTCATATGACTCACCTGTGAATTAGACACAACACTCTCAGCTTCATAGTACTGTTGTGAAGGCTGATGGGATAATGTACAAGAAAGCACCTTTTTACACTGTTACATGCCAGCAGCTACACACCCTTGCCTATACACACACAACACACACACACACATTGCAAATCTCCTAATTCACCTTGTAGTTGGGAAGCAGCACACACACACGATGCAAATCTCCGATTCACTTTTTGTTGGGAAGCAGCAGCTGGACCTGTGAATACTCCACCCTCCTCCTCCCACTTTCAGGGTCTCTGATCTTTGAGCCAGGTTTGTATGTCGTGTTTAGGTCCTTGACAAACATACAAGGAAGGCTCAGGTGAGAAGCAACAAGAACTCACATGGATTCAGTTCTCGCTTATGCTTGTGGGATTCAGCCCTCCCACACTCTCCCCATCTTTCCATCTATCTTCAATTTCTGATGCCTGTCCCCTAGCCTGCAAGCTCCCGAATCAGACAGACCAGTGGCAACAGCCTTGCAGAGACCACACGACTAGTTCCCCTGATTGGACAGGGTCCAGTCTCTGTCTGCCTCTGCTAGTGGTTCTGCTCCTCTGGCCGGACCAGGTCTGATGGGGCCACGCTCTCACCTCCAGACTCATGCTTGCTCCCCACCTTCCGCAACACAGCTTCGCCCTTTTCCTGCACCTCCCAGGACTTCCCTGTACCTTTAAGTTTTTCCAGTTTTAAAACAACTTTGTCAAAAGCCATAAAACTTGAAAGGGTTTTTCATAGGTTTCAAAGAAAAATCTCTCCATGTAGATAGCCACCATTTCACAACGTAATGTCAGCATGTACCAAATCCTTTTCAAAATGAGGATATCTGCCGCTTCAGCCTGCTCCACTTTTAGAACTTATTTGAAAGATATACCTTGGATGTATAGAAAGGATTATCAGGTCAGTTTAATTCATCATGATGAACTATTGAGGAAATATTAAAAGAAATATTAAAATTCTATTTTAACCATATGGTGAATTATTATGCATCCATTAAAAGTAGTCATGGAGAATTCCCTGGTGATCTAGTGGTTAGGACTCCACACTTTCTCTGCCGAGGGCCCAGGTTCAATCCCTGACCAGGGAACTAAGATCCTGCAAGCCATTCAGCGAGGCAAAAAAAAAAAAAAGTCATAGAAAAATAAATTGCAAGAAGCAGGCTTTTCACAGAAAAGGAAACATTCATGGCCTATAAGCTCATTTCATTAAGAATGACAAAAAAGCAAACCAAGATTTCAACAAGATGTGATTCTATACCTATGAGTTTAGCAAAATTCAGAAGTTTAACGAGATCAAGCTGTGGATCAATAGCTGGTAAGGTGTAAAATAGCACGACTTTGGAAAACTGTTTGGCATCTTCTTTTTTTTAACTTTTATTTTACTTTACAATGCTGTATTGGTTTTGCCATACATCAATATGAATCTGCCACGGGTGTACACATGTTCCCAATCCTGAACCCCCCTCTCACCTCCCTCCCCATACCATCTCTCTGAGTCATCCCAGTGTACCTTCTTGACAAGTTGAACTCTCACGTAACTTCCAACCCAGTAAACGCATTTCTGACTCTGCATCCCAGAGAAATGTTTTCACGTGGCACTTGTATACCAGAGGCATATATAAGATCAGAGCAGCGTCTGCAATAACAACAACAACGAAAAACTAGCAACAACCCAAGTGGCCACCAACAGGAAAATAATAACTTGTGCATATCCACACAATGCAATGTGATAATGGCAGAGAAAATGAACCACTGCTATACATATTGTGGATAAATAATAAGAAACATTATGTTGAGAAGGGAGAGGTTTAAGTGACAGAAGGCTATGTGCCATTTACACAGTGCACAAAACAAGCAAAGACAGACAATAGGGCTTTTAAACAGATACAGGTGCATGTGCGTGCTAAGTCGCCTCAGTTGTGTCTGACTCTTTGCGACCCCATGGACTGTAGCTCTTAGGCTTCTCTCTGCATGGAATTCTCCAGGCAAGAATCCTGGAGTGGGTTGTCATGACCTTCTCCAGGCATTCTTCCCGACCCAGGGATCCAACCCACATCTTATGTCTCCTGCATTGGCAGATGGCTCTTTACCACTAGCACCACCTGGGGAACCCAAACAGATATACATTAGAACTAAAGCCATATTCCCCCCCCTTTTTTTTTTTTTTTAACTTTATAATACTGTATTGGTTTTGCCATACATTGACATGAATCCACCACAGGTGTACATGAGTTCCCAACCCTGAATCCCCCTCCCATCACCCTCCCCATATCATCTCTCTGGGTCATCCCAGTGCACCAGCCCCAAGCATCCTGTATCCTGTATCGAACCTAGACTGGCAATTCGTTTCTTACATGATAGTATACATGTTTCAATGCCATTCTCCCAAATCATCCCACCCTCTCCCTCTCCCAGAGTCCAAAAGTCTGTTCTTTACATCTGTGTCTCTTTTGCTGTCTCGCATACAGGGTTATCATTACCATCTTTCTAAATTCCATATATATACAGATTGAAATAAGCCAGAAAGAAAAACACCAATACAGTATACTAACACATATTCCATTTAAAATGGTGGGCCTGGGGATGAGAGGTAGGAGATTCAGGTAAGGGAAAGTAGATACAACTTTCTGTTAATACCCTAGTTCTTGAATTGGGTGGAGGATACACAGTATTCATTATATTGTTATGCTTGAGAACTAACATCAAACTTACATGTAATCTTTTGAATATATCATTTTTTCTTATTACAAGACATTCTGGAGTCAAATGGGTTCACTTTTGAGAGCAGCCAGAGGAGGATTGTTTGACGTGCCATAACCAAAGAGTTAACTCTGTTGGCAATGCTGAGAGAAGAAGGCTATTTTGGATGAATTTCCAATTCTACAGGAAAATCTTTATCTGTTTCTTCTAACCTGTTTCTGCTTATTTTGTAAGTTTTGCTTCTCAAAGAAAAAAAAAATTCTTGCCAAGTAATTAATGCCATGTAAGATACTTCCTGCCAAGTCCCCTGTGAGTAATACTTCTGAGCAGCTGAATAGCATCCTAGCATGGTGGTTAACAAGCCCATGCTCCCAAGTCCAACTGCCTAGTCCCAAAGGCCACCCTCCCATGTACCTGAGGTATGTCACTTACTTTCAGTCTCATTTTGTCATCTTTAAAATGAGCATGATAATAAGAGTCGGCAGGAGGAGAAGGGGACGACCGAGGATGAGATGGCTGGATGGCATCACCGACTCGATGGACATGAGTCTGAGTGAACTCCGGGAGTTGGTGATGGACAGGGAGGTCTGGCGTGCTGTGATTCATGGGGTCGCAAAGAGTCGGACACGACTGAGTGACTGAACGGAACTAAACATATTTCACCGATGTGAGAATTAAATATTTGTGTAATAAAATGCTTGACAACTGATATTCAGTAAGGAAATTCTCATTTCTGGCAACACTCCTGATAAAAAGAAATTTTAAAATGTGCTATATAAAATATTTTAACTTTTTAAATGCACCCTTAAACCAACAAGAAAATAAAACAACTTATATCCTGATTTTGGTCTCTAGAACCCTTTCCCATGAAAAGAGATCAGGATTCCTTGGAGAAACACCTGGTTCCAGGGGAACCAGGAAGGATATAAAGGGAAGGAAGGAAACAGAAAGGATAAAAGGTAAGCCTGTCACATTTTTGTAGCGCTTGAAACCAGGAAAATTTTCAAAGATTAATGGAATCATAACAAAAAGACACAGAAGTAAGTTGAGGGGATCTTAAGGGCCTAATGGTGATAATATAGGAATCAAAAAGAGTAATTATTCTAGTTTAATGGCACACATTGACTATATTAAAACCAAAATTTCCAGTGTATTAAAAAAAGATATAGCTGGAGGGAGAAGGAACTCATTTATCACCATCTAAAGAAGTTATTAAACCAAATTCTTACTGTGAAAATTGGTAAAGGGGAAGAATTAAACATTTACTCTGGTTTTCTAGTATAAAATATATTTCAGGAGAGCCAAATGGCTCTATTTTACAGAAAAAAGAATGCCAGCTAATAAATACAGAAGGAATAAGAGTACTAATTAAAAATCTTCATTTCACAGCCTCAATAAAATTTTTGATTTTTTTTCAATGAATGAATTAACTGCTGACTAGTGGAGGTTAAAAGCATTGGGAAAAAGGTTGATAAGGAACTAAACAGTTATATAGTGCTAAAGGAATATCCCTTAGAGAATTCCCTGGCGATCCTGTGGTTAGGACTCCTTGCTTTCACTACAGAAGGCCCAGGTTCAATCCCTGGTGGGGGAACTAAGATCCCTCAAGCTGTGCAGTGTGAACAGGAAGAAAGAAAGAAAGGAACATCACATAGACTCTTCTTGGTTAAGGAATGTCACTGTGCACTCAAGAGATCAGCCTGCTGTCCCTCCAACATCCATGTCTCTGATGATGTGGATACAAAGCTCACAACAATTCTTCTGACATAAGCAAGCCACAAAATGTTCACTTCATATCAAGAATAGCTTCCATCTCAAGAACCATTTTCTTTGCTCATTCACAAGAAGGAACTTCTCATCTGTTAAATTTTTATCAGGAGATTGTAGCAATTCAGTTACATCTCCATTTCTAATTCTCATTCTGTTGTCATTTCTACCACATCTGCAGTTACTTCCTCTCCTGAAGTCTTGAACCTCTCAAAGTCATCCATGAAGGTGGGAGCCAGTTTCTTCCAAACTCCTGTTAATGTTGATATCCTCTTCCCATGAATATTCATGAATATTCTTAATGGTATCTAGAATGGTGAATCCTTTCCAGGAGGGTTTCAATTTACTTTGCCCAGATCCACCCACTATCTATTGCAACTATAGCTGTTTAAAAAACAGAGTTCTTAAATAGGAGTTAAAAGTCAAAAGTACTACTCCATCCATGGGATGAAGAATAGATGTTTTGTTATGATAACATGGCATGAAAACATTAACTTCATTGTACATCCTATTAGAGCTCTTGGGTGACCAGGTGCATTGCCAATATGCAGGAATATTTGGAAAGCAATCTTTTTTTCTGAACATTAGTTCTCAACAGTGGGCTTAAAATATTCAAGTAAACCCATGTTGTATACAGATGTGCTCTCATCCAGGCTTTGTTGTTCCATTTATATAGAGTACAGGCAGAGTGACTGAACATAATTCTTAAGGATTATGGATTTTCATAATGGTACATGAGCATTTGTTTCACCTTAAAGTCACCAGTTGCATTAGCCCCTAACAGGAGAGTCAGCCTGTCCTTTGAAGCTTTGAAAGCAGGCACTGACTTTTCCTCTGTAGCCATGAAAGTCCTACCTGACCTCTTCTTCCAGTTTAAGGCTTTTTTTTTTCATCTACATTGAAAATCTGTCGTTTAGTGTGGCCACTTTCGTGAGTTATCCTAGTTAGATCTTTTGGTTAACTCGCTACAGCTTCTACATCAGCACCTGCTGCTTCACCTTGCACTTTGATGTCATAGAGATGGCTTCTTTCCTTAAAATTCATGAATCAACTTCTGCTATCTTCAAATTTCTTCTGCAGCCTCCTTACCTCATTCACACTTCACAAAAATGAAGAGAGTTAGGCTCTTGCTCTGGATTAGGCTTTGGCTTGGGAGAATGTTGTAGCTGACTTGATCCTCTATCCAGACCGCTCAGACTTTTCTCCATATCGGTAATAAGGCTCTTTCACGTTCTTAACATTCGTGTGTCAGAGAAGGCAATGGCACCCCACTCCAGTACTCTTGCCTGGAAAATCCCATGGACGGAGGAGCCTGGTAGGCTGCAGTCCACGGGGTCGAAAAGAGTCAGACATGACTGAGCGACTTCACTTTCACATTTCACTTTCATGCATTGGAGAAGGAAATGGCAACCCACTCCAGTGTTCTTGCCTGGAGAATCCCAGGGACGGGGGAGCCTGGTGGGCTGCTGTCTCTGGGGTCACACAGAGTCGGACACGACTGAAGCGACTTAGCTTAGCAACATTTGTGTGTTCACTGGAGTAGCACTTTTAATTTCCTTCAAGAACTTTTCCTTTGTATTCACAGCTTGACTGGTACAAGAAGCACAGCTTTCGGCCTATCTTGGCTTTCAATATGCCTTCCTCACTAAACTTAATCTTTTCTAGCTTGTGATTTAAAGTGAGAGACGTGCAATGATTCCTTTCACTTGAACACTTAGAGGGCACTGTAGGGTTATTTATAGGTTTGTTTATTTATTTATTTTGCCTGTGCTGGATCTTTGTTGCTCCCTGGGCTTTTTTCTAGTTGCAGTGATCAGAGTCTACTCTCCAGCTGCCATGCGCAGGCTTCTCATCGGCGTGACTTCTCTTGTTGCAGCGCACCGGCTCTCAAGCACTCCGGCTTCAGTAGCGTGGCTCTCAGCTCCAGAGCACAGGTTCAACAGCTGTGGTGCACAGGCTTAGTTGCTCTGGGGCATGTGAGATCTTCTGGGACCAGGGATCTAATGCGTGTCTCTTGCATTGGCAGGGGGATTCTTTACTACCAAGCTGCCAGGGAAACCCTGTAGGGTTATTAATTGACTTAATTTCAGTGTTGTTGTGTCACAGAGAACAGGGAGGCCTGAGGAGAAGGAGAGAGATGAGGAACAGCTGGTCAGTGGAACAGTCAAAACACACACAACACTTATCAGTTAAGTGTGCTGTCTTATATCGCATACTTCATGGTACCCTAAAACAATTCCAATAGTAACATCAAAGACCACTGATCACAGATCACCATAACAAATATAAATCATAATGAAAAAGTTAGAAATACTGTAAAAATTACCAAAATGTGACACAGAGACACAAAGTGAACAAAGTCAATTGGAAAACGGCACCAATAGAGGTGCCCAAAGCAGGGTTGCTATAAACCTTCAATTCATTAAAAAAAAAAAAAAAAAAAGATGCAATATCTGCAAAGTTCAATAAAATGAAGTCCAAGGACATTCTTGATGGTTCAGTGGTTAAGAGTCTGCCTGTCAGTGTAGAGGACATGAGTTCAGTCCCTGGTCCAGGAGATCCTACATGCCACATGGCAACTAAGCCCGTGCACCACAACTACTGAGCCTGTACCCTACAGAGTCCACAGGCTGCAACTGCTGAAGCTCGCATGCCTAGAACCCGCGCTCTACGACAAGAGAAGCCACTGCAATGAGAGGCCTGTGCACTCAAACAAGGAACAGCCCCAGCTTGCTGCAACTAAAGAAAGCCCATCTGCAGGAAAGAAGACCCAGAGTGGGCAAAAACAAATAAATAAAATGAAGTGTAATAAAACAATGTATGCCTATATATCTTTATGATGGAATACTATTCATCAAAAAAAAAAAAGAAATGAACTGTTACACTCATCATAGATGACTCAAAAATGTTATACTGAGTAAAACAGCACAGTCTATGTAATTCCATTCATATGAGACCTGGAAAAGGAAAATCTCAGTTATAATGACAGAAAACAGACCACTGGATTGCCAGACTACTGAAGGACACTGACCAAGAAGAAAACAAGGAACTTTGTGAGGGGGGTGGGTAATGGAAATATTTTATATCTTGGTTATAGTATTGGTCGCACAAATGCATATATTTAATCAAAGCTCCTCAAACTATGTACTTGAAATGGATGTATTTTACATAAATTATTTCTCAATAAAGTTGGTTTAAAAATGCTAGCAAACTGAATTCACCATAGCAAAAAAAAAAAAAAAATCATTCAAAACAAAACAAGAAGATTCTCAAGACCAAGTTAGTTGTGGTATGTGAGTAAAAATTAGCTTAATGTTAGTTGAACAATTAACGTCATTTACCATATTAACAAATGAAAGGAGAAAATGTATGATTATCTAGAGAGAGAGATCACAATAAAATTCAACAATCATTCACAGAATTTTTGGCCATACCGTGTGACTTGCAGGATCTTGGTTCCCCAATCAGGGATCAAAATCAGGTCCTGGTGGTGAGAGCACCAAGTCCTCACCACTGGACACCAGGGAATTCCAAACAATCATTCTTAATTTTTTTTAAGTTTGGTGACCTAGGACCAAAAGGGAGCATCTTTATCCTGATAAAGCAGATCCACAAAAAATCAACAGGAAGTTTTTAGTTAGTATTAGCTATAAATATACATGTGGGGGCTACCATTTTATAGTTAATATAATTTGCTCTATAATTCAATAAGCATCGTTGGACCTACCAAATTCCAGATCCAGAGTGCAAGGAAAAATAATTTGTAGATCCTGACTTCAGGGATACAAAAAAATCTGGTGATGGAGTCCTAAACAAAGTCATTTAAGAAACATCCTCATTTGGACTGAGATTTAAACATATTCACTTGATTTATATTTTTAAATTAAAGTGTAATTGACTTACAATGTTATATACAATGTATTATATATATTCAATTGTTCAACATAGTGATTTGATAGTTTTTACACAACAAAATGACAGCATGAGAAGTCTCATTACCATCTGTCACCACAAAAGTTATCACATTACTGACTATGCTATACATTACATCCCCGAGACTTATTAAACATATTCTTTTTTAAAATACATCCAGAAATTTTATTTGATCCTCCCAGAGAAACATGCACAAAAATGAATCAACACATCCACACAAAACTTATTCATTTTAAATGCAAAGCAACGTGCAATTAATACCAAATGGTGATGACCAATATTTATTTTGTGCAAGGCAGTAGAATGAATCTGAGCTACAACAATGAACCAGAGTTAGGAGGTTTTACTTAATGAAATCATGTCATGCTTCAGGGATTCAGTCTGTCATACAGGAGAGGTAAAATTGTCTCCTTAATTATATTTTATTCTCTACATTTTGTGTTTATCACTCAAGATTTGTATTATTGAATAGGTTTTCCACAATGCACAGTCTCATGAAAAATTCAGTAGTTCATTAAGAGCTGAGAATTTTCCAGCAAAATTTCTGATTTAGGATATAAAATATATTATTTATAGAGATGCATAAAATTGTTTTATCAGAAGAATATTGAGAAGAGAGAAACAGAATCAGTTGATTTTGTCACAAAATGGGGAGAGACTGGCTAAACATGCACCAGCCTCTCATTCCAGAACATGACCTAAGATGAGTTTAAGGAAATTGTCAGCTGTGGTCAGTTGTGAACAATCACATTGTTAATCACTCAGTGTCTCTCTCCTTTGAGTCTCTTCTCTGGTTAAAAAAAGCATGATCTCTGGGCCCCAAGCTTTTGCATTTATCTTTCCTTCTGGCTTCTGCTCCTCAACACTAGGCTGAAATTGCTCTCTGTAAGATTACCAGTGGGGGCTTCCCTGGTGGCTCAGACTGTAAAGAACCTGCCTGCAATGCAGAAGACCCGGGTTCAATCCCTGGGTTGGGAAGATTCGCTGGAGAAGGGAATAGCTACCCACTCCAGTATTCTTGCCTGGAGAATCCCATGGACAGAGCCTGGAGGGCTACAGTCCATGGGGTCACAAAGAGTCAGACACGACTGAGCAACTAACAGACACACGCAAGATCACCAGCAGCACCCTAGCTAGCCAGTGGTCTCTTTTCAGCCTAACCTCTGGCTGAGTTCATAGCTGGCTCCCCTTTTGTTAACCCTTTCCTCACTTAGAGATACCTTCCCAGGTCTCCCTCTGGTTCTTCAAATATTCAGCTCAGGCTCTTCTCTCCCAGAGGGAATCTCAGGGACCGTGTGGCTTCAGCAACATGGGACAATGATGGTTCCCACCCCTAATCCCCAAATTTCTCGTGCTTCTGTTCCAGGAAATGCCACCTCAGTATGCCCAAAACAGAAAGCACTCTCTCTCACCAAACACCTTCTTTCGCCTGTGCCTCACCATGGTTAACATGGCAGCTCACCTGAGTGCCAAGGCTTGGGCTCAGAATCCACGGGGACATTTTCATCTCCCTTACCGCCACCAGATCCAAGGGCTCTCCAGTTCTGCCAGGTGGGCTCCTGAGTGCCAACTAAGTGTGGGTGCTCCTCTTCTTCCACTGTTTCTTTTTCTTTTTATTTACTTACTTCTTTGGCTGCACCGGTCTTGGTTGCGGCACACAGGATCTTTTGTGGCACAGGACACAGGCTCCAGGTCATTCGGGCTCAGTAGTTGCAGCACTGGCCTTGGTTGCACCACACCCTGTGGGATGTTAGTTCCCCGCCCAGGGATTGAACCCACATCCCCTGCAATGCAAAGCAGATTCTTAACCCCTGGACCACCAGGGAAGCCACTCACTGTTTACATTAAGCCTCCATCCTCTTACCCAGACTGCTTGCCTAGACTGCAGCTGCTGGTCAGCTTGCCCCCAGCTTCTTGGCTTCAACCCCTTCTGCCTCCAGAGAGATCTTTTAACACAACAATCTGAGTACCTTCTTGGCGCAATGGGCAGCACATCAGTCTCCTAATGCAATCATCTCTTCTTATTACTTCACTGCTTTGCTTGAATCTCTCAACGCTTCTCTAATGACAACAGGTTAAAGTACAAATTCCATAGTAAAAAATACGAGGCTTAAAAAACCTGGATTCCACCTCTTTTTCAGCTTCGCTTCGTGCTTTTGTCCTCCACACGTCACCCCCACATGAAACACAAATGCACATCTGCCTCGGACACCCTGTTATGCCAGGCCACACTGAACTCTGTGATACTCCCCAAAGTCAGCTTTCTCCTTCACGTCTCAAGCATACTAGATTTAGCAAATAAAAACCTGGGCTACCCAGGTAGATTTGAATTGTCCTATACGTCTAAGTATTTCACATAAACCTTGTTAACAATTTCAACTTTGTACTCACCAATAAAATTCAGGGCTGGCATTCAATGGCAAGAGAATCCCTCTATCAGCAGAACACAGAATGTGGCCTCTTGCTTTCAATATCACAGAAACGCACGTCACAGAAATGCATAAATATACACTCAGCTGTGAAGATTATTTTAGTAGCTACTGTTATTCAGTGTTTTATCAGTGGTTCCTGTGGCCTTGTTTATCATCTCAATTTTCCTATAAGATAGGTAATATTGTCTACCTCATACCAGTCAGAATGGCCATCATTAAAAAGTCTACAAATAACAAATACCAGAGAGTGTGTGAAGAAAAGGGAATCCTCCTACACCATCGGTGGGAAAGTAAGTTGGTGCAGCCACTATGGAAAACAGAATGGAAGTTCTACAGAAAACAGAATTACTGTAAAAGCCAGCAATCCCATTCCCAAACATAAACCTGGACAAAACTATAATGTAAAAAGATACATGCACCCCTATATTCACAGCAGCTCTACTCACAATAGCCAAGACATGGAAATGACCTAAATGTCCATCGGCAGATAAATGGATAAAAAAGATGTGGTACGTATATACAATGGAATTCTACTCAGTGATAAAAAAAGAATGAAATAATGTCATTTATAGCAACATGGATACAACTAGAGATTATCATACTAAGTGAAGTAAGTCAGAAAGAGAAAGACAAATGCCATGTGATATTGCTTATATGTGGAATCTAAAGTGTAGCACAAATGACCTTATCTACAAAGCAGAAGCAGACTCACAGACATAGAGAACAGATTTGTGGTTGCCAAAGGGGAGAGAGTGAGGAAGAAGGATGGAATGAGAGTTTGGGGTTGGTAGAGGCAAACTATTACATTTAGATGGATAAATAGCAAGGTCCTACTGTATAGCATAGGAAACTGTATCCAATCTCCTGGGATAGACCACAATGGAAAAGAATATGAAAAAAGAAAGTATATATGTGTATAACTGAGTCACTTTGCTGAACAGAAATTAGCACAACATTGTAAATCAACTATACTTCAATTAAAAAAAAGAGGAAAAGGATAAATGATGTTACTAAAATTCATTTTATAGACAAGGAAGCTAAGGCATAGACAAGTTACAGAACTTGGCCAAGGTTGTATGGTAAGTGAGGGGCGCCAGAATTTAAACCCAAAGAGTCTCACAGCAGATCCCATGTGACTAATCTTCCTACTTTGACAGCTACTTCTGTCTGCACGGTGGAGGTGGTTTATGTCTGTATGGCGGTGATTTAGTCATTCAGTTGTGTCCAGCTCTTCCATATCCATGGACTGTAGCCCACCAGGTTCCTCTGTCCATGGGATTTCCCAGGCAAGAATGCTGGAACGGGTTGCCATTTCCTTCTCCATCTGTTGGTATAGTACTTTGCAATTCTCTTTTTTCTTGTCCTTGTGTGATATCTTAGGAAAAGATATAATATGACCAAGACTCATGTACCGCTGTACACAAGAAACACAACACTTAAATAAAGCTGAAGCTCCCCAACTGCATTCCCTTCCCCTAGCAAATATCCTGTTTACTTGGTCCTGATCCTCACAATTTGTATATATGTTGTTTACAAAATATAATATTATTTTGTATTTTTAACATATGGTCATGTGGTATGTATTCATCAGCAATTTGCATTTTTCTCTCCTGTTGTATTTTTGGGACTTAGCTGTGTTGACATACATAGTCTTATTCATTAATTTTCACTGCTACATAATTTTTCACTGAATGACTATATCATACCTTATTCATTCTCTTGTTAATGGATATTGTTGCCAATTATGGGTTGGTTTTTTTTTTCTTGCTTTGGCTTTTATTTTATTTTGTTTGTACGGTTGTTTGGTTTATTCTGATTGCTTTGGTTTTTATTGACAACAAAAGCTATTATAACCTTCTTGCACATAGCTACTCAGCAAGAATTTCTCTTTAGTAAGTACTTAATAAAGGAATTTCTCTTAAGAGTGAGTTAAGTTCAGTTCATTAGCTCAGTCATGTCCGACTCTTTGCGACCCCATGAATCACAGCATCCCAGGCCTCCCTGACCATCACCAATTCCCGGAGTTCACCATAGGATTGGTGATGCCATCCAGCCATCTCATCCTCTGTTGTCCCCTTCTCTTCCTGCCCCCAGTCCCTCCCAGCATCAGGGTCTTTTCCAATGAGTCAACTCATCGCATGAGGTGGCCAAAATATTGGAGTTTCAGCTTCAGCATCAGTCCCTCCAATGAATACCCAGGACTGATCTCCTTTAGGATGGACTGATTGGATCTCCTTGCAGTCCAAGGGACTCTCAAGAGTCTTCTCCAACACTATAGTTCAAAAGCATCAGTCCTTCAGTGCTCAGCTTGCTTCACAGTCCAACTCTCACATCCATACATGACCACTGGAAAAACCATAGCCTTGACTAGACAGAATTTGTTGGCAAAGTAATGTCTCTGCTTTTGAATATGCTATCTAGGTTGGTCATAACTTTCCTTTCAAGGAGCAAGTGTCTTTTAATTTCATGGCTGCAGTCACCATCTGCAGTGATTTTTTGAGTCTCCAAAAATAAAGTCTGCCACTGTTTCCACTGTTTCCCCATCTACTTCCCATGAAGTGATGGGACCAGATGCCATGATCTTTGTTTTCTGAATGTTGAGCTTTAAGCCAACTTTTTCACTCTCCTCTTTCACTTTCATCAAGAGGCTCTTTAGCTCCTCTTCACTTTCTGCCATAAGGGTGGTGTCATCTGCATAGCTGAGGTTAT